>NC_036641.1:8704940-8738088 GCF_002806865.2 Cucurbita pepo subsp. pepo | reverse complement strand
GGGGGGGGGACATAGTCTGTAGTACTTGTTGATTGTAAAATGATTGTTGGTGGAACACTTATAACTTCCAATTCTTTTCATTTATAAAGTTTTGATCAATTTTGGAACATTTCCAGCTTCCAATCTTGTTAGCTAGGAAAAGAACTAGCGAAGAAAGAGGAGATAAGTATCAATGGAGTTTGTAACTCTAGTTGGCATCTATCTAGGAAATTCTAACTCCAATCCTTTTTATTTATAACTAAGCTTTGGCTTTCCTGTCTGACAGATTCCTGCTTACATGAGAGATTTGTATTCGGCACGGTCCATCTGGAGTTCGCTTGGGAAATAACGTTTGGAGGTTGCTCCCTGACATGGCCATCCGGGACGTCGTGAAGCTTGGACGACGAACACCCTTACCAGCCTGAAAGGTATGAAGGGTATCCATTTATTGTTTATGGTTGAAACATTTGTGCTTATTTGTAGATTTTTGCTTTCTCAGTATGAGGTTAGTTCACCTGGTTCGTGAGAAACTAGTGGTATGATACAGGAAATCTGGGCCAAACATTGTAAAACTACTATGTTCTTCTTTTAATCTGTTTGTGGATGATTTTAGAACTTCATGAATCATGGAAATGAATATAAAAGAAAAAAAAAATCTCTCGTAAGTAGTAAATATTGTCTTCGTTAGGCTTTCCCTCAAGGTTTCAAAACGTGTTTGTTAGGGAGAGGTTTTCACATCGTTATAAAAATTATTTCATTCTTCTCTCCAATCGATATGGAATCCCACAATCCATCTCCCTTGGGGGTCCACCGTCCTGGCACACTACACAGTGTTTGGTTCTAATACCATTTGTAATTGTCAAAGTCCACTGCTAGCAGATATTGTGTTTTTTGGACTTTCCTTTTTGGGCTTCCCCTCAAAGTTTTCAAATGCAGTCTGTTAGGGATTATAAGAAAGTCTGTTAGGGATTATAAGAAATGCTTCGATAGACTGACTGTAGTAATAGAATCCATGAATTTCCAATTCAGCTAAACTTTCTCTTTTCTGGTAGGCTGACTGGAGGAGGAAAAGGGTCCTTGGAAGCTTGCTGCAAATATGGTTGTGTGGCACTTGGATCTTGTGAAGGTGGCTGCGGAGGTAGGTACATGTCATGGCCCTCATAGCCAGTTGATCTATATCAAAAAATTCTCTTTTAACTTTCTCAACCATCGAGAACCACCCTGTCTCTAGCCCAAAAAAGAGTCATTTGGAACCCATGAGGAGCGTTTAAGTTATACCATCGAAATGTATGTTGTGAGATCCTACATCGGTTGGAGAGGGGAACGAAACATTTCTTCTAAGGGTGTGAAAACCTTTCTTTAGTAGACGCGTTTTAAAATCTTGAGGCTGATGACGATACATGATGGCTAAAAGCTATCTACTAGCAGTTGGCTTGGGTTGTTACAAATGGTATGAGAGCTAGATATCGGGCAGTGTGCCAGTTGGGTCCCTAAGGGGGGCGGATTGTGAGATCCCACGTTGGTTGGAGAGGGAAACAAAGCATTTCTTAAAAAGGTGTGGAAACCTCTCCCTAGTAGACGCATTTTAAAACCGTGAGGCTGACGGTGATGCATAATAGGCCAAAACAGATAATATCGGCTAGGTGTGGACTTGAGCTGTTACAATAGTCGATAAGAGTTTCGGTTTAGAGTGTCACCGTGACCTATTTTCATTCTTTTCTTCCTTTGAGAATTGTTGTTAAAGAAGGAGATCTTGTCAAATGCACTGGATCAATGGTGGAGTTCTTGCAAAAAACATTGTGCTTGGACTTTTGGTCGATGCGTTATTGTTGGAAGAGGGACTATAAGAAATCTCGAGCAATGACATGTCGAAGTGAAGAAAAAAGAAAAGAAGTATCGAACAAAAAAAAAAAAAAAAAAAAAAAGNCTTAATTAAGTATGATGAATACTATCAAAGCTAAAACTTCCATATTAATTCAAATATTAATAAACCACTATTGTAAAAATAAAATAAAATAAATAAATAAATAAAAACTTTTCTTTCAATGAATTTTACGGTAAATTTCTAATTTGACATAGCATATTTTTATTTTTATTATTTTTAATTAATAAATCAAGTTTAAAAGTCTACATTAACACACCTTTTTATTTTCAGTGAATGTACATACAAAAAATAAATTAATTATTAATTTAGCCTCGAGTTATTTACAAAAAAAATATTTTTTTTTTATTTTATTGGATAAAGGCAACAAATTTGTCCGCATCAGCATAATAATTAAAATCTTAATATTTTTATTGGATCAATGACTTTTTTTTAATTTTAAATAATTATTTTAGTTTTCACTGTATTATTTTATTTTTGAGTTTTTAATAAAAAGATGATGTCATTATTTAATAAATAGTTAGAGTCACATCAACCAATTCCAAACAGTGAATAATATTAGTATATTTTTGTAAATGTGTATTTAAAAAATTATAGAAATAAAATAATTATATTTCAAAATTCCAAGTATTGACCTTTTAAAAAATTAAAATCAAAATAGAAAAGAAAAAAACACAAATTTAAAAGTCAAATTATGATTAGAGAAAAAAAAAATATATTATCCGATAAATTTAAATAAAAAAGATAAAAATATAAATGATTAAATCATACTAAATATCCCTAATAAATTTTAATTATGCTTATAAAATTAAAATCATTATTATAATATATTAATTTATAAATATTAATTATTATGTATATATATATATATATTATTTATTTATTTTGGAACAAGCATTCACCTAACGGCAAAAATCCAGGCGTGGGAATAAAACGGGGGAAGGGGAAACCGGTCTGAGGAGAGAGAGAGAGAGGGATAGAGAAGAAGAAGAAATAATGGCGAGAAGGACCCGCCATGGCCAAGAGCTTCAAGTTTAAAGCATAAGCATATGTAACTCCATGGTCCACTCTTCACCCTCTTTCAATCTTCTTCCTCTTCTTTGAACTCTCAATTTACCCAAATTAATTATCTGGCCGGCTTCTCTTTCTCTCTCTATTGCTCTTGCTTTTCAAAAAGCGAACCAGCTACTTTTTGCAATTTCTCTCTTCTTCTCTCTCTCTAGCTTGATTGATATTACGTTTTTCTGGCTTTGTTTTGGTGATCGAGTCGAAGAGCTTCTTCCGTATCTGATCCGAGAATCAGAGGCCCGAAGATCCCTACACCTACTTGTTTGATTTCTCGACGGAGTGTTTTTAGTCTTCTGTAAGTCCAAACTTCACCTTTTTGTCTCTAATTTTGAGTTTTTTTTTTTTTTTTTTTTCTTCTTTTGATTGCTAATTTGGTTTTGGTTTTGGTTTTGGTTTTGGTTTTCGTTGCACTGTTTGTGTTTTGCGTGTAGTTGTGATCTTCAATTGTAATTATAAATTGCTGCATTGTTTGATACTCCGTGTTTTTGGTAGGTCAATTTTGGTTATCGATTCGTGATTTGTCTTTGTGTTCTTTGGAATGGCTGCTTTCTGTGATGGCTATTTGGTGCATATGAAATTTGTGAAAATAGAGTAAAACATTCGAGAATTTGTATGAGATTTCATCACATCCATGAAAATTAAAAAGAGTGAGAGATTTTTTTAGAAGTTTCTGAAAGAATGGATGATCCGACAAAGCTAAGGTAGATGGTCTTTACTGAGCTCAATATTTTGTTGTCTTGTTTTCTCTCCCCCTTTTCACGGCAAATCTCTCGCAAATTTGTTTTTCAAAACTCCCCATTCGTTCGGTTCTTTTTTTACTCTGGTTTTTAAATCTATTCAATCTGGTGTTTTACAGAGTAACCGGCCTAGAAAATGACAAGGATTAGCCGTACTTATAGTGACTCAATGCAAAGAGGGGGTGTCTCAGCTGTATCAGCTGATGTTATATTTGCTTCTAATCGGTTTCCAAACTACAAAATCGGAGCGAACAATCAGATTGTGGAGGCTAAAGATGATCCCAAAGTACTATCTATGAAGGAGGTAGTTGCTCGTGAGACTGCCCAACTGTTGGAACAGCAGAATCGCCTCTCGGTTCGAGACTTGGCCAGTAAGTTTGAGAAGGGTTTGGCTGCTGCTGCTAAATTGTCAGAAGAGGTTAGGTTTCTTAATGAATAATTCTGTTTCCTATCGAAACAAGAAATCCATCCACTTTTCATAATTTGTTTACAAGCTAAATATCTGCTTTGGTATTGCTTACTTACTATCAGGCTATCTTATCCTGTTCAATAGAAAGTTGAAGCTTAAATTAAAAGCTTAGCCTCTAATCTATTAAAAAGTTTTAAAAAATTCATGGAAGTAGGCTCAAAATTGAAACTTCAAGGTTTTATAGGAGAGAAATTCAATTTTGTGTCTTATAGCTTGATGCATTTAAAAAGAAAAAATTGAATAGTTCTGAAATCTATAAACTTCTTAAAATGTCTAATAAGCTAGAAATCTATTTGACCTACTTGTCATTGGAAGTTTAAGGTCTACTAGACACAATCGAAGTTTAGAGGCCTATTTAACACAAGATTGAAAGTTTATGTATAGTCACCGCTAGCAAATATTGTCCTCTTTGGTCTTTTCCTTTCGGGCTTCCCCTCAAGGTTTTTAAAACACGTCTGCTAGGGAGAGGTTTCCACACCCTTATAAAAAATGCTTTGTTCCCCTCTCGTACCGATGTGGGATCTCACAGTTTAGAAATCTATTGAACACTTTTAAATATCAGAGACTTATTGAACACAAAATTAAAAATATATAGATGTACTAGACGTGAGAGAACTATTCGATACAACCTTCAAAGTTCATGGACTTTAACTTTTAATTTAACCAAAATTAGAAATCATACTCTTAAAATTATCTTCATCTTCGAATGTGTTTAGATTTTAATTACTCTGTATGTCATGTAAACGAGTAATAATAAAAAGTCTCTGTCACACTTACGCACAAATATATACTCTCTTTAGATATCAAATAAAATTATATTTATTTGATCCATTTCATTCATGATTTGATGCAAGTTGAACGATGTGGATCGGTTCCCTTTGGCGAATTCTGCGTTCATAGTTCTATTTCAGCTACTAACTTGCGAAAATCTGAAATTGGATGTTTATACCGAGGTGCACCAATTATAATCTAGTTATGTGTGCAATTCAGGCTAGACTAAGAGAGGCAGCTTCACTGGAAAAACATGTTCTATTGAAGAAGCTTAGGGATGCATTGGAAGCATTAAGAGGGCGTGTTGCTGGAAGGAACAAGGACGATGTAGAGGAAGCAATTGCAATGGTAGATTTTTTGACTTACTAGATGATGTTGCATTTGGAAATCTTGTACTATAATTTTATCATTAATACTTTAATGTTTGTATGTAATAGGTCCCTAAACTTTAAAAAGCATGTAATAAGTTCCCAAATCTTCAATTTAAAAGTTTAAGAACTTATTAGACAATTTTTAAATTTCAAAGACCTACTTAACACAAACATGAAAGTTCACCGCTGAACTTATAATTTAGTCTAAGAAAATAGTTTTCTAGAAGAATTTATTAACAAGGCCTTGCTGGGTGTTGGCCATAACATGAAAAGAGTTCTGATGATAAGTGCTATTTGGCTTAGGTTTTAGAATTGTGTATAATACAGTGAGATTTCTCTGCTTTTGAGTATCTGCTATTTTGCTCAAGTCGTGGACGCTCTGAGAGTTTTATGCGACCATTTTGTTGAAAAACATTAAACCTACCTTTCTGGTTTTAACTTGCAATGTCTTGTTGCAACTGGTGCTATCTCCGAACACGAGAAAAATAATGTGGGTGCTTGATTCTGCTTATTGCAGGTGGAGGCATTAGCAGTTCAACTTACTCAGCGGGAAGGGGAACTAATACAAGAAAAGGCTGAAGTGAAGAAGCTAGCTAATTTTCTTAAGCAGGTAAGTTTAGCATTCTAATTAAATATGGATGATATTTTTCCTTATCTTAGAAAGCACATGTATTAAATACTTAGTTGTTTCTTCTTCTTATTTCTTTTATTAAGAACTAAGCATTATGATAAATGAAACATACACAAAGTGGTGAGACGGACATATCTTAAGCAATTGTGTAGTACTTCAATTAAAGTGCTAAATAGTTTATTTGTTTTAATTGAAAGATTGATTAAGGGGCTTTAAAAGAAATGTGAGAGGATAATAATAAACTTCGATGTGAAAGTCTTCGTACTTTGTTTTTTGACTTTTAAGCATATGGATGCATGAAGATGATTAATTTTAATTTGCATAAGATGTTGAATTAATTAATTAATTTTTAAATTTTGAGGCATTACCTTTCACAAAATTATTTGTTCACTTTCTTTTCTGTTCCAGCGTTGAGAGTTTATTTTGTTTTGCAGGCATCAGAAGATGCTAAGAAACTTGTGGATGAAGAAAGGGCTTTTGCTCGTGCAGAAATTGAAAATGCAAGAGAAGCTGTTCAGAGAGTGGAAGAGGCCCTACAAGAACATGAACGAATGTCTCGGGCGGCTGGGAAGCAGGTTTCTCTCTTTTAATTAACTGTTCTCAAGAATTATGTATTTTTTGTTCTTAAAAAATATGTATCTTCATTATCGTTGCTGTTTTTTCCTTCTTTTTCTTTTTTGCTTTTCAATAGCTTAACTAGCACAATTCTGAAATGTGGTTAGGACCTCGAAGAACTAATGAAGGAGGTTCAAGAGGCTAGAAGGATCAAAATGCTCCACCAACCGAGCAAGGTCCACGTTCTATCCTCATTCTCTATGCTTATTATCATACAACTTGGCTTATATACCTTTTACATTAATTTAAGTGGCAATATCATATTTGAGTTTTGCATTTTGGCTGACTTTTCATGGTATTAAATGGCAAAAATGATGAAGAGATGGACCCTCTATATGGTTCTTTTAAGTACGCATAAATTTGATACCATGTTAAGTTTTCGGGATATGTAGGTTATGGATATGGAACATGAGCTTCACGCATTGAGACTGCAACTTGCTGAAAAGTCTAAGTATTCTATACTACTTCAGAAAGAAGTAAGTTTTTTGATCTTATGATACAGGCAACTTCTAGTTCTGATATTATGTGGTTTCTATTGGTTTTATAGTTTTGTAAGCACTGCATGCGGCCTTGAGAGTGATGCTTTTTATGTTAAATTTATTTCTGGAGTGAAACGTGTTTGTAGCTTTTAGTTAAAGAGAACACTATATTGCAGATGGTCGTTTTTCTACATTGCCCGAAAATGAAACATATTAGGACGAGAAAATTGCTTCATCTTATTCAGATTTCTTCTTAAAGACTACCCATTGAGTGTGTCGCCCTTATCCATTAGTTGTTATGAGCTAAATACTTTTTGGTTGTCACAGCATTGGCTTTTGATTGAAATCATGCCATCACAAATATAAATGAAGGAATACAAAAGGACGTGTAAAAAGACAGCCCAATGAAAGGAGCCACCCAGCCACTAACTAAATATATAAAAAAGGGCTCAAATAAAAAAATACAAAAATTCCTGGAAACTAACACCAGTAGACACGTGAAACTTGGCAAGAGATAAGCCTCCCTCACAAGATCTTTCAATAGCTCTAAAAATTTTATTGTTTCTCTTATTCTAAAGATTCCACAAAAGAGAAAAGAAGTAATGCGTCACAAGAATGAACCCATATCATGAAATTACGAATGTAAAAGAATCTCCTCCGCCATAGAATTATCCTCTCTGTTTTTATTGGCTTGGAGAGGTTTATTGGCTTGGAGCATGGATTGTTGGGCTTGGATGAAGGAGGTTTTGTTGTTTCTACCTTTTTAGGCCGAGGGGTGAAATTCTTTGGCAGGTGTGCTTCTTTGCCGTTCTTTGGTGGATTTGGCATGAGAGGAATGAAGGACATAAAAAGGTGGCTAAGGCTACTGTAATTATTAGCTAGGTTCTATCCTTTTCGAGATGAGTCCTCTCTTGTAGATCTTTAGGCTCCCATTTTTTGTAGGGCTGTTCATTTTATATGTGCTTGTTCGTTCATTCTTTTTTCTCAATCAAAGCTTAGTTTCTTAGAAAGAAAAAGTTCCCCCACAAAGAAAAAGGGGGCAATCCAAATGTTCTTTGCTAGAATAAGGTCATGGGGGATCATTTCTCAAAAGTTTTCTTTCAGAAAAGTTTTCTATTGTTTGTGAATGTTCCATTAACAAGTATATTAGAATCCCATTTTTCGTAATTTCTCACCTATTTATTCATAACAGTTCTATGCCTCCCCACACTAGGTTCCTAAACGCGGTCAAGAAATTGCAAGCCCTGGTAACGGATTCCCATTTAACCAAATGAGAGTCAACTCCTTCCCCCCACTCGTTCTGTTGGAAAGTTCCATTGAGTTTTCTATTTTAGAACTATTGTACGAAAGAACTTGGTACAAAAGAACCCGGTTTGTGATAATATGAGGCAAGACCTTCTATAATTCTTTCTCAAACTCTTGGAAATTATTTTTATAGAAGCTAATGATTAAGCTTATCGGCCTAAAGACCTAGACTTCGCAAACAGTCGATTTCTTGGGTCCTGGGGATAAGACCAATGTAAGTTTCATACATCATGGGATAATGGCACCTCTCAATACTGTTTTCGCTTCATTTCTTTAAGAAAATTTGATAGTTTGAAGCCTCCTTTTAAGCTTCCCCTCAAGATTTTAGAACGTGTCTGCTAGGGAGAGACTCTTATAAAGAATACTTCGTTCTCCTCCCCAACCGATATGAGATCTCACAATCCACCCCCTTCAAGGCCCAGCGTCCTTGTTGGCATACCGCTCCGTGTTCACCCCCCTTCGGAGCTTAGCATCCTCGCTGGCATACCGCCCAATGACTAGTTCTGATATCCTTTGTAACGGCACAAAGAGGATAATATTTGCTAGCAATGAGCTTGGGCTGTTACATAGTACCTCCGAAGTTTCTTATAAAGTGTGGCCTAAATTGCTTACAAAGTTGAAGCAATGTAGTTAGGTTGTGTGACTGTGCTTTTCATTTTCATTTACTTGTTCTTTTTTCTATTCCCGTTCCCTTTTTCGCTAACCGGTCCATTTCTATTTCATTTTTGAAAATACAGATTCTGTTTTATTTATTTTTAAATTATCCTGATCTCTTTTCTTTATACTGTCACTTTTTCCAGCTTGCAATAAGCAAGAAGGCAATGGGAGACAGCTCCAACATTTATGAGATAGAAGGCACCGAGTGTTTGGGTTCTTGTCTCCATATCCAACCTTCTTGTGATACAGCTCCCGACCTTTCAAAATGCTTTATTCAGTGGTACCGCATAGGATCTGAAGGTGGCAAGAAAGAACTTATTTCAGGTACTCTCTAAAAGCTCTGCATTTTACTTATTGAGGGGAATTCCAAATATTTTTTTTATTAATATTGACCCGAACCGTTATTATCACAGGAGCTACAAAATCAGTTTATGCACCGGAGCCTTTTGACGTCGGGAAAATCTTGCAAGCTGACGTTCATTTAGATGATCATAGAATCACTTTGACAACCACTGGCCCCATTGATCCAGGTAGTTTAAGAGTTGTATGTATAAGTAATCAATAATTATTGTCTTGGTTGCTGTAGCTGTTTAGTGCTTGTTTTGCTTGAATTCATAGGAGGAAACTAAATGTTGGTTTTCTTACAGCTGCTGGTCTGGGAAGCTATGTTGAAGCCCTCGTGCGGAAGCATGATGTTGAGTTTAATGTACGTTGTCCTTCTGTTTTTGTAGATTTTCCATACGCAAAGATTAGTATGGTATAGGAAAGTGCTGAAGGTTGAAATTATCATTAACACGTGGCATAAATGGTATATCGTTCGCTCAAGCTTATGGAGATTCTTTTTATTTTTTATATTTCAGGTAATTCTTACTCAGGTGAACGGAGTAAATCATCCCTCAGAGTCGATACATGCACTCCATGTCGGAAAGATGCGGATAAAGCTCTGCAAAGGGAAGAACACCATCGCTAAAGAATATTATTCTTCATCAATGCAGGTAAATTGAATATTGTTGAATTTTTTTCAGTTTGGATGTGAACATCTTTGCTGAATCGGTCTCTTACACTCGTTCTTGGTCGTAGTTATGCGGAGTTCGCGGTGGTGGCAATGCTGCAGCTCAAGCATTGTTTTGGCAAGTGAAGAAAGATCTTTCTTACATTTTAGCATTTGAATCAGAGAGAGACAGGAATGCAGCCATAATGCTAGCCAGGAGGTTTGCTTTTGATTGCAATGTACGTCCTGCTTACTTTCTACTGCGAACATGAATTATTCAGTTTGGTTCTCCAATCTTTACACTGCCCAACCTAAACCTTCACACACCTCTAAACAAGATTATCTTCTTAGAATGTTTATTTTTGATAGGAAAGAAAACGTTCATTGATAGGATAAAATATTACAAAAGGAAAGGGAGGAAGATCCCACATCGGTTGGAGAGGGGAACAAAGCATTCCTTATAAGGGTGTGGAAATCTCTCCCTAGTGGACACGTTTTAAAACCTTGAGGGGAAGCACGGAAGGGAAAGCCCAAAGAGGACAATATCTACTGACGATGAGCTTGGGCTGTTACAAATGGTATCAGAGCCAGACAACGGGCGTTGTGCCAACAAGGACGTTGGACCCCTAAGGGGGGGTGGATTGTGAGATCCCACATTGGTTGGAGAGGGTAACAATGCATTCCTTATAAGGGTGTGGAAACCTTTCCCTAGTGCGTTTTAAAACCTTGAGGGAAAACCCAAAAGGGAAAGCCCAAATATGACAATATCTGCAAGCGGTGAGCTTGGGTTATTACAAATGGTATCAGAGGTGTGCCAATGAGGACATTGGACCTCCAAGGGGGTAGTTTGTGAGATCCCACATCAATTGGAGAGGGGAACAAAGCATTCCTTATAAGGGTGTGGAAACTTCTCCCTAGTGAATGCGTTTTAAAGCCCAGATGGAAAAGTCCAAAGAAGTCAATATCTGCTAGCGGTGAGCTTAGTTAGGCTATTACAAAGGTCAACTGCAAGATTACGGAATTATTTTTAAAAAGAACTATCAATTAGCCAATAGATCATTTAAACTACAATTTGTAATGGTGGAGAAATCGATAGAGCCAAGTCCTATGAGTAAAACTCTTGAAGGAGACATATTCCTTGAAGTTTATATCGCATGATGGATACCTTGATTCATATCAAACTGTATACATAATACTAATGAAGAGACAGAGATTCACAATCATTCCTCTCGAGTAGCATCACCCGTCTTTGCTTTCTTTTTTTTTTTTTCCAACTCGGATCTAATACTGTTATGAAAACTCATATTGAGCAGATCATTCTTGCTGGACCGGACGACCGTGCTTCATCAGCAAACTGATGAACTTCTGTAGATCTCCCCTAAATGTAAATTATTCTTAGCTCCCATTACTCAACATTTGATAGTAGAATATGGCATTGAGATCTGTTATTATTGGCTTCCACTTTTTGTTTGTGGTGCTTCTGTTTTCTTCCTTCCTAACATTAAGGCATCTTCTTTTTCCTGTTTGCCTTTCTGTTTCAGAGTGCTAACAAAGTATATGACTGAATTTGTGGTTGTGGTTCATTCATTCAACCATTACATGTAACCTGGATTTCTCTGAGTATATTGCTTTTCATGATTGATATATGCATGCCTCAAGGTTTTCAAAGTGGATACAATACTCAAGCCCACATGGGCCCTCCCCTGATATCAAGTATGTTCATTTTTAGTTTGATCCAAGCTGCAAATACTGAGAATGATATATATACTTGTTCTTGGAAGTGAAAACTCAAATTGGTGTACAAATTTATGGAAGAGATTTGCTTTTGTAGTTGTTTGGATAGGAGAAGTTGTGATTTTATGTTTCTTGGTTCTTTTGATAAGAACAAGTATGGTATATGTTGTCAATCTGAATATAGACAAATATTTCGATATATGATACGATAACCATAGTCAGTTGGATCTAACAATCCTTATAAACCCTCGTTGATGTGCAAACTTAGTCCACTGATAGCAAATATTGTATTTTTGGGGCTTTCTCTTTCCAGGTTTCATCTCAAGATTTTAAAACGCGTGCACTAGGTACACTCTTATAGCCCTTATAAGAAATGTTTCGTTCTCCTCTCCAACCAATGTAGGATCTTACAGAAACCTTTGGAAATTTGTTGAAAAATAAACCCTTTAAATCTCCATATCCAAGAACTCTAAAACGGAAAGGAATTATTCCAAGAGAATGGAAATTTCAAATTACTTTGTTGATCAAATATCCTATGGTGAAAACACTTGTTTGAGATTCGAATCCGTCCAAAAACAAAGTGATTCTAAACATGCAACCTAAACTAAAACTTAGCACTTAGCTTAAAAAATTTCAAGCCTAATTTACGAGACAACATATATGCTTTTATATAACCTCAAAATGAAACTCTTAACCTTCCCCGAGTAATTTCAAGAGTTGTAACATTCAATTTATGACCATAATAATTAGTTAATAGGTAAATGTAACCTAAAAAGTTACTTGTTGCATTAATTGCAAGTACAATTTCAATGAAACTCGACTTTATTACAATTTGGTGAAGTTTATATTATATAATTAAGACGTAATTTAATATTTGAGATAGAGTTATAAAATAGGTATGATGTGTATTAAATTTGGCCCTAACATGGTTGGTTTTTTAGGATAGGACAGATAATTTATTTTGTTCATCTCTAGAATTCCACTCATTGTGTTTCTCAAGGAATTGTTTTTCCTTAAATTAGGGATTTTGCTATCTTCATTGGTTACTGTGATATCATTAATCTCAACCTTACAATAAAAACAAAAAACGTCATGTTAATATATGTTGTCCGTTTTGGTCCGTTACGTATCGTTGTCAGCCTCACAGGTTTAAAACACGTCTATTAGTGAGAGATTTCCACACTGTTATAAAAAATGCTTCGTTTCCCTCTCTGATCGATGTGGGATCTCACAATCCACCCCCTTGAGAGCCCAACGTCCTCGTTGGCACACCACCAGATGTCTGGCCTCTCTAACCCACCGGCTTTGTTAAACATTATACTGGCGTTCTGGAAGAAATTTTCTGACTAGTTGAGCTAAACTCAAATTTAAGCTTTATAATCACAAGTAAATAAATTAGATGTATTGAAAAAAATGCAGAGAGAGAAAGTGAAACGAGGAAAATGAAATTCGGGATTCAAAATCCGAGATTGCCCTCTTTTTGAAGGAACAGTGAAATCACCGACTTTTGTACCTCACGACTGATTGTATCCAACCGTGTAAAACTGTCGATATGTATTTGGCTCTCGAAAGAAATTCTTTAACTAGTCGAGCTAAACGAGTTAAGTGTCGCAATCGCGCTTTTGATGGCAGCGGACTTGTGATTGTGCGGCACTCACTTTCCAACGACAAGTGAGCTAAGCCAATTCGTTCTTGCATCGCCTACGGGCAAGCGACATATGCTCGAGTCTCTGGCCTTGATTTTAAGAGAAGGTTTTAGAAAACGAGGGCAAAGAGAGATTTTCGAATGAGACGTTATATAAGCAAGCAAGAGAGAAATAACAACGGCTCACGTATATAACTTTGGGTAGGGAAAAGTTGATAACTACCTAGACATGATATTTCTAAAACGGCATACTAACACTAGAACATGAAAAAGACATAAAAGGTTGGGCATGTCATGGGCATGCGGCCATGGGCAACACGCCTTGGACGAGCATGACCGTGACACTAAGCTCAGGGTTTTTAGATACGATTCCCGAGCATAAACCCTGAGCTTAGTGTCGCGGTCATGCTCGGGAATCGTATCTAAAAATAAATAAATTAAATGCATTTTTTTCAAAATTACTAAAAATTAAAAGATAGAGAGAGAAACAAAAAGGAAATTTGAGATTCAAATTCCTCTATTTCCTCTCTCTCTCTCTCTACAGTGAAATAAAAATCGATCTTAAATGCTCTCCTCCTCCTCTAATGGCGTCTCACAATAACAGCTCCAATTCCAACTCCAATCGCCATTTCTCTTGGCTCATCAAATCTTGCTTCCCCAACCCTAACGATTCCTCTCCCACTCTCCCTGTAACCTCCAAATCTTGCTTCCAATCCGCCGCTACAACCACCCACACCCCTTCTCTACGGCCACCTCCCGCCGCCGCGCCGATCTCCTCTCTGCCGGACGACCTTCTTTTGGACTGTCTTTCTCGAGTTCCGTCCGCTTCTCTTCCTTCTGTCTCTCTCGTCTCCCGTCACTGGGCCCGGCTTCTGCTGTCCTCTACATTTGTCGATCTCCGCCGTCTTCGCGGCCATTTGGAGGATACGGTTTATGCTGTTTCTGCAACTAATTATGGCCTATACGCGGCGAGTTTCAACTTTCCGAACGGCGGTTTGTGGAAGGTTGCGCTGTTTAAAGCCAAGGAGAGTGTGTTTTTTAGTGATTTCTATGGATTGCTCTCTCACGCGCGACTCTCCGCTATTGGACCTAGAATTTACCTAATCGGTCGAAATGCGATGTTTCTGTACGATACGTGGTCCGGAATGGTGACGGCGAGATCTGCGATGAATTTCTCCAGGAAGAAATTCGCCAATGCGGTGATTTCTGGTAGGATCTACGTCGCTGGCGGTGCTCCGACGACGACGGCGGTGGAGATGTACGATCCGGAGACGGACTCGTGGCAAGTCGTTGCGCAGTCGGCGAGAAGACGGTACGGTTGCATCGGAGCCGCCGTCGACGGAGTATTCTATGTAATCGGAGGACTGAAGATCGGAGAAGGAGTTTCAGCTAACCTAGTATCACACGGCGCTTGTAGATCGGAGGCACACGTCTACGCGAGCTCCATGGATATGTACGACGTGGAGGCGCGTACGTGGCTGAGAAGCAGCGCAGTACCGGGAGGAGGCTGCGTGGTGGCGGCGTGTGCAGCGGCGGGACACATCTTCGTCCTCACTAGTCACGCCGTCGAGCTCTCGTTCTGGAAATTCGATGCAAGAAGAAAATGCCCTAACAGTAGCAACCGAACCTCAACCAAATCCACCGGATTCGGCGAGTGGTACAGAATAAGAAGTCCACCGCTACCGCCGCAAGTCCGGCTGGACAGCACGGTGAGGTTCAGCTGCGTCGGAATGGGGGAGACGGTGGTGCTGATTCAAGTCGCCGGGTGCATCGACGATATACTTCGCCGGAGCGGAAGAAGCGCGAGAGGATTGAAGGAAGGATTGGTACTAATCTACGAGACGAAAAGCGGAGAGTGGAGCAGAGCAGCGGACATGCCGGAAGTTATGCAACGCCCCGCCTGTATCTGTGTTAAGTGTTGATGACGCGCCGCCATGGTAGTAATCAGACGCGCCGCTATGGGAGAAAATGACAAAAAAGAGCGCGTGGCTTCACGGACGCGAGTGAGAAATCCAAACACGATTGGTTGATTCGTCAATTATTTAAGCCAACAGGATCTGATAATTCCAGATTTATTTGCATGGGGGCTCTGAACCTTTCTTTTTTTATTTTTTTTTTTTTTAAAAATGGGGTTTGTATTTATTTATTATTATTATTTTCAACGTTAAGATGAAAATACCTATGAATTTTTACCAAATTTTAAAAATAAATTTGTAGTAAACTAAAAAAACTATTTATATTTAGTTTAGATGCTGAAAATATTTTGAAAAAAAACTAATAGCCAAAAATAGTATTTTGAAGAAAATTTTAAAAATTGGAAACCAAAAATAGCTTTTAGAAAAATGAAAATATAAATTAATCGGATTTAATACAATATTAAATTCCACACTTTGGTATATATAATATTTAGATTTTTTAAAATTGGAATGAGTAAATTATAGCAATTTTCTAATAATTGTAAGATAAGGAAGGTCTAAAGAGTAAATTTAGGAATTTTTTTAATAAATTTGGATATGATTTTGAATAGAAAGGTTGATGTGACAAATGTATCAAATAAAATGTGATATAACAATTAATTGGGTTTGATGGATTCTGACATAAAAAGCATTACATTTTTAGCACTAATTCCCTTTCTAATTTATTTTTCTATCACATCACATAATTTTAGAATAATCTACAATAACACAATCATAAACAATTCCAAACTCAAAATTATTATTATTGTTTTAAAATTAATTAAAACGTTTTTAAAAAATTGTAGGAAAAAAAACCCAATTTGTGAAATTGAAATAAAAAATATAATTTACACAAAATTTGTTATTGATGAATGAATATATTAAGAAATTAATAGACACAAATTGAGTGTTATAGGATTTATTAAACATTTTTAAAAATTGAAAAACTAAAAATATAGAAATCTTAAAAGTTTGTATTTAAAAACATATAAGAAAGTTAATAATGAGTAATATGATTTATAGGTGAAATAAATTAATTAGTGGATTACTACTAATTATAGTTGGCATGCAAGCCAAGTTATCATATTTTTAAAAGTTGATTCAATTATTGGATGATTAACAAAATTTCTCTCTCATACACATCTAATTTGACACCGACTTCACTCATTCAGCACTTCAAATCTTGATAAAGAATTCATCTACAAAATTTCAGATCAAAATATATGTCTTAACTAGTTAAATTATGACCACGTTCTTATAAATTAAAAAAAAAAATTAAATAAGTAAAGAAACTAATAGACTCATTATATATACTTAACAGCAATGAAATATAATTCGAGATATTGAAAGAGATGCAAGAAAATTCATTTCTCTACAAATAATTCAACACTACAAAATGAAGGTTGGGTTCCACCAAAAAGGAAAAGCAACACAGCAATTAGATGCATCATCAAAATCACCCTCCATCCGAAAGTTCTTCTACAAGACACCATATTTCCAATAAATGTAGCTCTCAAGGTCTTGTCTAGACTAAGAAGATTAAGATTTAATAACTCGAAAAGCATACGCAGGCAAAAATTTGAAACTTGAACAAACCAAATCATGCTTCTTGTGAGCGAGATGAATAGAGCGTTATTATCTTCGCATCCCACGTCCACGGCCGCGGAATGCAGCCCCCCCACGTCTTCCACCCATGGCACTGGCAGCAGCTTCTCCCTGTGCACTCTCCGACTGCGCGATAAAGGTCAGGGGGGAAGAAATGTTAATAACCATGACTGAGTGTAAAAGAAAATCGCACAAGAGAGTAAGACTCGATCAAGTATAACCTTGGGATTCTTCACGGTTTCGTCGACGCTTAGTATGAGACAAGCTGCCTCTGTAGCAGCATTAATAGCATTTATCTGCAAGCGAACGATTCGGTGTGACAACAGAAAAATATCAAAATCAAAGTGCTTCCTGTGGTTATTATTTTGTTTCTAAAGGTTAACACATCCAGATACCTTAACGACAGCAGGTTCCCATACAAAGTTTGCAAATGAATCAGCAACTCCACCGGTGTTGATGTCCACCCCATACAGTGCGCCGTCACCTATTTCAGAACCTCAACATGTTACTACTATGCAATCATTTGACGAGGCCAAATATAGAAATAGAGTGAATAAAAATGGGCCGACACATCAAGTAATGTTAATCAAACTCGACTATTCATCAAATGAGTGGAAGATAAATCCAAAACAAAGTTTCGAGATGGAAAATTCTACCTGAAGGATGTGAGTGTTTCTGTCGCAATTTGTTGAGGACATCGGTAGCATCAAACCCGGCATTGTCGCACAGTTGTCGGGGAATAACCTGCAGAACCACAAGAAGACAACCCAGTAAGTCATCCCTCCTAAAACCATGTTTCTATCAATATTATCATAAAGCAGGGATTCTGAAGGTGTGCAAATATGAGAGTAGTGGATGGCTGTATCGAAGTTTTTAGTTAAGGTCCTGAATGAAAGAAAAAAACAACTCGAAATAAAAAGGAGCCAACTAAAGCAAGAACAGCCAATATAAATTAACAACCTCGAGGTAAAAGAACATAAAAATAAACACTAGCTGATTTTACTCGACAATTGCTTCAACAATTTCAAATAACCAATAAGGTAGACCCCCCTCCCCCTACTTTCCCATCCTTTTTCATAGGGCTGCCATTTTCGTTACTTTCCTAATTCTTTAGATGTGCAGGAAGGAGTCCAACTCAAATTTACCAGGCGGCAAGACTGAAAGCAAGCATTTGAACAACGAAAGTTTTCATTTAGAAGGGCATATTCAATGGTCAAAGATACAAGTGAATAAAGCTATGCAATAAAATCAGAGCATCTTTCAAGTAAAATAGATAGATCCGCTAACCAACGATTGTAGGCAAGCAGTGATAGTTTATAGTATATTCTTGTCTAAATGAACCTTTAACACTGAAAAACAAAATTGAACTAAAGCCAATTTTTAGTCGAACTTGTGGAAATGAAGTAAAGCATGACATGATATGTGGCTAACATCCAAACTCCTATGGACCCATCAATTGTTTAAAGACGAAAAAAAATACTTGAAAGTCACAAATGGTACATAAAAAGCCCTCCCGAAAGAAGGAATAATGTTATGTTCTTCAGTTGTGTCTAGTTATTTTCAAAAGAAGTGAGAGGCCACTAATCTACCTCAAGAGCTTTGGCATATGAGTTGATGAAAAGCTGAGACTTCCCAGCTATTGTGCGTGCATATTGCCTCAAATATCGACTGATCTCCATCTGCCACAAAGTGATTAAGTAGACAAAATTGAGAAAGGGATATTTAAATAAAAACCAAACAATCAAATTAAGGTTAACTGAAATAGTAAACATACATCTATTGCTCCACCTCCGGCAACAACAGTAGAATTCTTCAGTGCTCGTCTTACAATCATGATAGCATCGTGCAAGCTACGCTCTGCTTCTTCAATAAACTGAATGATAATAGTAGTGTCAGCAAAAAACAGGATAACTGACAAACACAAGGTGGTATATCTAATTTTTCGTACCTGATCAGCTCCACCTCGTAGGACTATGGTGGCTGTTCTACCTGATGGACAGCCACTGAATATATTATATCTTTCATTACCAACTTGCTTTTCCTCAAAGACCTCACATGTTCCAAGAACCTTTAAGCCAACAAAGTAAAACAATATCATATTCCTCAGATGATTGTTTGGTTCTGAAAAACAGAGGAACGCCAAGAATACAAGTTGCTAAACAATTTCTAACAGAATGTGAGCCTACCTCATCAATAACGTTGTTAACAGATGTCTGTACTGTTCCACCAGTTGCAGCAGCAACCCTTTGCAAATCCTCTTCAGCCACACGGCCAGCACAGAAAATATCTCGGTCTGCAAAATACTGTTAAAAGCAAACCATTGATGTGGATTAAGAGGCAAATTGACTAAATGAGTGGTGATAATACTTCTTAAATTTTCAATAGAATATTACTTCATAATATCCATTGTCAAGAATCATATTTGACATAAGAGACCTTGTTTAACCATAAATAACACTGGAGACGTAATCATTGTGAGAAAACACAAAAATAATAACCTGTGTGGCAAGATCACCAATAGCCAAACGCGAAAGAACAACCTTGGCTCCACTCTCTACACATTTGTCTAATTTTTCATAAATAATATTCCATTCTGCATCAACAATGGACTGATACTGCAATGGATCAGAGAGCCTACGAAAAACATTGAGTTTCTGGGAGTTTAGTACAGTAATAAAATGGAGGGGGAAGTTCTATAAACTGAATCTTACCGTATCTCTGCATTTTCTTTCTCTGATTTAAGTTCCAATTCAATATTTAGCAATAGTATCTTTGGATTCAAAAACTTCTTTGGCTGCTGTTCAAAACCTGCATAGGAAAATGTCTTCTTGAAGGCAACACCATTTACCAGGAAGGAGTCGCGCATAGTCCCTCCAGGAACCTGACAAGCCATATCAAAGTTCCAACAGCACAATACCATTCAGTAAATGTACCAGATAATTCATTAAAATCATTTGAAGGTGAAATTGAATCAAAGAATTATTACCAAACCCAATAAGGGAATAATTATGTATAAATAAAGAACTGTGAAAAAGAAATTTGATGTTATGAAGGTTTCAACAGCAAAACACTGTTTAAATGCAGATAATTGTAAAATCGAATTAAGAAATTTCAAAGTTGTTCAATCACTATTCCAGATGATATTTCAAAGTTGATAATTTAGCCACGTATCTTCGGATCAAAAAAACCCAAACAAAAATTATAATACTGCACGGCAGAATGATTTAGTGCTCCACCTATACAAGTTATCTGTACCCATGGAGCAAGATAATGAAGAATTCAAAGGAATTATATGAGGGTACATACCTTCTTTATACCAATCATGTTAAGCCTATCTTCATTGCCTATTGCAATAACAGAATCAACAACCATTGATGCAAAGAAGTCCTTTTCTCCACCAATGAGCTTAGAGGAAAGTGTTGTAGCAGCACATTTAGCCAACAAGCTTTTCTTTTCCTCCAAGCTCTTCCCCTCGATGCTGGTTGCCAATTCTTTTACTTTCTCGATTGCCTACCAAACAAATACAGTCAGAGGAGAGTTAGGTAGGCATTCAACACTTAAATGTAATATTAATGGAAGCTAAAGTCACAGACCAAATGGCTTGCAGTCCGATAGCTCCGTATTAAATTTTGAGAGTGGACTCCATCCTCTATAAAAGGCTTGGCCTCCTTCAAAAACTCAGCAGCAAGAAGAACGACAGTAGTTGTCCCATCACCAACCTGGAACACAATATTAAGCAGTTCCGTGAACATTCCCATTAGTGTCATTATATATAAAGTTCCATCTTCATTCTTCCTTTCTTTTTTTTTTTTTCCTTTTTTTTTCTTGGGATGGCTGTTGAATCAGCTAGAAAAAAATTGACCCAATAAAATCTTATCAAAATATTAACTCAATCTCAGTTCCATACTTCATATTAGCTAGCAAGCCAAGCCACACATATGGGATTACAATAATTAAAATAGTAGGAGCATAAGAGAAAATAATACACGAACACCTCTTTAAAATTCCAAATGTATCACACTATTTATTCAAGAATTACTTGATCTTTTATGATAGGAACAAAAAAATTACTTGAGCTTATTAAACTCCAACATCTCGTTCAAGATACATGAAAATAATCACGCATACAGAAACTGATGCCTCCACTTTAATGTGAAGTATCTCACTAATCATTACAGAAAATCTTGATTTCACATCAGAGATCGAACAGATCCAGAAAGTTAATTAAGAAGAAATAATAATAAACAATTTTCGGTAAGCTCCCAAATCCATCTCTACTTGCCTGCTACAGTGTAGAAAGAAAAAAATGAATGTGCAACTCCTCTTAAACTATAGGGAGTTTAGTTTTTAGCAACAAAAATGATAGCTAAAAACCTCACATCTTCTCATTTCCGCACCCTTACTGAATGTGACGTGAAGAATCATCTCCACCCTTCCACGATGTAATTTTGCTTATAAAAAGTCTAATATACAGTAGGTCAATTTCAGTACTTCATATCATGGACTGAAGAAGTGCTGGAAATTACAAAACACTGAAAAATAACACATTTCATACTTCAATCGATTTGTTATACATCAATTCAATTTGAGAAATGCAAGTACCAAGAAAAAAAAACTGCATAATATAAATCCGAAGCCCAAGAACAAATCAACCCTACACCTATATGCCAAAACAAACACGAAGTCGAGAATCGATCAAGACAGTTTCAGCATCAGAATTAACAAATGCGAGAAAGAGCAACAAAAAGACCAGGCCAATACCTCGGAGTCCTGCGACTTGGCGATGTCCACGAGGATCTTAGCGGCAGGATGAACAATATCAAGGAGCTTCATAATAGTAGCGCCGTCATTAGAAATGGTGACATTTCCCTTATCGTCATGAATGAGCTTGTCCATACCTCTAGGTCCCAAAGTGGTACGCACCACATCGGCCACCGCGGTACAGGCATTGATGTTGCTCACCAACTGTGCCTTACCTTGGGAAGTATCCGTTCCCTCTTTCAGCAGTATGATCTGAGGTTGCTGTACAATTCCGACACATAACAAAGAGTCAGATATGGTGAAGGAAATGAAAAAGACTGCAAATCACACATGAGAACGTAATGGAAGAAGGTGAAAGTGTGAGAGCTTACCAGCATGGCTGCCATTGTTGGAGATGTAGAGGTCGGAGTAGGAGGGAAGTGAAGACGCTGTAAGTGTTCTTTGTTGGTCTCTAGGGTTTGGTGGGAAGTTGGGGAAGAAGCTCTTCAAGAAAACAGCTTTCTTTTATTTAATAACTAATTCTCAGAGAGTTCAAGACAATTAATGACGTGTCCATTATTTTATTTTATTTTATTTTAAATTTAATTTAAAACAAATTTTAATAAAATTAAAATATTAGTGGTAGACATCATTTATTTATTTTCAAACATTCCATTAATATTTTTTAACTTCGTTTCAATAAATATCTTAAAAAATATTCTCTAAATAATTAAATTTTATTTGTAAAGATGTTGGGAGAATACATTATTAAATTACATAAAAATTAATATATATATATATATAATTATATCGTAAACAAAAATTTTATTTAAAATTAAAAATAATTTCAAATTTGTTTAGTTCGACAAAATCTAGTTTTATGATAACTCGTAAATAAATCGGATCGCACGATTTCATGGAATTTTGAAATAAGTTAATTAATTTAAATATTTAGAATGTTGACAGAAAATTTAATATATCAATTTTATAAAAACGTTGCTAAACTGTCAATATAATAAATAATTATAAACAAATAACAAATATACACGTGAGTCAGACAGAGTAAGGTATTATCGAAGATTATTGAAGGGAATGGTCCTACGTTGGCTAATTAAGAGAAAGGTTAAAGGGATTTATAAAGAAGGAACGTGCTCCTAAGAACTTGTGCTCAAAATAGATACTGTTATATTGTAGGGTCTTTGATTCCTAATAATATATACGCGTCTTGTTATTATGTTATTTATTTATTTATTTATTTATCGGTCTCATTTATAAAAAAAATTAGATAAATGATAAATATGATTTTTTTTTAAGAGTTTGTTTCAATTAATTTCAACAAGGACACGAGAACCCTCTTGGTATAGACTGATTTGATCTCATATTGGAGAGGTATAAGTTTTTAAATGATTTTTTTTTTTTTTTTAATAATTTAACTAATTTTGAAAAAGCAGGCACCGTGTCACAATCGCATTTTTTATGGCAACGGACTTGCGATTATGCGGCACTCACTTTCCAACAACAAGTGAGCTAAGTCAATTCGTTCTTGCGTCGCCTACGGCCAAGCGACGTATGTTCGAGCCTCTGGCCTCGGTTTTAAGATAAGGTTTTAGAAAACGAGGGCAGAGAGAGATTTTTGAAAGAAACATTATATAAGCAAGCAAGAGAGAAATAACAACGGCTTACAATATATAACTTTGGGTAGAGAGAAGTTGACAACTAGTCGTATCCCCTATAGTATATTCCGAGGCATTTCATATCTGATAGAAATACAAAAGTAAAATACTAGAATATGAAAAGACATAAAGGGTTGGGCTTGTCATGGGCAACGCGCCTTGGACGAGCATGACCGTGACACCCCGTGCCAATAAGTTTTATTTGAAATAAAAAAATAATAATAAATAATAAATAATAAAAAATAAATAAATAAAATAAAAACCCAGAAAAATGCCCCAAAACTTTTTAAATTTACAAACCGGGCGCGGCAGTACAAAACCGGCTCATGGTTTACTCGGGACGAGGGTCTTGGCGGGGTTGCTCAGAGGAGATAATAAATAGGTTAAATTAATAAAAATATATATAAACTGATATATTATTTAAAATATATATATTTAAATTTTAAAAATATATATTGTTTGTGATATTTTTATTTAAAATATCTTTAAACACTTAAAAAAACCTATAAATTAAAAAAAAGTTTCAATAATACTTTTAAATTAAAAAGTTGAATTTATTTTTACCGTTAGCATTATATTTAAAACTAACTATTAACATTATATAAATTATCTAAACATTTTAATGTTATTTTAAAAAGTTTACGAGTATTTAAAAAATGTAATATTAATAATAAAAATATATTTAATTTTTTTTAAAAAATTAAAGTTATTTTTTAAGTTAAAAAAAATAAGAATTTAATTAAACTTTTGAAAACGTGTATTTTTTAAACACCCTTGAAATTATTTTGAAAATTAAAAAGTATATTTGAAATAAAATATTAACGATTTCTATCCAAAACTAAAATATTTTTAAATTTTAAAAAATTCAATGGTATTTAATTTATTTAAAATTTAGAAGTATTATTAAACTTTTGTAAGTGTAGGAATATTCACGAGTATTTTTATTAATTTAGGATAGGAATATTCGCGANTTTTTTTTTTTTTTTTTTTTTTTTTTTTTTTTTTTTTGTCTATTTAATTTTAAAGCATTATTTTTAGTCTTTTAATTTAAAATTTTTGGGACAAAATTATAATTTCTACGTTTCAAGAAAATTAAAATCAAAATATATGATTTAAAAATTAAAAAAATGATTAAAAATAATTAACAATAATAATATTTTTTTCTCGAGAACCCCAAAAATCGGCAAAATGCTGCAAAAAGACCCCACAAAACTTTCCGCCTTTCTTTCCATTCCCTTTCCCTTCCACTTCCATGGCAGTCTAGAGAGAGAACGAGAAATACAGAGAGAGAATGACGGACTTGGAATGGAGCGAAGCAAGGAAGAGGATGATCGAAGATCAGGCAAAGGCGGAACTAGAATCTCTCCAACTTCTTCATCCTAATCGCTTCGAATACCTAAAGCTCGAACTCAAATCCTTCATCCAACTTCTTCAATCGCAATCGCAATCGCAATCGGAAGAGCTTTTTCATCAGCCGAACACTGTCGAAGCCTCGAGACGACGATCGCCTTCCTCTCTCGCTCCTGATTCGCAAGGTCAGTGCTCGCTCTGCTGTCCGCTCCATCTCTTCTTCTTCTTCTTCTTCTTCTTCTTCTTCTTTTCCGATTGTTTACTGATTCATGTGTTTTGTAGCAGAGTCGAGTAGCTGTAGGAAGAGGAGGAAGATACCTAAAGCTCGAACTCAAATCCTTCATCCAACTTCTTCAATCGCAATCGCAATCGCAATCGGAAGAGCTTTTTCATCAGCCGAACACTGTCGAAGCCTCGAGACGACGATCGCCTTCCTCTCTCGCTCCTGATTCGCAAGGTCAGTGCTCGCTCTGCTGTCCGCTCCATCTCTTCTTCTTCTTCTTCTTCTTCTTCTTCTTCTTTTCCGATTGTTTACTGATTCATGTGTTTTGTAGCAGAGTCGAGTAGCTGTAGGAAGAGGAGGAAGACGGAGGAAGGAGGACAAATGAAAGTGTACGGGAACGGATTACGGAGAGAGATCGCTGAATCGGAAACGGGAGACAAGAACGGGCGGCGGAGGGATAGAGTTGATGTGGTTCTGGAAAGAGCCGTTGTTTGTCTCCGGAAGATTCAACGCTTCAAAACGGCTCTGATTTCCACCGCCGATTGACGACGGCGCTCCATTTCCTTGCCGCCTCGAAGGTGCCGCTCCACTTTCTCTCTGTTTCGCTCTTTCGCGTTTCCTGCCATGAGTTGCCGCACGTGTGCAAAATTTTTGAAACTAGGCGGGGATAAAATTTACAATTTTCTGAGGGCGTGTGTGAAATTATTCTCATCCTTAAGGTCAAATTTGCAATAAAAAGAAACTTATAACCAACTTTCAATTCAGAATTTTGTGTATAAATATTGATTTTATATTCTCTAAGATCCAAATTATAATTTTTAAACAAAATCAAAATAGTCGTTATTTTTTCTAAAATTTAATTCTTGAATACTCTTGTTGTTGAAAATGGAAAAAATGTATAATACATTTGTAGCAAATTCTCCCACATTTCCTTAATTAGGGAAATAAATGTTTGTTTTCGAGCATGGATTATCAATAAGCTTAGAATTGATTCCTCTCGGGCCAATACCCGAACGGTTAATGGAGACGGATTGGTTGGCAATATGTCTACGCTAGTTCAAATCAGCTCAGTCACAACAAACTTGAATTGTTTAAAGTAAGATACAAAATCTACATGATATTTGTTCTTAGTATCGTACTCTTTTGAGACTCACGAGATGATTGTGTGACATCTTCTCTTACCATCAAATAAGACAGCTAGCTATAATCAGGGTTGTCGGTGACATAAACAACCTAGATTTAGCCTCTATCGGGTTCTTGGAACACAATTTTAGAAAATTGGGTTAAAGAAACTTTAGAGAACGTTTTCAAAGCTATTTAAGAAAGCAAATATTATAAACGAGCAAGAAATAAGAAATAACTAGCATATATACTCGAGTATGAAGATTTGACAACTAATTAAGTCTCGTATAATACATTTTGATGACAATTGATTTGAGTAAAAGCGTGAACGTCAAATGTGGCATGGAGTCATGTGGTCACGAAATTACAAGAAAAAACTAATAATTAGCTAGAATGAACGAGGTACGAAGGCAAGGTAAAATGGCTTGAAATGAGCATGTGACCACGAACAATATGGGACAGGCGACATGACCACGAAACTAAGCATTTTTTAAAAATTTAAACATTTAAAAATTATTTATTTATTTTAAATTTAAATCTCATTTTGGTATTTTATTTTTTAAATTTGGTTTTGTTTTAATTTATAACATTTTAAAATATCAATTATAGTCTCTCAAAACTAGTTTTAAGATTTATAATCCTATCTATAATATATTTGTTAGCTTAAAAAAATAGAAAATTAACTTTTTATTAATCAATTTTGAAAAAAAAAAATTGTTTAATTTACATTTTTTTTTCTGATATTGTGATATGCAAAATTGGGACTAATAAAATTTTCCACAGAGACGCACACGTGTCGTCTTATGATTTGCTTATCAGCGGATTAGAATACACGATGGCACATCGGATTACTCTCTAAACGTCCTCGATCGCGCCTTCTCTTTCTGTCTGTCTCTCTCTCTCATCGTTTTCCCCTCTCCTCCTCTTCACGGCCACCAGCCTCCGTCACTGTAGGCGTCGCCAGTCGCCGGCGTCAGAACTATGACAAGTTAGGTCCGCCCACTTCCATGACTCCTTATCTATTTTCCTCTTGTTAATTAGTTATCATCTCTTTCAGTTTCTAGGGTTTAATTCCGTCTCTGTTTCTCTGTAATGCTATAGGGCTTTGATTTTATTTGGTTGTAGTCCGAATTATGATGTTTTTGGTTGCTTGGTGAGATATGCCTTTATAATGGGGTTTGGTTTTGGTAATCTCGGTGTATATTAAGTTTCTCAGCTATGAAAAGTTTAATTATCTGCTAAAATGTGTCCTGTTTTCTTTTTTTCATTTTGTTTTTACTAATTTTTCACTCAATTCTTGTTTNTGCAATGTTTTGAATTCATTTACTTGATTTTTGTCTCGAAATTATAGATTTTTCTTCCTTTTCTGTTTACTACCAAGGAATTTTGGTGTTAAATGTGTGGGAATGGATGAAGTTTGAACATGATAAATTGAGGTACTTAGTGTATTTAGATGTTTAGATCAGTGGTTTTATATGTATCGTACTAATAGCAATAATAAATTTTATTTGAAGACGTATGCATACAGTTATAGATTGCACTTGTTGGAAATAGGCATTCGATTATTGCCTTAGGGAGATTGCATCAGTTTTATGGTTGGACTCGCATTATTGGTGCTACTGATTTTATGTTGACCTTTCGCTTTTAAGGCCAAGTGGTTACTAGAAAGTGGAGTTTCTAACATGGTTCAGTTTTTTGGTGGCTGGCTGTACCTAGAAAGCTCAATTCCAATGGCTTCCATTCATCGGAGACGTCAGTTTATGTGTCTGATTCGTGAGCTAAATGATGCGATATTTTCAAGGAGGCAACCAAATATTTCGATCACGTTCTTCTTCACTCACTTCTTAACTGTTGTTTCTCTCTGTCTAGTGGAACATTTTTAATTCGAAATGCTTTTAGGTGGTCTGGTGGTATGTTGTTGGAACTTTTTGCAGTCATATTGGATTAAGGACAATAATTTCTTTTTGGAATGTTGGCTACCTCGCCATCTTTCAGGAAACGTGGAGAAGAACGGGGGAATTTGAATATGTGGCTGTGGTTAACTAGTTTTCTAATAGAACTTCTAGGAAGTCTCTTGTGTCTTTCTGTTACTGAATATTTAGGGAGTGATCTTTGGGTTTTGGGACAAATTGTGGTTTTGCGAAGGGGGTTGTTATCTTGTTTGGTGAAAAGTAGGCTGCATCAATCATTTACACTTGACCTGTTTTATCTCTTGTGAGCTTTGGTGTCTTAGAACTAATGGTATTTTGTGGTTTGATAATTTGTTGCAGATTGTATCTAAATTGCATTGGGAGAGAAAAAAAAATGGATGGGCTTTTCCCTTCTATATTGGGTTTCATGTTGGATAAATAACTTGGCTTTACACAGTGGATTTGATGGATGAAATGGTTGAGGTTGATGGGATGGCTCATCCTGCAATTGTAGATGACAGTGATGTTGACCCTCATGAAGGTAAAATTAACACTGTCGAAGATTCTTCACTTCACGATGAAGATGGAATCATTGAACCATATGTAGGCATGGAATTTGAATCTGAAGACGACACAAGGACCTTCTATGATGAGTATGCACGACGCTTTGGTTTTAGTTCAAAAATTGGCCAACTTAGTCGTTCTAAATCTGATGGAACTATAATTGCAAGAGAATTTGTATGTGGTAGAGAGTGTTCAAAAAGGAAATCTGCTGATAGTTGTGATGCAATGCTTAGGATAGAGTTGAAAGATCAGGATAAATGGGTTGTCACAAAATTTGTAAAGGAGCATAGTCATTCTACAGTAAATTCTAGTAAGGTACATTATCTACGGCCTCGCAGGCATTTTGCTGGTGCTGCAAAGACCATAACTGAAGCGTATACTGGTTCTGCAGGCGTTCCCAGTGGTGTCATGTCTGTATTAATGGATGACAACCATGCATCTGCGGAGAAGAATCGTGGAGTTAGAACTACATCATCTCAAGCAGAAGCAAATCGGTCACTTAATAATGCTTCAACTATGAATTATGCCATCAGGAACGCTGGCCGAAAGAGGACATTGGGGAGAGATGCTCAGAATATGCTGGAATATTTTAAGAAAATGCAATCTGAGAATCCTGGATTTTTTTATGCAATACAACTTGATGAAGATAATCGAATGGCTAATGTATTTTGGGCGGATGCAAGATCTCGAGCAGCTTACAGTCATTTTGGTGATGCAGTTACATTGGACACAATGTACAGAGTTAACCAGTTTAGAGTTCCATTTGCTCCATTCACTGGAGTGAACCATCATGGTCAGACAATTCTATTTGGATGTGCTTTACTGCTTGATGAATCTGAGGCTTCTTTTGTTTGGTTGTTCAAAACATTTCTAACAGCAATGAATGATCGTCAGCCTATATCAATTACCACTGATCAGGACAGAGCCATACATGTAGCTGTTGCTCAAGTGTTTCCAGAAGCCCGACACTGCATTAGCAAATGGCATGTCTTAAGAGAAGGTCAGCAGAAGTTGGCTCCTGTATGTCTCACACATCCGAATTTCCAAGTCGAACTTTACAATTGTATCAACTTGACTGAAACTATTGAGGAATTTGAGTCAGCTTGGAATTGTATCATTGAAAAATATAATTTAGCAAGAAATGATTGGCTCCAATCATTATATAATGCACGTGCTCAATGGGTTCCTGTGTATGTCCGCGATTCATTTTTTGCTGTTATATCTCCGAATCAAGGATATGATGATTCATTTTTGGATGGATATGTGAACCAGCAGACTACATTACCATTGTTCTTCAGGCAGTATGAAAGAGCTTTAGAAAACTGGTTCGAGAAGGAAATAGAAGCGGACTTTGATACAATGTGCACTACACCTGTACTGAGAACACCATCTCCTATGGAGAAACAGGCAGCAAATCTTTATACGAGAAAAATTTTTGCAAAATTTCAAGAGGAGCTCGTTGAAACTTTTGTCTATACTGCTAATCGAATTGAAGGAGATGCAGCTTTTAGCACTTTTAGGGTTGCTAAATTTGAGGATGACCAGAAGGCATATGTTGTCACATTAAATTATTCAGATATGAAAGCTAATTGTAGTTGCCAAATGTTTGAGTATTCAGGCATTCTTTGCAGACATGTATTAACCGTCTTCACAGTAACTAATGTACTTACGTTACCATCTCATTACATCTTGAAAAGATGGACAAGAAATGCAAGGAGTGGACTCGGATCGGATGAACGTGCTATTGAGTTACATGGACAGGAGTCTTTATCATCAAGGTACAATAGTTTATGCCGAGAAGCAATCAGGTTTGCGGAGGAAGGAGCAACTGCTCCAGAAACCTATACTGTTGCCATAACTGCACTTAAAGAAGCTGGAAAAAAAGTAGCAATCATCAAGAAGAATGTTGCAAAAGTCGCGCCTCCTAGCTCACAGGTTAGTGGGGCTAGCTATGATGAGAGGAAGACCTCAGCTTCAGCATCAGATACAACCCCACTGCTGTGGCCTCGTCAAGATGAAGTTATGAGACGATTTAATCTAAACAATGCTGGTGCTCCTGTTCAATCCATCACTGATTTGAATTACCCACATATATCTCCTGTGACCCTTCACCGAGATGATAATCCTCCTGACCACATGGTTGTTTATTTAGTTTCTGCTTATTTCTTGGTTTAGAAATGTGAACGAGTAAAAGTTTCTAACATTGTCCTTTGGTTTAGGCTGTTCTTCCTTATCTGAAATCAATGACATGGGTGATGGAGAATAAAAATTCGACCACAGGAAATAGAGTTGCTGTTATCAACCTGAAGGTGCTAAACGAAACATATGATTTCCTTTTCCTGGACTGTGCTTTCAAAGAGCTTTCAAGAAGTTATGATTTCTTTAGGTTGGGTGTTCTGATCTCATTTGTTGGACCTAGAACTAATAAGCTTCTTTACCACCTGTTGTAGCTGCAAGACTACAGCAAGAGCCCGTCTGCTGAATCGGAAGTGAAGTTTCAACTCTCAAGGGTTTCACTCGAACCAATGTTGAGGTCTATGGCATACATTAGCGAGCAGCTCTCGACACCAGCAAACAAGGTTGCTGTCATCAACTTGAAGGTTCGATACTAAATGCATCCAATTATTTAGATTTACCTGATTTTTACGTCTCACTTTGGCTGTTAGGTTCTAGTAATGGGAACACTAAATGGTCTCTTGTTATTAGCAATAGATCCACATTTGAGAATTAGAAGCATGGAGAATAACTGGTTTATTTATTCATGATCATAGGGTGTTAACATGACACTTAAGAGTTCTGGAGACCCTTTATGTATGCCATACACATTATATTATATGCATTATTATTTTACTTGTAAATGCATATTCTGAAATTTACTTCATCTCAGCTTCAAGATACTGAGACAACTTCTGGAGAGTCTGAGGTTAAGTTTCAGGTCTCTAGAGATACACTAGGTGCGATGCTGAGGTCAATGGCATACATCCGTGAGCAGCTTTCAAATGCTGTGAGTACTTTTGGCCTCAACCTTTTCTTTTTGTTTTCCTTTCCTTTTCGTTGCTAGTGTTCAAACTATCACATCCGTTTTTTCTGATTTTTTTTGGCAAATTTATATAATTATAGAACTTCATCAATGAGCTGTTGGATGTTCGTTACTTATTTGGAGTATATTGCTTGTGAACACGTAGCTAAACGAGTATCTAGCTTGCTAACCTTCTTGGTAAATTCATTTTCCAAGAGTGTCTTAAAAGTTGACTTGGTTGGGATCTTCTCTGCTGGCAGTTTACACTTGTTCTTACTGCTAGACTAGATTAAAAGTTTCTTCTGTCCATCTCTAGTTGTGGGAAGTGTTATGCAAATATCAAATAATAAAGAACAATCTTTTTCCTATTAAGGTTTTTCTGAAAAAAAATCGTTTTTTTTTTTTTTTTTTTTTTTTTTTTTTTTTTTNGTCTAGGTGTGTTACACAACTTCCACTAATTTCATTTGTAACGGCTCAAGCTCACCACTAGCAGATATTATCTTCTTTGGACTTTCCCTTTCGGTTTTCCCCTCAAGGTTTTTAAAACGCGTCTGCTAGGGAGAGGTTTCCACACCCTTCTAAAGAATGTTTCGTTCTCCTCTCCAAACGATGTGGGATCTTACAATCCCCCCTCCCTTCGGGGCTCAGCGTCCTCACTGACACACGTTCCCCTCTCCAATCGATGTTGTTCCCTTCCCCAATTGATGTGGGATCTCACAATTCATTGTAAGATCCCACGTCGTTTGGAGAGGAGAACGAAACATTTTTTAGAAGGGTGTGGAAACCTCTCCCTAGTAGACGCGTTTTAAAAACCTTGAGGAGAAGCCCGAAAGGGAAAGTTCAAAGAAGACAATATCTACTAGCAATGGGCTTGGGCTGTTACGTCATTAGACAACCGTTTGACCTCACAAAATTTAGTTGTTTGAAAATTTGTAAGATGATAGGTATGAAAAGAGGGGTTATTAGACTGCTGTCCGGTATATCTTGAAATGAGCTGTTCACAACTTTTGGACGTCTGAATTGTACTTTATCTGTTCTTATTTGTATCAAAACTTATTTGGGCAGGCTGAAACTCAGTCAGAACCACCTCTACCAAAAAAGCAACGGAAGTAAGGACCTCATAGACACCTGCTCGAGGACCTCACGGCACGTTAACTCATTTATTTCTTGAGCCTGCCAACGTAGAAGGCTACAAAATGCTTGCTAGTCTGTCGAGATTCTAGAATGTTTGGATGATCCCCCTTTTCTTTTTAGTTTAGGCTAGCCACATTTCCCTCTATAGATGTACATGTAACACTAGATTCAAGCATCCAATGGTCCTAAGGGTCATCTTGTTAGGGTCAGGCAAGGACCATATTGTATGATGCCTCCAGGAATAGAGTAGCTCCATTAATTATGCTTGTTTTCTTCTCGTCTCCTAATTATGCTCGTAGATCGCTGGCAACCTCGGCATTTTGACTGCTGCTGTTATAGAAGTGAAAGGACGGTCATTGAAGCTGCTCGACTTCTGACTGCCCCGCTTTCCTTGAAACCGAGTCTTAGATTTCAGCTTGCTTGCTTTCTGCTGAGGAAGGATGAAAATGGAGATGGCCACAACCCAAATTCGAAGAATCTGATACTCGAGTCTCGCTAACAAAGGTATGCCCCCCCCCC
>NC_036641.1:8542917-8704774 GCF_002806865.2 Cucurbita pepo subsp. pepo | reverse complement strand
GTATGCCGCCCCCCCCCCCCTCCCTCCCTCCCTGTGTTTTTACTTGTGCAAAGAGGGTCACCAAGTAGTGTACATAAAGGGTCTCATTGATATTTGTGCTCAAATGTGAAAATAAGACTACAATTGCTGTGTTATCTTATTATCATTTCCTTGTTGGGGCAATAACCTTTTGTTCACACTGATTTTTTTTTTCTCTCTCAGTCTCATTAAGGCAGAGGTTGATATTGATACACACATTGTAGAGGCAGAATCATTTGATTCGCTTAAAAAATAAACGGAACGAAGAAAATTTACATTCATAAGCATAAGAAAAGGGGAAAAAATAAACGATTGTTTTCTTCATGAAAATGAAATTCTAACTTTATTTAAATTTCAATAACCTTCCTTAGCCTCATTTAAGAAAAATATATATAAAAATATATATATTCCGCCAAGATATCAAGTTTTAATAAAAACTTCAATTTAGGAGCACGAATATATGAAAATCATGTATGGTGTCACAATCCCAATTTTTTTAGGCTTTGGCGATTGTACGTCGCTCACTCTCAGGACTAAGTGGGTCAAGCCTACTGTTTGACTGCGGTCGGGCAACATGAACACAAACCTTAGGTCTCGATTTTAAGAGAAGATTTTTAGAAAGCGAGAGAGAGAGGTTTTGGAAAAGGCAACACGAATACAAAGGTCTCGATTTCAAGAGAAGATTTTAGAAAGCGAGAGACAGATTTTGGAAAAAGAGTTTTAACAAGAGAGATTGAAATTGGTGTTTTATGAGAATATATCGACGTATGCATATAACTATATAGGGAGTAGGGAAATTGACAACTAGTCATATCTCCTATAACAACATTTTGAAGCATTTCATGTCAATCAAGCGTAGCCTTGACATCGCGAAACGCCATACTCTCCCCAAAATCGTACCCTTTAGAGTACTGCAACTTACTACTACCTTCATTACACACAAAATCAAAGGTTTCGGCATGTCACAGACATGCGGCCATGGACAAGATGTCTTGAACAAGCATGACCGTGACATATGGCATAGTTACCCTTTTGTTATTGGACTTTTTTCAATGAAATCATTAAAAAGAAATTCAAAGGATATTTGGAAATTCAAATGATAACTTTTTCCACTTTTTGTAATTACCATTGGCATTGACAATATAAGAAAGAAAAAGAAAAAACACAAACAAAATTAAAATACTAATAGACCAACATAGGAAAAGAAAATTCAAAACACAAAATCTGAAACAACTTTATAATAGAAAGAACCTAAGAACGAACACAACTACCCCTGTCTAGTCTTCTTCTACTCATCATACAAGTCATCCCCACATTGGGGAACTGCTGCCTGGGAATTGGATATCCTCTCTCAATATAAATAGCAATAGATCATCCTATCATTATAATCTTTATACTGTTAGAAAGTTCATAAAACAGGAATTGATATCCACAATTTTATTAATAGTTCTTGCTTGACCAAAATCGACTCTAACCAAAAATGAAAAATAAAAAGGGATGCACACTCCTAACTGCAGAAGGATTATGTTCGACGATTCGAAAGATGGGTTAAATCTTCGGTCATTAACATCATCTCTTGCCTTCGGGTCGAATTCATTCTTCACTAAGAATACAGAGAATGGACACAGAAAGGAAAAAAGAAAAACAGTTAGACGAATGCACAATTCCCCATTAAGGTGGTATTTGAACTTGCCCACAGCCAGAAAGTGATCAACTCATTATAGGGTGAAACAAAGCAAACCTCTTCAGCAACAAGAAGAATTTCATACAGTGACCAGTCTGAAATTCGTACCAGTTCTGTAGTTGCATCCCCCCCTTCGGAAACATGAGTGACCTCTAAACTTCGCCGATGCCAAATATATCTACAAGCTTCTATAATCTATTACGGTGACTTCGTCCTCGGGTGCATCTAGGTCTTGATAACTGCATGATATTTACTGTTAGCTATACAACAAAATGCATTAACTTTCTCGATCGTGCAAATAAATTTGTACCGAAAAGAAGCATGTTTTGGAGAACTGTAAAATATTCGCACTTCGCAGCCTGATTGAGGCGTCAGTTGGTTCTCTAGTTTCTATATCTAATTATAAAATCCTAAAGTTTCGGAAGAGTTATGTTGTTATTCTATCCTGATTCAGAATTAGTATGAAGAACATAGCTCGCAGCAAGGGAAAAACCAAAAAAGTTTTACTGATCTCCTACGACTATAAACAAAACATAGATCCCACAATATTCCTTGCCTGACTACAAAGTCAAGCCTAAGAAAGCAACATTATGAAGGAGAAGAAAAAACAAATAGAGCACTTAAAATCTGTACAGAAGTTATACCTCCGTATTCGGCGTGGATCCTGTCGAAAACCTGGAGATAGGGCAAGAATTGGAGCAGATCCACCTAATTGAGATCCTGGCCTTCCATTTCTACCACCACCCTCAAACGGAGGTGGACCTCCTTGTTCCCGCAACATTCTCATTGCAACTTCAGGTGGAGCAGGGACAAAAGGTCCTAATGGACTGCGATAAACATAAGCTGTAAGATCACCAGGAACACAAAAGGCACAAAAACGCTGAGCAGTTAAACCAACATACCCAGCACCAGGAACCGGCATAAGCACTGGTGGTGGCATTTCAGAGGCAAAAGGAGCAACATGTCTGCCTTGGCCTCCAAAAGAATCAAACATAGGATCATCAAGGTTTCCATCATCCGCACCATCATTTGTTGATTGAAAATCACTTGATTGTGGGTTCTCAGATCTATCAAGTCTGTCAACCCCATTGGCCCAACTATCGCGGTCCCTGCGATTGCCTCTATCATCCTTCAGCCGACCATCTAAATTCATCCTACGTCTCTGTGGCTTGTCCTTCTGCATAAGATAATTGTCTCTTGATGGATTAAAATTTTTAACACAATGCAGACTCCAACAATAATAAAAGGGGAAAATACCATTTTGGACCCTAAGTTTTGAGTATAGTTTGCAATTAGACTCTAGGCTTCAAAATGTTACATTTTTACCCTTGACTTTCAATTTTAGTTTCAATTTGGTCCCTAGGATTTAAAATGTTACACTCTTACCCTTGAGTTTTGAGTTTAATTTCCATTTAGTCCCAAAGTTTTAGGATTGTACATTTTTACCCTTGAGTTTTCACTATTAATGCTTCCTTTTGGTCTTTGGTATTGACTTTCCACTAATTAATTTAAATAATATGTTTGGACTTTTTTAATTAATTTTAATAGCCTATTGATTAATTTAATTATAACTAATTTTAAAAAATTAAGTTAATTAGTAGAAAAGTAACATAAAAGATCAGAACTGAGCGTTACTGCGTGTAAATGGGTAAAATCTTGAAACATAGAGGGACCAAATGGAAACTAAAAGTAAAACTCCATGGTAAAAACTAATTTTCTCTAAAAGTATAACATTTTAAAACTTAGGGACAAAATAGAAACCATCGTCAAAACTGAAGAGCCAAAAAACTAATTTTCTCTAAAAGAACAATAGGAGGGCACAGGAAAATATTCTTTATCCTAACAGGATAATAGCCAAGTTTGAGTAAAAGAAGAAAAAGGAAAGCAAAAAAATAAAAAATAAAAAATAAAATTTACACCCAGTATTACATGGCTAGACTGCACCCATACTTGCATTGTCAATACAAAAAATGAAAAACGCTTCACACTCTACATACTAGGCATATCAAAATCCTAGACACACCACCCGTCCTCATTAATGAAAAATTACGTGTTAGAATGAAATGACGACGGAAACACCAATCCTAAAATGAGGTTATTTACTATTCATTGGTATTTAATGTGTTATCACAGCCAATGCATACATAAGGAACATACCGGAAGTGATTGCTGCATAACAGGTGTCCCTCCAGGAGCATCTGGATCACTGTGAAGGATTAAGGTATTAGTCATGACAAATTTCATCAACAGTGAGGGAGAATTGCTATCAGAAGATTCACTTACTTCATGTAATTTTGGAAATACAGCTCTTCACGCACTTTTGAAGTCAGCTCCATCACAAGCTCTGGGTGTTTCAAGTTAAGATGCTTATGCACAAACTCAGGGGCATGAAACAGCTTAGTACAGCCCTTGGCTCCACAGCCATACTTCCAACCATATTTTTCATCTCTTATCTTACGAACATATGGATCAAAAGACCCAAAAGCAGCAGCCTCTATTTTATCCTTGGCAGTCATTGCTTCCAACGGATCTTGACCTCTCAATCTCTCTTGCCAACGCAAGTCAAGTTTCTTCTCCCACTCATCTGCACCACCAGCCATGTTAGAGGCCTTTCCCTCTTCTCTTACATGACGAAGACCCTTAGCTTCTCTTGTCTCAACAATTCCATAGTAATCTAAGCCATGGATGCGCCAAAGATATGTGAGAAGCGTGTCAAGTAGCTCAACACCCTCCAAGCCTTTGACAGTCGTTAACCCTCGTATGATTATGACTATGCCGGAGGAGCCACCATGCGTTTTGTCCCGACCTGAACCACACAAAATATTTTCTTCTATTCCCTTTTCAGCATCAAGTTTACGAACAAGAGCTTGAGCTTGTTCAATGTCAATTTGAATCCGTCTTGGTTCCGAACTAACAGGGTGGGCCTTAGGAGCAGCAGAAAGAAGATCCAATTCTTTGGCTGGTCCTCTACCATGACGCCTCCGTTTTCCATCATTGTCTCCTTCATCATCTGAATTTGGTTCACTAGTCTGCCCGGATTTATTTGTCGCTGCTACATTGATCCCAGGACCTCTGCGTCATAAAATAGACAGCATTGATTTACCATCACCGTTGAAATTTTATGAACGCAAAAATAATTGTGGAAAGTCCAATCTTACAGCTCCAGTGTTCCACTTTGCAGATCAAGCAAAAAGTCCTTGGCAGTTCTTTGTGCAAGCTCATTCCTCCTTAACCCACCAACCAAATATTAGAATCAACCACACAAAAAAAAAGTTCAGAAAAATAAAATAAAATAGCCGATTTCATGTCCAATAATTTAAAAATAATAAAAATGTGAAGAAATTAACCACAGCTACAAGAACTCCATCTTTTGAGGAAGATGATGAGAAAAACACCTTTCGATGACAGTAACTAGGTTGGTAGGATGATATTTATCTCTCAACCTAAATAGAAAAAAAAAGAGATTTAATAGGGGGAATAGGAAATGGAAAGGAATTTCAGATATCAAAGACAAGAAGTACCATTCTTCATCTTTATGAGAATCAAAAAAGGCTTGTTTCTGTGTTGTAATATACTCTGACTTGTATTCTTGATATCTGAAATCAAAACCAAAGGTGTTCCATAAAGGTAAAAAGACCGAACTCATAAAAACCCAAAAGACCATTTAGAACATACCTGCGTTCTGCTTCAGCAGGAAGTATATCATCTTCAAGCTCTTGAATAAATTGCTTGTATGTCATCAAGCCTTCTCTGAAATTTAAAAAATAAAAAATAAATAAATAAATTATCAACATTGGATTGAAAATAATGTTAAAAAGATGGAGTTAGGTCAGCAGGCAAAGCAAGAAAATGAATAAATACAGTTCTTGTAAAATTTAACAATGGGGTTCTTCATCGAGGATAAACACAAACAAGGAAAATAAAAACAGAGGAGGCGATTCTCCAACCACCTATCCAGCCAAAGAAAAGTCCCTCTCATCCCCCACCAAACAACAAACAAATTGGGAAAAGAAAGGAAGCTCCTCAAAAATACCTTTCCAAGGGTTCTGGAAGTACCTTGGACCCCTTGCCCATCCAATAGAAAGGATTGGCCCATATTTACTTCAACCTTCTGCCAAAGGGAGTTAGACTCAAGATCTTGTATGGCCACAAGTTTCAAAACTTTAGCTAATTGTCAAATAATTATTGACGCTTGAAGTTTGACACATTATTCAGTGACATTTTTTTGGAGAAATTATATGCTTCAATTAAATAGACCACAACGAAATAAAGGTAATGTGAAATCAACACACAACAATATTTAAGAATAATATGCACCAACTTATTGTCTATTACAAACCATGATCATAATTATGATAACAAGTTTAGAAACAAGATTAGAAAACTATAACCTTTAGCTAGGCACATACAAGAACCCCAACTTTCTACGGGATCATTTGGAATTTTTGCTTGAAAAAAATCTAAGAATATTCAAGGGAAGGCACAGTGAGTGAGAACAAAAGTTTGTGCCCTCACAGTAACAAATATACTAACAAAAGGAGGACACAACTCAACGTTTCATAAGTTAGTATCCAAGCTGGGAATGAATGATATCTATTCCTCACCTAGAGGGAGAGTATTGAAGGAATGACCTTGATTTAAAGTATAATGTGTAATTTCTAGCCTTAGATTAAGAGATATATGAGTAATCTCATGAGATAAGGGATAGAGTTGACCTCCCTAATTTATTTGTATTGTTACCAATATCTAGGAATCTATTTAGATTTATTGTTACCAAGTATCTCAGGTTTTACTAAGCCTTCATGTATTATAAAAGGTACATGTGCATCTTTGAAAAAAATATATATGAAAAATAGCCAGATAATTTAGATTTGCAACACATAACCATCCATCTCCATCCATCTCGGAAGAAAATGAACAACAACCCAAAACAAGGTTTCCTTTTCAGTACCGTGCCTTATCACAATCCACATAGATGTAATTGTGCCAGAAAATTAAAAAAATAATTAAAAAATATATATATGGGGCCTGTGTAGCACAATCTAGATTTTTGCAAGTTGGATTTCTTAATAAGTCAATTATTTGACTCGGAAACAACACAAACTAGAAAGAGAAGGCGGGGAAACGTATTTTTCCTACCACAAAGCTGCAGAAAGAAAAGCCCCCATCATTTTTCCTTTCCAAGAGCAGGATCACTATCAATTGTAATTCAGGATTTTGCACACTAAGTTTTTCATGTCATTAACAATCCACCCATTGCAGTTTGCAATAACCATTGTCATCATTTGTTTCAGACCTAGCCTGCTAGCTTAGTTGTGATTTGCCGATGATATGGCATGCGGCATAGAAAATAAATCACAGTTCAAACAGAAACTAACACAATAAACCACTGTAAGCATATCCAGAAAGATATCACATGACCATTCAATTATGTAGTAGAGCTGTACAACTGGGTTGTCACTGAATGCTAACCTTGGGCCAGCTCCTGCATTGAATGGATCGCCATGCCCACCACGATTAGAATCCCAATCTGCAGAAGACAGCTTAAAGAAAATAAGAAAATAGATCGGGAATACCAATTCTATAATATTGGCCATCCACATATGGGCACTGATTCAAACCAAATTGTTAAACAAAGAAAGAGAAACTGACAATATTATCCATACAACAAATACAAAATTGAGAGCTTAGAAGCAAGAAGATGCTGCAGTTCGAATTCAAAAGCCATAAATAGTAGCCGATGGCCAAAGGTCTCAAAATGTGAATTTCCAGATGTAGCTAACCTTTAAAGTTCTGAACAAACTACAGACCCCTTATATACATTTTGGCTCACAAACGTAAGGAGCTACAAGACTGAAAAATCATTCAACGAAAGTGTTATAACAAGTTAGTCTGCAAGTATGCTATACTAACTGTTCTTAATGTGAAATACCAAAGTGGGCAAAAGAATGATATCACGTTTAGACAAGATGGGAAAGGACAAAGGCATTCAATAATCTCTCTTTAGTACTTAAATTAGAGCCTGGCATAATCTTGCACCAGAAAAGAAAATGAGAAAAACTCCTCTCTATAAATTGGCTAAAAGGGCTGACATTGGCTGAAGACATGGGCCCAAACACTATACAATATCTCATTTTCTAAACCAAATATCATCATGCCAGAATATTTTGCAACGAATAATAAGGTGAAATTCTCAAAATTTCCTATTGGCAACAAATGCAATTCAAGTATTTCATGTACCGTAACAATCACCTCAAAAAAAATGAGAGAGAGTAAGTTTGTATAAGTCTACACCATAATCATGAAAAGGCTGAGTTTATTTTATAAGTTAACGGAAACACTACCTTGATAGCCACCAGATGAACGACCAATGTACCGACCAAGAGATCTTTCATCAACATATCCAGGCCGGCCACGCATTTCCCGCTCATATCCCCCACCATAATCATAACCAAACCTTGGGATAAAATAAAAGAGACGAACAAATAAACAAAACAATCAATACTTAAATAACAGCCGCTAAATAGCATTAATCAACAGAACCAAAACAGATACGCTATCACCCACGATCATAATAGGAGAAGGAAGTATCAGGAGCACAAATAGAGGATGAACATTAACTAAGGAGCATCACACATGTATAGCAGAGGCGTCCATTGCGACCGAAAGTATAACTAAGCCCATTGTCAAAGGTAAGCTCTTGCATTAGAGAAGAGGTGAGGAGTGAAGAGAGGATGGGGCTTGAAAAAATACGACACACAAAGTGACATCTTTCACTATCTAAATAGCAGAGCAAAGACTATGAGATGAACATTAATGCTCTACGAAATGGTGCAACATTCTTTGAAATGGTTCGTCCCGTATTTTTTTCTTGTCTGTGATATGAGATGAACAATTTAATATTGAGGCTAACCGTTCGATTCATGAGTAAGGAACTTGTTGAGTTTCAATTATTTGTTCAAAATGGCTTCCTGCGTCAATTCTTGGTTCAAATATCCACCTTAGCAAGACTATAGTGTCAGTGCCAAGTTTGAAGGACCTGGTTATCGTAGAATTAGAATCCCACGGCCCGAAACTAACAGGAAAATGCTTTTCATTTAAAATGTGACTCTAAAATCCGTGTCATTCTAATTTCAACTGCAGAGAATTCAGCGCCAAATCTCCACAACAACAATTAAGCTCAACAAATCAAAACCGTTTCCCATCCACTCACCTCCTATCGCCAGGCCCGAAACCTCCTCTAGGGCTTCCCTTTCTTCCATCATAGCCACCATCGTCCCTCCTTGAACGCTTGTAAGGTGGCGGAGGAGACCGTCTAGGAGGCGAATGTCTACGATCCCTGTAAGGCGGTGGAGGACTAAGACTGCTCCGACGTTTATAATCCCTATCTCTATCTCTATCCCTGTCCCTGTCCCTCGGAGGCAGCGAAGGCGGAGAGCGATTACGATCGTAATTCTCGCCGCGTCGGTTCGGAGGTCGATCAGCTTCCCGATCGTCTCTCCTATCTCTCTCATCTCTATCCCGTCTTCTTGAAGGAGGAGGAGCAGCAGCAACTGGCTGCGGAGGCGGCGCCGGCGGAGATGATTCAGGTTGCTCCTCAGACGATTTCTCTTCGCGATCGCGACGGCGGTCCAACGACTCGTCTGCGGCGGTGGCGGCGGCGGCCATGTTCATAACCTCGGCCATGATTTCCCACAGCAGTTAGAGAAGATGAAGAAGGGATGAAACCCTAAAACGAACCCAAAGCGTCGGAGAAGTGAGAGAGAGAAAGTCCGGAGTTTCATTCACTGATCTGACAAACGTGTGAGATTAATCCCATACGTGTATTTATTGTGCTTTATATTTTATGACGTGGCGGTTTATGATTGGCGGTATGTGCCATGTAAGCATGGCCTTTCCCGTTGCGTTGGACAGGGTTTTTTTTTTTTTTTTCCGTTTTACTGTTCTTACCTAAATACATCTTTTTACCTCTCCAATTTTAACAAACCTCTAAAATAGTTTGTGCATTTTTACTGATGAAACGACAACGGTAAAAAAAAAGAATGCTTTCGTTAATGAAGCCGACATGATCCCGTCACAAAAAATATATCCTTCGAGACAACGAGATGAGTAGACGGCTCAAAAAAGAGACGTGCACGAGTTTTGTTTGTAAAGAGAATTCCCTAATATAGACACCCGTCGAAAAACGTTGAATAATGTTTACATTCGATTGCTACTCGCGTTGATTGATTCAAGTAAAATTGGTTGATGGAGACGGCAACTAATTAAACATGGAAAGATGTCGTTGTCGTGGTCGTCCAGTGCGTGTTCTTTATTACATTACTTTTACTGTATGCCTTTTATTACTGGGAGATACGAGTATAGTCAATTTTTTATACTTACGTCGTATGTTGTCGTCGTTGTCAGTATCCTTTATTGTCAATTAGCTTATAACGTTCGTTTTCCCAATTTAATTTCAAAACATTTTATAAGATTTCCTATAACATCGTTTTCTAAAAATGACATTGCAAGAACGAAGTGGACACTAAATCACATGTTGTCTGTGCAACCGACAAACCTACTTTTTAGCTGGTTGACGTACTCAAGGGCGAGAGTAAATTCTGCAACATTGCTTCCTATCTCGACCTTGTGGGCTTAATTTTGCACGACCACGACCTTTTGAGGTAGACTCACAATGTTATAAATTATTTCCGCGACGACGACTATGACCAAATATACTCAACACGTCTATATAAACATCGATATATATACATATATATATATATTTATTTATTTATTGAAATTTATATTTAAAAATTATAAGTTATAAGGCTTTTCAAATAGGTAAATAAATAAAAGAAAAATGAAAATTTTGATATTGATGAAATCATAAAAATAGAACTCAAGCTAAAAAAAACAATTAAAATGTAATTTTATTTATTTTATATTATAAGTATAAATATTTGTTTGTAAAAAAAAAAAAAAAAAAAAAAAAAAAAAAAAAAAAAAAAAAAAAAANAAATAACTCGAGTATAAATAAATTACAAATTTAAATTTATTAAATAAAAAGAAATTAAATATTTGTAAAGGCTGAGAATTGAAACAAAGTTGAGAAGGAATAATAGCATTTAATAAAAAAGAAAAAGGAAAAACAGTTGGGCGCTCTATATATATTCTTAGATTAGGGTTTCTGGTTGTAACCCTTTCGGCGTCGATCGGCAGCTTTCTCTACTTCCACCATGGTGGCCGCGAAGAAGACCGTGAGTTTCTCTTCCCTTTCCCGCCCATTTCTTCCTCTTTGGCTTATTGCTGGGACTGGTTTCTATGTTTCGCATTTGATTTTGATTAGGAACGAAGAAATAGCCGGCGGATTTAGGTTTTTCTCCTCCGTCGTTTTTGTTTTGGAGAGGTCTGACATTTTGTGTTGTGAAAATTTCACAGAAGAAGACTCATGAGAGTATCAACAACAGGCTCGCTCTCGTCATGAAGAGTGGGAAATATACCTTGGGATACAAAACCGTTCTCAAGACCTTGAGGAGCTCTAAAGGTAATCTGCTCACTAAGATTTCATATTTGCGTTACTGATCTGATCTCTCGACTTTGCCTCAGTGTATGTTTGTTCGTTGTTAATCCAGTTCAGTAGGTGTTTTTTATTTTTTTTTTCACGGTTGACATTCGGTTGATTTTCAGCTGTCCAGTTATTATAGTTAGGCATAGTTTTCAATGAAATTACTGAAACTTTCGAATCAAAGGTTGTTACCTACAGCATTAAAAGCATTGACAGGATTTTTTTTTTGTTTTTTTTTTTTTATTGTCATTGGCCTAATCCTTCATCCAATAGTTTATTTGAGTTACTAAAGTTGGTATCCCCTTGATTGACATTACTACGTTCACGTATTATTCTTTGAGAAGTTAAGGGATTCGTAGTGTCGTATTTGTTATCCATCTTTTGGTAAAGCCTTTTTCATGCGAGGTTATATATTATGTTCTTTTTGTTTGCAGGTAAGCTGATCATCATTGCCAACAACTGCCCTCCACTCCGAAAGTCTGAGATCGAGTATTATGCGATGTTGGCCAAGGTTGGAGTTCACCATTACAACGGAAGTATGTTCCTAGCCCTTTTAATTAAGAATCAGCTTGATTTTCGGCACTGCATTTTAGTTTATCGTATTATCAGTTTACGAGAATGTATTGCCTACTCATGTGTTGTTGGCTAATTATGGGTTGTGAACTTCGTAAAATTGAGGTAGAATTGTTAGATTTCTGAATGAACTTACCCGTGACTTAAGCACTTGTCTCCACACATCCCGACTATGTCCAAGCTTTTTGATTGCTTATCCTTATTATTGGTTTATCTCTTATTCTGCATAAGAAGTTTGATTAGGAGATGCAATTGATTTTCCAGAAGACTCATTGTGAGCAAATATCTCTCTTGAATGTTGTCAGGCAATGTAGATCTTGGAACTGCGTGTGGAAAGTACTACAGAGTATGCTGCCTCAGTATTATCGATCCTGGTATACAGTTTTCTCTGATCAAAACTAAAATTTTGGGTGACTTCCTTGCTTAATGGTTCTGATCTTGAGTTTGGAATTATTTTCAGGCGACTCTGATATCATCAAGAGCATTCCCGGAGACAGTTAGTTTGCAACTTCCTCTCAGATCATAGATTTTTGTTTCAGAGTTTCTTTTTCAATCCATTTAATTTTGGGGTGAACGTAGTGATGTGTTCCGCTTGCGAAGCATGTTATTATCGATCGAATGGTTTCAATATAAACTTTTTATGTATGCCAGATCTTATTCCAGAATACTTGTTATATTATCTTGATGTTCCACACTACCCTTAACTGATTTCAAACAGCATGTTGTTGTCCATTCATTGATTTTATTATGATTTGCATTAACATTGGCATAGTTTAAGGGAGGTTAGGCATTAATGTTGTCGCTTCGAATCTTGTAGTAGTCTTTCATATTTCCGTTAACCGATTCCAAACTAGCATGTATTGATCACATATTGATTTTATAGTATGCCATGCATCAATATTGCCCTAGTTTAAGTGAGGTTTGGCATTAATGTTGTAGGTATTAGTCTTTCATATTTCTGTTAAATGACTTCAGAGATGAAGTTTGGAGCCTGTGTTGACCGATTGGTAGGGTCGGTGTAGAATTTAGCCTTGTTTTTTTAGCTGTATAGACATAAGGTTGAGGTCATTCTAATTTTCAATGATATGCCTCTATGGAATTGGCTTGAAGCTTCTTTCTAGTTGTGGCATTGGCTGGAGCACTTTCTTGGCAATGAAAATTTGAAGAGGATGTTCGCAAGTTTTGGGACTTCATCTTGTTTCTTACAAGTTAAGTTATCCAAGATTTTTGCTGATGCTCATTTGGGCTTTTAATATGTGTAATAGATGAAATTATAATTATTGAGTTACTATTTTTTTTTTGTTAATTAAAAATTAAAATTCATATAATACTCGAACTAGTTTTTTATATGAATTTTATAAGTAATTGTAATTTGATTTACTAGTTCTTAAAATTCATAAATAAAAATCTTGTCTTTATGTGAATGTTAATATGGATTGAAGTATGTCAATATTTGAAACGAATGTAGTTAATTTAATTTTTTTAATAAATAACCTAATTTATTTTAAAAAATATTAGTCGTTTTATAATATATTTATTTGAGTTTGGAACTTTTTTTGTTCTTGAAATTCAGATTTTTTTTTGTTTAAAAATAAGTAATTGTAATTTGATTAATTAATAATTGTATAAATGCTTAATTTTTATTTTGGTTTCACTTTATTTCTCTAATAAACTTTGAAGATATGCTCAAGACTCATTTTTTAAAAAATAAAATTTATTGAAAGTCTTTTAAGTCTCAAATTAGAGATTTAAAAATAGAGAAATGAATATGAAGCACAAATCAAATTCATAAATCGATATGTAGAGACATGTTTAGTATTAATTCGAGAATGATTTCTTAGATCTTCTTTCCTTTGAGGATTAGTGGCCGAAGAGGAGGGTTTTATCATGTAACAATCCATGCCCAAGATCTAAAATTCGGGTTCGACACCTCGTTCTAGGAGCGAAGACTATCTCAACGGACCAACACGATTCATTCCGGTATGTTTTGTTCTCACTTACATGCACCTTTAGAAAAATTCTCAAGAGATCACACAACATAGAAATTGCTCAAAGCAAATCACATTTACCTGAGTTTTCATGATTGAGTCACAAAAAACGAAGGTGCACCTTGTTAGTATGAGTAGTGATTTTAAATTCTTTTAAGCATTTTTCAACCATCCGATCTTGGAAAATGCTCTCATTTGGATGTAATTTCAAATCATTTATGTACTCTCCTTTACTCAGGTAACACAATACACGTAAAATATTTACTTACGTGTCAAATCAACTAACATTTACATAAAACACATTAGATTAATTATTACTTTCATCTTTGTTTTTCAACAAACAAATGAGACTTTTTTTTTAACCCTAATGTTTAAAAGAATTGACTAAATATTAAAATGTATATTAATACAATCATTTCATTTGCCGGCCCAATTTATTTAAAATGAATTTTGTTGAAGATTTCAAACTAATGTAGGGGTTAGGATGGATACATATATATGTCTATGAAAAGTAGGTTTATTTATTGCCACAAAATTTTGAATAAGTCCAAATAAAAATAAAAATAAAAGAAAAAAAGGCTTTTTTATTTGAAAATTTCAATAATCCAAAACTTGGGTATTTATTAATTCCAAATTGGCAACTGTTTGAACTTAAAAAATTAAAAATAAATAATAATAATAATAAAAACTGTTTGATTTTATTTGCATGCAATTGGCAACACGACATGTTCAAGGTCTTTTTTCTTCCATTTATTCTTTTTATCAAATATTAATTATTTTCTCATAATTTTGGTTAATAAATCATAATAATAATTAAAATAGTTTGGGCCATCAAAATCAAATCCGACTTTATAAGTTTTTAATATTAAATATAAATAAAATTAAAAAAAAATTACAATAATTATATGAAAAATAAACTTAAATTTGCTACAACTACAACTACCTAATTAAATTAAAAAACCTAATTAAATTTTATTTTACAGTAATTAAAATAATTTTTTCAACGACCTATTAAAATTTAAACCCATTTAGGACTTATTAAATTAAAATAAAATAAAATAAAATAAAAATTCAAACATGGTTACCACGTTTTCAGCCCAACTTCCTTATTTTTTCCCTTAAATTAATCGATAAATTTATAATAATAAAAAAATTAATTCTATAATCCAAATATTGGTAACAAAAATTTCTTTTATCCTAAGCTTTCAAGCTATTTAATTTATAATAAAATGAATTTTTGTTGTTATTTATTGTAATCGTGTTCGTTAATTAAGATATATTTTATTAAATTAGTTAATGAAATTGAATTTAAAAAATTGTGTTTAAATTTAAGATTAAAATTAAAGTATTTTTAGGAAAATTTAGTTTTCATCGCAAAATAATAATAAAATAAATAAAAAAATAAAAACGGATCGTGTTTAGTGTATACTCATTACAAAAGTTTTACGGTAATAATTTTATATAAACAGAAAATCAAAATAATTAAATTCATCCCTACCATAGCTTCACACTGTAATCGCAGTTCTTTGAAACAATCTTCGCCGCCGCACTCAACTGATCCACCGTCACATCGCAAAATACCTTCACTCTGATCTTCCAACTCTTCACCGATCCTATTTTCAGTTTAATCGGCGCTCGAATCTCCACTTTGAACGGTACCGCATGCCGATTCTGCGAATCGATCATCGCGTTGGTCGCTTTGTTCGATAGATTAACACCAGATCCTCTCACAGACGATCGGAACACAGTGATGTTTTTCGCTGGCTGAAAGAAATCAGGCAAAACGCCATCGGAAAGCTTCTCATCAGAGAAATAGATTCGAACCGAACTACCTGTTAGGTAATAGATTCCGATCTTCTTGTTCGGATTATCCGCTCGAACGGCAACATCGAAATTAGGCGAAATCGCGGATATGGACGAGGCAGTCAAGTTCAGTCCTCTAATGGCGATGGAATCGATCGAGTAATTAGGCGATTTAGGGCGAACGACTAAGTAAAAAACCGCAGCAGCAATACCTAGAAGAACGATGAGGATTACGAGGAGAGCGAGAAGCCAGCAGAGACAGCAACAGCAGCGACTACGGCTGCGGCGGTGCTTGCGGCGAGTATAGCGATCGAAGTGGTAAGCATTTTCGGGAGGCGGAACGCGGTATACCTGATCCTTGGGGATCTGGATGACGTAGGTACCGGGAGCAGGAGAAGGCTTTTCAGCGGCCGCGGACAGAGAGGGAGGCTTGGAGTCAGAGGAAACGGAGGAGGTGCTCGGACGGGGAGAGTCCGCGGGATGGACGCGGTCGGCCATGGGAGGCGGAGAGAGAGATTTGAAATTCGACGGCGACGACGACGAAGAAGAAGGTGGGAGAAGGGTAGAACTGGGGTTTATATATAAATTATAAATAAAATAAAATAAAATAAAAATAAAAAGTGAGGTACAGTTAAGCATTGGGTGTCAGAGATTTGAAGGACGCGCTGCAATCGCCAGACGCCGAATACGACAAAACAAGTATTCTATTTCACGCGCCTTTTCTGCATTCTTTCCTTACAAGCATGGGGCCCACTTTCTTTTATCTAAATTTTTTTTCTAATTTTAAAATTAATAATTATGGTTTTCAAATTAATAGATAATCCTCATACTAATCTAAATTATCCGATTCAAATAATAAATTTTGAGCTTTTTTTTTTATTAGGGTCTCGAGTTTAAAAATAAAAATTTCGATTTAATTTGTAAATTTGACATTTTTTAATTATATTAATAACTTTACCATATTTTTAAAAATATTAAAAATATTTAACATTTATAATTAAAGTTAACGATGTATTATGATTTGTAATTTTTTATATTTGAATTACAGATAAATAATATTTTTTTAATAATTAAAAAATAATAACTCCAGAGCTCCATTAAAAAATAAAGAGTATTTTAAAATTTTTTTTTAAATTTTTTTAATAAAAAATGTTGATAATAATAAAAAAGAATAAGAAAATTGGAAAAAAAGACAAAAATTTGGAAAGTTGGGAGACACGGGAATTATGTCTCGTATCTTTGTTTTGTTGTAGAAGCTTCCTCACGTGGGAAGGGATACCCTTCATTCTAAACAGGCTGCCCAGCGTGGCCGTGGGGCAGTCCTAAAGTAATTTATTTTCTAATTTTTTTTTTATTTATAATTATTACGAAGCGAAAATTATATACCTTTGTTCGAGTGATTAAAAAATCGAGTACGGAAAAAAGAATATAGACACACAGACAAACACTAGTTTACATCAACACATCTAATTATTGTGGATGCGTGTTATCGCCTTGTGGGTTGTGTAAGGAGATGCGGCTGCCCGAGCCAAAAAGTAGAAATCCCCAAAAGTAAAAAACTTAATATTTTTCTAATATGTATGAGTTTGGTCGGGTCGACTCAACTCGATATTTTATTCACTAAATTTGAAATCGAACTGAACTGGATCGATCCCAATAAATTAATCCAACTCAACTTAACTCTTATGATTTGGGTTGGGTTGGTTCGAGTTTTCAAACAGTTAATTAATGGTTTCAGGCTGACAATTTTAAAATATAAGTTTAGTTATTAAATTAGTTATTGATTTTCCAATAATTTTGTGTTTAATAATAATTATATATATATATATATATATATAAAAAGATGGCTCAAGCCAGCTTAATGCCAACCATATTGGAAAGATATGAAGATAAATTGCAAAAAAGTCCACAATTTTTTTTTATTTTGAAAATGTCCACAAATCTTTATATTTCTTTCATTTGATTCAATCAAACATAAATTCCTTTCATCCTTGCCTCTCATGTCATTTCTTTTGTTTGTTTCTATTATTTTTTTAAATTTAATTTTATATATTTTTGTCAACTCTACCAATTTTGGCTCGGTCCTCGAGTACGTATCACTTTCAGTTATGCCCTCGAACTTTTAGAAGTTTTGGTTTTGTATCCTCAAAATTTTCAATCAGGTCACTGTTAAGTGTGAGATCCCATCGGTTAGGGAGGAAAACGAAACATTATTTATAAGGGTATAAAAACCTCTCCCTAGCAGACGCATTTTAAGATGATGAGGTTGACGATGATACGTAACGGGTCAAAGCGAACAATATCTACTAGCGGTGAACTTGGGAGATTCAAAAAATAATGGTGTTATCGACTCAAGAAATGGCGGAAAATTGACAAAACGACAGCTTATTGATACTCGAAAATAATGGTGTTAGCAAGAAAAAAGTTGAGTTAGAGCTTCTGTACCATGGATTATCCTTTCTACTGCACAATCACTGAAAGTTCTTCATACACAGTTTTCATGTCTGGTCTCTCAGCTGCTGGTAGAGTACATCTTAGAGCCATCTCAAGCATATCTTCGACCCGTTTGGGCGGCTTTTCATCACGGTCGATGTCGAGCATTGTCCTGTCGATGCACTCGTCGAAGCGGTTTTCTCTAGCTAAGTACCTGACCCTGTCTGTTAGATCAACAACTCCAGGAATCCCACAAACTATTTCCCCTGAACTGCTTCCTGTTAAGAGCTCCAACAAGATGACTCCAAATGCATATACATCACTCTTCAACGATGGACAGGGCTTGCTCGAGCTTGCGAATTCGGGTGGCCGATAGCCTAAGGCACCTGCATTCAGAACTTGCTCCGCTGTGCCAGCCGGGGTTAATATGCGGTGTAGACTGTAATCTGTAAGTCGTGCATTCATCGTCGAAGTTTCTAACAAAATGTTCGAGGATTTCAGGTTGCCGTGTGGGATCGCCTTCTCGTTGTGGAAGTAGTTTAAACATCGAGCTATGTCCAAAGCAACTTTAAGACGGTCCGGTAGAGATAACGGCAAGACTCCGCCTCGCTCCGTCTCTGCAGAAAAACAAAGAAGTTCATTCAATCAATCACATTGGATATGATTCTATATCAAAGTTTCCGACTTTCTAAGAGTTACTCGATGTATATGTCGACGTAAAGGCCGACGGATTTGATCCTACCTTGAAGATAGAAAGCCAAAGACTGTGCATTTATAAAAGTTGATATAAGAAGCTTCTCATGATCCCTGGGGCCCCAATAGTATCCATTTATGGATACTAAATTTGGATGTTTGATGCTCCCAAGCTTCTTCACTTCTCTTGCAAATTCCTTTTTTCCTTTGGCCATTCCCTCCCTCAGCCATTTGACAGCCAATACATGTCCCGAGTCGAGTGTCGCCTTGTATAACGTCCCGTGGCAACTTTTCCCTACAATTTCGGCCGGAGCACGAGAAAGTTCTTCAGCAGTGAACATCAAGGAGCCATCAAAAAGATGTAGATCCCCAGCCAATTTATCAGGAGACCGAACTTTTAGTACTCGAGGATTATCGAGATGTTGGTAGCTCTTCGAAGGCGATGGATTTGAAGATGACATGAGAGACATGGGTGAGGAGGACATGCCTTCTCCTTTTCCCAATGATTCATGATAGCCAACATCTCTAGCCTTGTCTGAAACAGACCACACGTCGCCACCAACATGACCCTCCCCTCGGTTAGATGGAGGTATTGATGCATTCTTCTTTGTATCGGTTTCGGAACGACGAGTAACAGAAGAAGCTTCTTCCATGGCACCTTCCTTTCCATCATTGGTTGAACTGCTCCTACGGTCAAGCCTTCGAGCTCTGTAATACAATATAATACAAAAAAGAACTACCAATGCAGCAACGACGATCAAGCCTGCAATGAGAACGATTCTAACGACCGGTTTCATATGAGGCTTGTGCATGGTTGAAGGTGTCAGACCAGGGAAGTCCTTTGGATTTCCTGGGGAAGAAGGAAAAACTAGCAAGGAGTTTCCTGGATGGAATGATGATTCAGAAAACCTCATCAAGTTCCCAGGAACTTCCCCAGAGAGATTGTTAAACGACACATCAAAGCCGTTCAAACTATTTGGAAGGTTATCCGGGATGATGCCGTCGAAATAGTTTTTCGACAGATTTAGATATACCAAGCTGTGGAGCTTACTCAATTCCGATGGTAAACGACCCGTCAATGAGTTTCGTGACAGATCAAGAGATATTAGGCTCGAATTCTGTAAAGAAGAACTAGAAGTAGAATCTATACTCTCATGGAGTGGGATAGGACCTGTAAAATTGTTGCCTGAGAGATTAATATCAGTCAACTTCAAAGAGTGAAAAAGAGTAGAAGGGAGAGGACCGTTAAGCCGGTTATGGCTTAAATCGATAATCTTTAGTTCGGGATAGGTACTCAACACGGTCGGAAGAATGCCCTCCAATGAGTTATTGGAGACATTCAACAAAGTAAGCCTTAAGAATTGAGAAGACTTGTTTGATAACGTGCCCGTCAATGAATTCGAACTTAACTGAATAACTTCGACATGATTTCCCCAGCTTTGAATCCGAGATAAGTCGCCCGACAGCATATTATTACTAAGATCTATAACAGTACAATGCCCAATAATGGTGGGCAAGGAGCCTGTCAATTTGTTTGAAGATATATTAAGCTTCTTCAGAGTTGTTGATGTAATACTCCCAACTGGACCTGCCAAGATTAAGTCGTTAGATGTTAAGATGCTCGATAACGGGATGAACCACGAGTCGAGATTCTCCACAGGGAGGTAAGTTCAGGTAAATCACAGGAATCTGATATTATAAAACATTAAGACTAGTTTGAGAACGATTCATTAGATAGAATGATTCAAACATGAGGAAAGAATCACATTAGAAAGCAAAAGAAACAGAGCCATAGATACATTTTCTTTCTTGAAGGCAGTTTTTCCAAGGCAAGATAGATCCTTATGTAAAACAACGTGAAAGGTCTTTCCCTCAAGGTTTTAAAACACGTCTACTAGGGAGAGGTTTCCACAACCTTATAAGGAATGTTTCGTTCCCCTCTCCAACTGATGTGGGATCTCAAAATCCACCCCCCTTCGGGGCCCAGCGTCCTCGTTGGCACACCGCTCAGTGTCTGGCTCTGATACCATTTGTAACAGCTCAAGCTCACTGCTAGTAGATATTGTCCGCTTTGGCCTGTTACGTATCGCCGTTAGCCTTACAGTTTTAAAACGCATCTACTAGGGAGAGGTTTTCACACCCTTACAAGGAGTGCTTTGTTCTCCTCTACAATCGATGTGGGATCTCACAATCAGTTGGAGAGGAGAACAAAGCACTCCTTATAAGGATGTGAAAACCTCTTCCTAATAGACACGTTTTAAAACCTGGAGGGGAAGCCCGTGAAGGAAAAGCTCAAAGAGAACAATATCTGCTAACGGTGGACTTGAGTTGTTACACTTAACAACTTCAAAATTCAAATAGTTCAGATATTAACAAATCAAGTATCAATTACAATTAAAAAAATCCAGAGAGAACATATAGTCTTCCTTAAAAGGACAATGCATTATATGAATACCTTGAAGTTGGTTAAAGCTAAGATCCAGCTCGGTCAAGAGCATCGAGCTCTCACGTAAGAGGGCGTTTGGAAGCGACCCCGATAACTCATTGCTTCCAAGTCGAAGTATACGTAGAGAGACCACAAAATTGAAGGGAGGTACAGTTCCAGTAAACTGATTGTTACTAGCATCAAAAACATCCAAGCTATCAAAATAAGGCATCCCATCATGAGGAAAAAGCACACCATTCAACAGGTTATGGCTAACATTCAGATACTGAACTGAGGCAACAAAAGACGGATTCCTAACTCCGACGTCCACAGAACCAGTAAACCGATTACTACTCAAGTCAACATATACAACACTGCCCAATTGTGACAAAAGAAGAGTGATATCCCCCAAAAATCCATTACCCCGCACGTCCACATACTTCAACTTCTCAAGTTTACCAAAACCAGAAGGAAAAGCTCCAACAAACTGGTTTGAAGAAAGATTGATCGACACCAAGTTAACCAACCCGATCGAAAAACCAACAACCGAACCGCGAAACTTGTTACGAGATAGATTCAAGAGTTCAAGGGACTTTAACAAACCAACTTTCACAATATTCCCAGTGAACTGATTGTTTGAAAGTGACAAATTACGAAGCATAGAAAGGCCAGAAATGGCAGCAAAGCTAAATTCACCAACTAGTCCGGCATTGTCAAAAGTAAGAGCTATAACACGGCCATTAACACAAACAATCCCAAACCAATTAGTGGGACAGCCATCAGAATCCAAGGACTTCGAATCCCATGAATCAAGTTGCCCAGAAGGGTCTTGAACAATGCCTTTCTTTAGCTCCAAAAGTGCAGCAAAATCAGATTGTCCCAATACATTTACAAACATGAACAGGCATATTATCAAACAGGTTATCTGCATTGCTTAAAAACCCACCAAACAGCCCAATTTCTCAGTACAACGAACACAAACAAAACCACTAAAGCCCAATTTGGCAAACCAGATAGTCAAGAACAGAAACAAGGAAATCAAAACACAATAATTGGGAACCAAAGAAACAGGGGAAGAATTTACAGAACTCACAGATTGCGCAAAAGGGGAAGAGCGAAATCAGATGCCAAAATCAGGGGTCAGATCCCAAGAATTGCAAGGAATCAAACATGATGAGAAGAGCAAGAGAATCAAAGCATATGAGAAAAACAGGAAAACCCACATCCCAAAAGGAGTGGAAAATCAAAATTGAGGGATTTAGGAGGTTGAAGAAGGCATGGAAATGGCGGTGGAGATAAAATCGGTGAGAAAATTGGTGAAAATTGAAGGGGAAATTAAAGGGAGGGCTTGAAAATGAAGATCAGGGGCTGAGTAGCAGTAGGAGTGGGAAGCTGGTAGGTAGTGCTGCCAACTAATCACCCTGTTTTCGTTTATTGAAGGAGAGAGAGAAACAGAGAATGAATGAGATGAGGGTTTGATGATGCCTTGACTTTGACTTCAGAGTTCATCAGATCCCAATGCAATTCACCACTCATTTCCTTTCATAGAGGACTAAATTAATTTATAAATTAATCTAAAAAAATATATATATCTTCGAATTTTTCTATTATTTTTTTTAAAAAATTAATTTTAAAATTTTATAAACGTTCCGACCCTCGAAGTAGATATCTATACCATTATTGGATTGACAAGTTTGCTTGGTTTAAGTATGGAAGAACGACGCTCAAACACGTCTACTTTTCATCCAACATCCTAATAATTTTATGCTTCGAGGATATTTTGAGACGTTTAAGAAAAAATAATAGTAATATTATAAATTTTGAAAGAAAAAGTGCATTTTAAACTTTTTATTTTATTTTATTATAATTGTATTTGTGTATATATGCTTCAAATATTATATATATATATATATTCCCCTGCCCAAGATTATGTACTGTGAGCCGCTGTTGTTACTTTCTTGCTTGCTTATATAACGTCTCTTTCAAAAATCTCTCTTTGCCCTCGTTTTCTAAAACCTTCTCTTAAACCGAAGTCAGAGGCTCGAGCATACGTTGCTTGGTTGTAAGCAACGTAAGAACGAATTGACTTAGCTCACTTGTCGTTGGAAAGTGAGTACCGCACAATCGCAAGTCTGCTGCCATCAAGAGTGCGATTGTGACAAAATATATATATATATATATATTCAATGTACTATCGTCGTGAATATCTATAAAAAAAAATTTATAATACGTTTTTAAAATTTAAATTTTATGTTTAATAAGTCTAAATATATTAAAAAAAATTTAAAGTTAATTGCTTAATTAAATATAAAATTAAAATTTTTATCTAATAAAATCTTATAAATTTTTTATTTTTGTGTATAATTATTTTATAAATATTTTAAAAAGAAACTTATTATAATTATAAGTTTGGGGGTTATTAGATATTTTTTTAAAAGTAAATTTAAATTAAATCACCAATTTTTTTTTAGAGTTTTATTTATAATTATTTGAGGGGGAAAAACCAAAAATAAATAAATAATAAATTTGAAAATTTACTATTATTTTAATCTCAAGTTGTTTAAATTTAATGGGTAACTATTATTACTGTATTTTTATATTTAATTTAATGAGTTTCATTATAATTTTATTAAATTCAACTCTAAATTTGAATAACCCCATGAAATTAATATAAATAAATAATCTTTTTAAAAACACTTTTTAAATATAGAAAGAAAATTGATATAAATAATTCAACTAATTAAAAAATATACAAATTTTGACACAATTGTCTCCAATTATTGTTAGAACTCTAAACGAAGCCATTGGAAAATAACGAGACAAGAGAATTATGAAAATTCCACAGACATACTGTCAAAACTTAAAAAGAATACAAAATAAACGAAACTCGAGAAAAATAACAAGACAAGAGAATTACGAAAATGTCATGGACATGCTATCAAAATTTTAAAAAAAATACAAAATAAACAAAACCCGAGAAAAATAACGAGACAGGAAAATTACGAAAATGCCACTAGGGCTAGGTGGACATAGAGAATGGCATTGCTTTTAATGCAAAGATGCCCAAAGAAAGTGACACATACATCCATCCTTTTAAAGAGACCAAAATATATATATATATATATACATATATATATATATTAAATACTTTTTATTATTATTATTATTATTTTTGTCTTTCTCTAATATTTATAGATTCCCTTACAATGTTTTTTTTTTCTCCATTGCCTTTAGTTGTGCCCAAAAGAGAGGTAACTTTTATTTTTTATTTTTCAATTATTTTGTAAATAAATAAATATTAATTTTTTAAAAATTTCGCTATCAATAAATATTAAAATTCTACGATAAAATAATGATATTGGACTAGACGATCAATAAAGGCGTCTCAATTCATTGTACTGATATTAACTTATTTGTCATTTTGTGAGATACTTGGTTTAGTAAACGATGAATCTATGAAAAACATTATTAAATAAATAATTAAATAACTCGTTTAAAATTCGAAAATTAAAAAAAAAAAAAAAAAAAAAAAAAAAAAAAAAAAAAAANATTCGAAAATTAAAAAAAAAAAAAAAAAAAAAACTGGTTAAAAATATATTTAACTTATTGTAAATAATTAATTCTTAAAATATTGACCAATAAATGAACTTCTAAATTAAGAAAAAAAAAAAAAACCAAAAACATCATTGTTTATGATACTTTAATGTTAATAAAGATGTTTTTTTTTTTAATTTAAGGTTTTATTTTTAATGTCGGGTAATAAAAATATGATGTGTGAATGAGATGCTGATAATCAAATAATTTTATTGGGTGAATTTTATATAAATAATTAAAATAATTTTAACTAATTTATTTATAATATTATAAATAATATGCGTTAAATTTTAAGTTATTTTTTCGAGTTTATTGACGGTTAAAAAAATGGAGAAAAAGTTATGATAGAGACGCGAGGTCGAATAAGAGAAGAAGAAAATTAAAAAGTTGTGTAACAAAGAGAGAAAAAGTGATAAAGGAGAGTAGTCACAAAACCAAAAGCAAATCCCACACTTTTACTCGGGAAAGGAAATTACCTTTAAGCCCCTGAGAAATGATGTTCGGTAAAACTCGAAACAAATATGGATTCGGTATTCAAAACCCATCCCCACCCTTCTTTTTTCCAAACAACGCGTAAGGGCTTCTTACGAAAAGGAACAAAAATATTGTAACAGCTCAAGCTCACCGCTAGCAGATATTGTCCACTTTGGTCCGTTATGTACCACTGTTAGCCTCACGATTTTAAAACATGTCTCTTGAGGGGAGATTTCCAAACCGTTATAAGGAATATTTCGTACTTCTCTGGAACCAAAATCCATTGAAATTTACGCCTTTTTTTTAACCTATCCAATCACGAACCCTAATTGTTGGCATTTGGTTACGGTAGAAGCTTAGCTCCAACAAACATATGGTCCAATTTTTGCCCTTATCGCTTTTATCTCGTAGGGCCTATAGCTACGTGACATATAAGTTACCTCTCGTATGAAACTTAAAAATACGTCTTATTATGAATAGCTTTTAATGCTATATCTTTAGGAGACTAGATTCTATTATTATGTCTTTCCGTCGTTACATACTTCAATCTATTTTTGTCTTACAATATATAAACGTACGAGTACCAACAAATGACTAACAAATTGCCCGTCCCTACACAACTGTTTGATCATACGTGAATAATGGCCCTTTGGTTGACAAGAGAGGAGAAGCTAGAAGCCTTCCCGGTGTATGAGGGGAGACTGCTCGAGTTCCAAGATGAATTAGGGTTTTGGATCCTAATTGTGGAGGGTAACCGTCATACTGTTTTACACTCGTCACAAACTTTGTCTCTTTTCGAAGCATTTCACAAATATTTTCCTTTTAAAAAAAGAGCAACCCGACAACCCAACTAAAAAATAGAGGTTGGATTGTGAACTTTATTCGGGTTACTCGGGTCACCAACTCAACCAACTCGAAATTTTCGGTTGGTTCAAAATATTTTTCCAACCTAACCCAACCGAACCGAACCCAGCTCGTATACACCCTAACATCGCCTCTTTAACATATGTTACAAATATTAAATATTTTTAATCTTCATAACAATTTTAAAAATACCGTTCGGTTAGGTTGTGAACCGATTTTCTAGTTTGTCGGGTTGACTGGACAAAAAAAAATAAAAATAAAAAAATAAAAATAAAAAGCTCGAATTAAACTTTTAAAATTTGTGAACTAAATAGTAGCTATGATGATTAGGCCCAACTTAGATTCTCCCACTATATTGGGCTTGAGATTCAAGCCCAACTTAGATTCTCCCACTATATTGGGCTTGAGATTCAAGCCCAACTTAGATTCTCCCACTATATTGGGCTTGAGATTCAAGCCCAACTTAGATTCTCCCACTATATTGGGCTTGAGATTCAAGCCCAATTTAGATTCTCCCACTATATTGGACTTGAGATTCAAGCCCAATTTAGATTCTCCCACTATATTGGGCTTGAGATTCAAGCCCGACATAATGTTAACATAAACCCTCTGGGCCAAGCCCATTACTTGAATTATATTAAATTCTTCAACTGCAACAACGTTATTATGTTTTTTAAGACATGTTTTTTAACGTTAAATAAAACATAAAAGTATTTAATATCCAATAAACAATAACTCATGTAAATCATATTTAAAAACTCAAATAAATAATTTTAACATACTTATTGAACTATATTAATTTTTAATTATTTAATCATTAAGTTAGATGTTGATTAAATAATATTATTACTACAATTATAAATCAATAATTAAAAAATTGACTTAAATTATTATTGTTTTAAAATCAGCCTTTAAAAAAGGGCAATATGTGAAGTGAATAATAATTGTCCTTAAAGCTGTGGTCAACCCATAAAATAATTGAGTTAATAATAATTAATTTAAAGCTTTAAATTAAAAAATAATAATCAATTAATAATTATTAAAGTCATGAATAACTTTGAAAACCCATGTAGAGTTGACAAGAAAAATAATATTTTAATTAATTAATTAAATTAAATTATTTATTTTGTACCGTAGATTTAAGTTTTAATAAAACCAATGCAAATTTAAAAAGAAAATAAAAGAAAATAAAAGAAATAAAAAAGATTTAAAATCCCAATAAATAAATAAAAAGAATTAATTGTAGGAGGATGGGGAACATTTAGAATATTGAAATTAAATGAACCAATGAACCAATGAACCATGACCCATTTGGAAGTTCAATGAATTGGAACAGTTTTATATTATAATTATTATTTTTTAAAATAATAATTTTAAATTATTATTATTATTATTATTATTTTGGTTAGTTGAGTTAACTGTTGTTAGTGCAATTTGGCCATGCTTTTTATTTATTTATTTTTTTTTTGAAAAAATAAAATCTACTTTTTTCATACGAAATCTTAAAATTTGATTTGTTTAGATATGTTTTTTTTTAATTACTTTTTCTAAAAAGATTTAGCTTTTTTATTATTATTATTATTTGTATTTTTTATTTAAAAGAGAAAAAAAAAACATTATTTGTTATTAGTGTTGGGTTAGTTATGATTTAAAATGTTGTCTCATAAATGCATTTGTTTTTCCTATGTTTTTAGACAATAGCTGTTTTTTTTTTAAATTATTATTATTATTTTCTTGATTGGTTTATTTATTTATTTGAGAATCAAAATGGGTAATTTTTTTTTGACCCGTGTCAATGGTCATTTTTGTAGATCACCAACATAAAACTATAGACGCCAATTTTGTGACACCCGAGTAAATGAATGGTACATAAATGAACCGAGACTATATTCGAATGAGAGGAATCTTGAAAATAGGATAACTAAGAAATGCCGGAAAGAATTGAAAGTCACTATCTATACCGAGAACGGGCACTGTACTTTTCGATGACTTAATCATAGGAACTATAGGGCGTAGCGTGTTTTGCTTGAAGCAATTTTAAAAGACTAGTGTTGGTTTGTAGGGATAGTTTTTACTCTTAGAAAAAAAAAAAAAAAAGTAACATAATTGTAACGACCCAGATCCACCGTTAGCAGATATTGTCCTATTTTGGCTTTCCCTTACCGGCTTCTCTTCAAGGCTTCAAAACGCGTCTAACAGACCACCATTTATAAGGGTGTAGAAACTTTCCCCTAACAGACGTGTTTTAAAGCCTTGAGGGGAAGTCTGTAAGGAAAAACCCAAAGAGGAGAGTATTTGCTAGCGGTGGATCTGGGTCGTTACAATAACTATGTTGAATCCTGATCTAAATGTAACTGTCTACGTTCTAAATGCAACAGCCTGTTTGTTATCCTCGCGACTATCCAACCGATGTGCGGTCTCACAATCTACCCTTTTATGGAGTCAAATATATTGTTGGCATAATGCAGCTTTGATACCATTTGTAACAGTCTGAGACCACCGTTAGTAGATATTGTCAGCTTTGGTTTGTTACGTATAGTTGTCAGCCTCACAATTTTAAAATGCATATACTCAGAGGTTTTTACACCCTTATAAGAAATGTTTCGTTCCCCTCCTCAACCAAGGTGGGATCTCACACTAAAAATTTATGAAACAAAAGATTTAACGAGTCAACAAAAACGAGAATAAAGTTGAAATGAACACTTTTTTTCTTTTAAATACTTCGTTTTCCTTTTTAAAATCTCTTCCAGCTCACTACGTATCATGTCGATCACGATGACACGAAGGGTATAATTGTAAAATGTTAAAATATGAAGGACTAAATTGGAAAATAGGAGAAAGATAAAGATAAAGATAAAGATGGACGGTGGAGATGGAGGAGCCCACAGCACTATGTTGTGTCCATAGGTTATGGGATAGAGTGAGTGTCCATTATTATACAAGAAACACATCAACCCATTAATTTTCCACCTTTTCTAATCAACTTTATTAATGCTATCAAGCTTAATAAAAATAAAATAAAATAAAATAAAATAAAATACTCGAATTAATTCATATCATATCTATATGATAGCGATTACGAAGATTTAAAAATGACTCAAATTTTACGGTTATGTTGCAAGAACTGTAAGAGAATATCGAGCTCACGAGATGCTAAATCCAGATTCCAAATCTTAAACATGAAATATAAGTAGAGATGTTCACGGACCATGGACGGGAAAGATTTTGGTTATGTTGCAAGAAATGTAAGAGAATATCGAGGCCACGAGATACTAAATCTAGATTCCAAATCTTAGACATGAAATATATGTAGAGATGTTCACAAGCCATGGACGGGAAAGATTCTCTGTCCCTGTCTCCATGAAATTTCTCATTTATTTTCATGAAGATTTTCCACTAATTTATATATACCAGATCCACCGCTAGCCGATATTGTTCTCTTTGGGCTTTTCCTTTCGAGCTTCCCCTCACGGTTTTAAAACGCGTCTACTAGGGGAAGATTTCCACACCCTTATAAATGGTGGTTTGTTCTCCTCCCCAACCAACGTGCGACGTCACAATCCACCCCCTTTTGGAGCCCACTGTCCTTACTAGTACTCTTTCCTTCCTCCAATCGATGTGGGATCGCCCCCAAATCCACCCCCCTTTGAGGCCAACGTCCTTACTGGCGCACCACCTCGTGTCTAACCCTTTCGGGGAAACAACGAGAAGGCTGACACATCGTCCAGTGTCTGGCTCTGATACCATTTGTAACGGCTCATATCTACCGCTAGCAAATATTGTTCTCTTTAATATATTTTAAAAAATTATTACTTTCGAAGTAATTTTTAAGGTGTAGTTTTCATTTTAATATAATTTCTATTAAAAAATGTAAAACATTGTATAAATTTAATAATATTTTATACGGAAAAAAATATAATATTCAACATAATTTTAAAAAATTTAAATTTCAATCGAAATATCGTACCATAAAAATAAGGTCTCCTAAAAGATATATCAATTTATGAATTAAATAATAATGATAATAATAATAAAGAACGAGTTTGAGTTAAACTTTAGGCATGTGCTTTTTTCAAATCTTTATATCACTTTCGAGCGTGTCATCATTGTTTCCATCTTTAGAACTTAGTTCTCCGCACACATTTTCCTCTACGAGTAAAAATTCAAAAGTAAAAGAAATTTAATGCAACAACGATGACTTTTAACAAATAACTATAACACGTGTAGTTTAAGGAGACAACAATGTTCGAGAAACACAAATTTGAAGTACAAATCTAAATCCTACACACGGCATTTTGTTTTAAATTACGTGTGGTTTAAGTATATAACAATGTTCGAGAGACAGAGACACGTATTTGGAGTATGAATTTAAAGCACGTTTAATTTTTTTTTTTTAGTTCAATAATTAGGAGGTGGATGCTCGAGTTGATTCGATCATTTGAGATGGTAACTGATGCACTGTCAACTGAATTGTGTTAAGTTTGACCCTAAAAAATTATTCGAGTTTACGAGTATTTTAGTATATTTGACCATGCTTCAACGATGATAGTCAACTGTCGGGTTGACTTTAGCTACTTTTCGCTCCTAACACTTTAGTATATTTGACCATGTTTCAACGATGATAGTCAACGGTCGGGTTGACTTTAGCTACTTTTCACTCGTAACTAATGGCAAGTAGAACAAAATTTTAGATTTCGAATTTTTTATATTTATAATATTTTCGCTCTAAAAAATAAACAAGATAAACTAAATTTGTGATTTAAAAAAATTAAATAGGAAAAAAAATTAAATTACAAATTTAATCTCGAAAAATTCTAATAAGTCCTAAAATTTTTAATTTTTACGGAATAGGTCCATAAATTAAGAAGAAAAATATAGAATATTATTGATTTGAGGGACTAAATAGATATAAATTCACTTTCTAAGGACTAAAACCTAAATAAACAAAATTTGAGGGACTAAAAGTTAAATATATTAAGAGTAGAGAATGGGGTGGAGAGGTGATTTGAAACATTGACCGCCGACATGAAAGGATAGAGTTGAAGGAGTCCCCACTTGCCAGCCAGCCAGCCAGCCAGCCACCATCACCCAACAAACAACAGTAAGAACGACAACAACAATGTTTCTTAAACAACTTGTCCTGTCCCTTTCCCACCCCCTAACACCATAGATAAGCTTCAAACCAGCTACTACTACTCCACCTCGCAATTAAAATCCAACCTCCAGGTTCTTCTCCTTCGTTTCATAACTATTTTGTTTTGTTTCGGTTCTGTCAGTATCGTGTTCGTTCACCACGAAGGTTCTTGTTCCTTCTCGTAGAATACTACAACACAAAGCAATTGTAAGGAAACAAGTCTAATTTCTGTAAGAGGAGAACGAAACATTCCTTATAAGAGTGTGGAAATCTCTCCCTAGTAAACGCACTTTAAAACTGTGAAGCTTACGACGATACGTAACGGGCTAAAACGGATAATATCTGTTAGCGGTGAGCTTAGGCTGTTACAAATAGTATCAGAGCCAGGTTACTGGGCAGTGTGCCAACGAGGATGATGGGCCTCAAGGGGGTAGATTGTGAAATCTCACGTTAGTTGTAGAGGGAAATGAAGCATTCTTTACAAGAGTATGGAAACTTCTCCCTAGTAGACGAGTTTTAAAACCGCGGCGATATATAACGAGCTAAAGCGGATAATATCTGTTAGCGGTGAGCTTAAGCTGTTACAAATGGTATCAGAGCTAGGTTACTGGGTGGTGTGCTAGCAAGGACGCTGAGCCCCAAAGGGGGAGAGTAGAACGAACACTTGTGTGAAAACCTCTCCCTAGTAGACACGTTTTAAAACCATGAGATTGACGGTGATACGTAACAGGCTAAAGCAGACAATATCTGTTGGCAATGAGCTTAAGTTGTTACACAAACACGACAAGACAAGCTAAAAATCGTTATCGACATGGGGCACCCGCTTAGCTGTGTCGGGTTTGATATTCGAACGAAGGCAATAAAGATTGAGTAGAAGAAGTTGATAACAAGGATTCTCTCCACTTATTTATGAGTCTAATGGAGAAACTTAGACTTACATTACATGATGACCTGAAACATATTCTACAACCTAATGACACCAAACAACACAGTTTCACCAAGTTAGGTAAATCCCAAAAGGTAACTTTTACTTGTTCCTAGTAAAAAAAACAGGCAAACCCCATAAGACATTCAGAGAAGCTCAAACAGTAAAAATTAACTGCTATGAATTTCACTGCTGCTGCTTTCAATGAAAAGAGTGCAAGCAGTCTTACTGATACCATAACGGAATATCCTGGTGTTTCGGCAGTGTGTCGATGGCTGCTGCTCCTCCGTGTACTTCTTCTTTGTAGTCGAACGTCGACAAATCGAACGGAGAGCCGAACATCAAGTGAAAGTTGTTGTTGTTGTTGTTCTGGTGGTTGTTTTCGAACGAGGAATTCATCGGTCTTGTGAACATTTGATGGCTGCTCGAAAGACTCGATCCTTCGAAGAAATTAGCGTCGATCATTATACCTTGATTTTGGTTCTCTGTGATGGTGATTACGTTGTTCTTGTTGCCTTGGATGTTCGTGTTGTAGATCGACATGAGCTCACTGATGTGCTTTTGACCGTCTTCTGGAACTCCCAAACTCGACAAGTCGAAGGAAGATGGGACCGAGCTGACGGGAGGTGGAGCTGGTTTGGGTGGGGCGAACGATTGCGGGAAGATAACTGGTTTAACCTCGTTAACGTGAAAATTTGAACCGCTGAACTCGGAAGAAGTTCTGTATGGGCAGGTCAACTGATGATTGTCTCTCGACGTTCTGTCGTTGAACCCGAGACGGAGTTCGCTATAAGGACACTGGAGGAACTCACAAGTATAGATCTTCTGATCCATCATCATGTTCAGATCGCACGTTGGCTTCCTCTTTCGCATAAAATCCAAGTTTGCGGCGGCGGTGGCGACGACTTCTCCTTTGATTGCATAAGGAGGTTGTCGAAGGGGTACGTGTTCTCTCATTCTCTCCATTCCTAAGCTGAATGAGCTATGGTTATCGGGTTTGCGTTCTTGAACATCGAAGTTCGGTTCTTCCTCGGCGCCTTCTACATCATACTCGCTACAATCGTTAATGACTAGTGATCCACTTCCCCCACCGGATGATAAAGGTGGGCACGAGTCGGGATAAAGCTCCCGAGCCAAGACCTCCTCTTGGTTGATAATAGCAAGCCATGTAGCACTCTCCTTAGCAGTCATCTTGTCCTGCAAACACTTCGATTGCCTAACGAGCTTGCGGATCTTGGCTATATCAGGGGACATATGCTTGATGACCGCAGTCAAAACACCGACTTTCCACGCCTTCTTTAAGTCGTGAGGCTTCTTGTAAGGTGGGGGACCTTGGTCCTTCGGTAACCCGAGCTGAGGCCACCATTCCTCGACTCCAGTAGGCCACCATGGCGGAGGAACGCCTTTCTCCAACGGAAACCTTCTTTGAGGAGGGTCACAGTGCTGCATCAGAGCTGATAAAAGCGATCCAAGGGTAGTATCTTGGAGTTCCTGCAAGGTGTGTGGGGTTGGACCAATCGAATTACACCCGTCGTTTCGTCCCGGGATCGCATTATCCGCTTGGTACTTAGCTATGGCAGCTGGTCCGTTTCTATCAAATCGGACCTTATCTTTCCACCATTCTCTAAGATTATCAGACGCCCCAGTTACCGGTTTTCCCTTCTCGGGAATTATTCCATATACAAAACCTTGAGCGTTACAAACCTCCATAATCTTCAACATATACTTCAAGATCCCATCGTGCGCCCTCGACATCTTCTTCCTCCTAGCCTGATCTTGAGACTGTCGCTGCTTCGCAATATCGACTCCTTCCTTAACCTTACTCTGCTCTTTAAGACGCTTAAGACGCATCTTATCCTTCCACATCCTCCTCTCGAGCTCATCGACGTCGATCTCTTCATCAGAATAATCATCTTCCACCACGACTTCAGGATCGGCCTGTGGAGCTACCACATCTCCTTCCACAATCGGAGCCGAAAGGAAATCAATATCATCACAAAATCCCATCTCATTGAACATCATCATCATTTCCCCCCCAAAAAAAAAGGAATCAATCGAACTCGAATGACGAATCTCGAACAAGATCCAACAATTAATTTACACCAAAATTCACTGTTCTTCCTCACCTGTTAACATAAATTTCAAGTCAAAACCTGAATCAATTAACACGCGTTTGTTTCGTTTACAACGAAGAACACCACAAGATTTAATTCCTCTAAAGTTCATCAAAACTATCAAGAACACAAACCAAGAGAATTTCTAGTTCTTTCTAAATCAGATTATTACATGCAAAGTTCATCCAAACAAGGTAGATCAAACAGTACAAGCTGTTCTTAATCTGTTCTACACAGATCAAGCTCAAGAACACAACCGATTACAAAACAAAAACGAAACAGAGCATTAATCAACAATCAGATCTCATATCCAACCTGAAAACGAACACAAAACATCAAAAACAAAACAGAACATCACAATCCAACATCCCTAGAATCAAAATTCGACAGAAAACCAAACATATTCAGAGCTAGAAACAAAACCCAGCTCACAAATTCAACCCATGAGAAGAAGAACCAAAACCCAGATCAAATTAGTCAAAGAAACAGGGTGAAATCATAGAATCAAACAGAAAAAGAGTTGAACAGAGTAGAAAACCAAACAGAATCAGAGCTAGAAACAAAACCCATCTCACAAATTCAACCAATCAAAAGAATCATCAAAACCCAGATCAAATTCCTCAAAGAAACCATAGAATCAAACCAAAAACGAGACGAACAGAGTAGAAAATCAACCTGAAGAAGAAGGTAAAGAGATTGAGAGATGGATAAAACTGGGTCCTCGAGCGAGAAGGTGGAAGTCAATCGAGGAAGAACCCCAGAAAGCTAATTTGTTGAGAGAGAAGGAAGGATGACTATCTAATCCAATAAGAGAAAGTTGGGGGAAAGGGTTTCATGAGCGATAAAAAAGAAAGGGTCGGTCCCTTGGTGACTGTGAAAGGAGAGGGGAGAGGGGTTATCCTAAGAAATGGCCCTTTTTATGCTTTAGTTTGGTTTGGAGATGAAATGACATATTAAATAAAAGTTAGATTATATGTAAAATTACCATTTTACCCTTTCCTCGTTCGATACACAACGAAATCGATGAATTTATTGTTCATCGACTTCATATTCCTAAATAAAATTCGGGTTCGAATAAGTTATCTTACTTATTAGATTGAGTTCGAAATTCATTTATGATTTTAATTAAATTATTTTATTTTATTTTTTTAGTCAATTCAGCTCGTTAAATCTAAATTATTTCAAGTAAAAATTTATCATTCTCGATTAAAAATTTGAATCATAGCTATAATTCATTAATTTTGATGAATTTGGATCGAGATTCCAATTAGGATGCATGAATCTCGACTATATTTCATTACTAAAATTATTTTAAGAAATAAAAAAAAATTATAATCTTATTTAAACTTTTTCATGTAAAAAAAAAAAAAAAGTTTTTTTATACTAATTTTTACAATAACTAAAATAAAATAAAATTCCCAAATTACAGAGGAGAGAGAAACAAGAGAGAGAGAGTGTGTGTTTTTTCCATTAATGTAAAATAAAATTAAAATATATTTTTAAAAAAATAATAAATAAATAAAAGCTCCCACTCTTTTGATAACTGCACATGGAAGTGAGAAGGAAGATTCACAATGTCGGATTAACAATTTTTCTATTTATTGTTTTTATCAATTTTAATTTATTATTTTAAATTAATAATAATAATAATATATATTATTTTAAATAAATAAATATATATATATATATATATATATTATTTTAATATTAGAGTGAAACTTGTAAAATTATTATGTGGGATAAATTCAATAAATATTAATAAAATGTTAAATTAGGTTTGGATGGATAAATATTAAATATTAAAATTTTAAAATATTATTATTATTTTTTTTTTTCGTATGAGTCAATTTTTTATTTTTGGATTTTTTATAATAGAAGTGTAAATTAAATTATTTTTTTTCGTAATTTTAAAATTAAAAAAAAAATAATAGAGGTTAAATTTAGAAGGAAATATTATTAAATTTATGAAAAATGGAATAAATTAAAGAGGGTTTTTTTTTTATATATTTAATTTAATTTAAAACAGGAAAAGGAATAAAAGAAAATAAAAATAGAATTTAAGACAAAAGGGTAATGTGGGGCCCACGTTTCCTCGTCCGTTCTAAAGACATTTAAGTCCCACCATTGGTGTATTTATTTTTCATCTAATTATCTTTATGTAAATTATTTTTTTAATAAAAATTAATTTCCTTGGAAGTTTCTTCCATTTGTATTATTATCATTATTTGAATATTCTCCTTTTTAAAAAAAATTAAATTAATTATTTGAGCGTTTTTTTATGACCAATTATGTAACGGTTCTCTTTGGGCTTTACCTTTCAGTCTCTCCCTTTCACATCCTTATAAATGATGATTTGTTCTCCTTCCGAGATCACAATCCACCACCTTTTGGGGCGCAGCGTCCTCGCTGGCACTCTTTCGTTCCTCCAATTGACGTGGGACCCCCCCTCAAATCCACTGTGCGACATCACAATCCACCCCCTTCGGTGCCCCAGCGTCCTCACTGGCACTCTTTCCTTCCTCCAATTAACGTGGGACCCCCCCTCAAATCCACTGTGCGACATCACAATCCACCCCCTTCGGTGCCCCAGCGTCCTCACTGGCACTCTTTCCTTCCTCCAATTAACGTGGGACCCCCCCTCAAATCCACTGTGCGACATCACAATCCACCCCCTTCGGTGCCCCAGCGTCCTCACTGGCACTCTTTCCTTCCTCCAATTAACGTGGGACCCCCCCTCAAATCCACTGTGCGACATCACAATCCACCCCCTTCGGTGCCCCAGCGTCCTCACTGGCACTCTTTCCTTCCTCCAATTATGTGGGACCACCCCCAACACTCTTTCCTTCCTCCAATTATTGATGTGGGACTGCCCCCAAATCCACCGTGAGACATCACAATTCACCCCCTTTGGGGCCCAGCGTCCTCGCTGGCACTCTTTCCTTCCTCCGATTAATGTGGGACCGCCCCCAGCACTCTTTCCTTCCTCCCATGGATCACCGCCTCGTGTCTACCCCCTTTCGGGGAATAGCGAAAAGGCTGACATATCGTCCTGTGTCTAACTCTGACACTATGTGTAACGGTCCAGATCCACCGCTAACAGATATTTTCCTCTTTTGACTTTTCTTTTTGAGCTCCCCTTAAGGCTTTAAAATAAGTCTGATAGGGGAAGATTTACACGCCCTTATCAATGGTGATTTGTTATTCTCCCCCACTTACGTGTGACATCACAAATTATATATTATTATAAATAAATGAGATAATGGTTAAATTAACATTTATATTTATAATTTATGTACATAATAATCATTATTTTTTTTACTTTTTAATGACAAATTAAAGAATGAATTATAAAATATATAACCCAATCGGTACTTCTCGTCCTTCTCGAAAGTTCCACCTCGATATACCTAGTATCACATTTTTATTTAAATAAAAAAAATAATTATTATGTCGTAATATAACTTATTGTATCAGAATTTTTAAATAAATATTAATTTTAAAATATAACTGTGTGTGTGACGGCTCAAATGTGAAAAAAGAAAAGAAAAAAAGAAAAGAATAATTTGAATTTAATAGACACCTGAGATGTTTTGAAGTCGAGAGAATGAGAATAATTTGTTAATGGGATTACAAGACGTTTTCAAAAGAAAGCGTCTTTATTCAATGGACGAAACATATTCAGTCGTAAAATCAAAAACTTTACCTTTATAAATATTTTTTCACGAAGAGATTCGACCGTCAATCTCTGAGCTCCCTGTTCAGTAAAATTTTCAAAATAATCAATCTCGCTCATATAAAACAATCCTCGGAGTAGGACTGAAAATGCCTTTCCTCTCCTCGTCTCTGTCACCAATTTTAATTTTCATTTAAAAAAAAAATCATTTATTTAATTATTCTCGATGAAAAAAAATGAAAATAATAGCTAGAAAATATAAATTATTTATAAGGATTTTGTCAAATTATAAATATAAAATTTTATATTTTAAAATTATAAAATCTAAATTTTTACATTCATTTATATTTAGATCAATGAAATTGTGGTGGGCTTTTGTTGATGGTTTGGGCCCAAGTAAACTAATGGGCCTATTTACATGGGCCCAATCTAACGTTTGTTTTGTTTTTCCAATTTTTATTTTAAAAAAAAAATGCCATATATTTTTGTAAACATAAATTATAAAATCTAAAATGGTAAAATTGTAAATATTTAAGAACAATATCCTATTGTGATATTTTCAAAATATTAATAATTATCTATTATTTGTCAACGGAATAATCAATAGCGTTTTATTGCTTTAAAGCTGATTGAATGTTGAACGTGTTTGCTTCAACTTTATGTGTTACTTGTATTGAACCCGATCAATCTGACTTTATTACCGCTTAAAAAAAAAACACGTAAATTAATAATAAAAAACTCTTTGTAGCGCGTGATGGGTATTAAGAAAAGGAAAAAGGAAATTGACAACTTAGAATGTACCGACATTCTAAATCGTGAATGTCGTTCGGTACTGTTCACTTTCACGCCTTTGTACTTAGGGTATTTCCCGTCTCTCTTCCTTCTTCAAATTTCAATGGGTTTAGAATTTCGTCGGGTATGTTCACTTTCCCGCCTTTCATATTTAGGGGTTTTCCCGTATTTCTTCCTTCTTCAAATCTCAATGTAAACAACTGAAACAAGTGTAAAGAACGGGAGTAGAGACAGTGACTATGATAGTAATTGTAGCAACCGAGTGGTTGTTACGTGGAGTTGAGGGTAAACAAGCACACGGTTCGGTTAGAAGTCAAATATCTAGGGTTTCCCATTTAGAAGGTCAAATCTTTTCACCGAACATAATCATGTTTCGTTTGAATTATTTTAAGGAATCATTATTTATTTTCTATTTTTTTTTCTGTACATTTTGAGGCTTTCACATTTTTAAAAGCTTAATCTTTTCGCTAAACTCTTTTATGTAACTTCAGCCCAGACTCCCGTCCTACCCCAAGTTAACTAGACATCTCTAGAAAGCGGAGAAAGATTTCTCCTGGTTAGATAAACGGGTCAGGAATGGGGACAAAGACTCCACCCTCGACCACGTCCAAATTCCTGTTAGCCACTTGATAAGCGCCTACAATGCTGGAATTTGCAAAGCTAGAGGTCCTTCTAGAATCCTTGCAAAACGCTCACAGAGAAAGCTAACTTAACGGATTGATTCCAACCAAGAGCTGGTTAGAAGATGAATGACTCTTAGATCGAACTTGGAATCTATGATGGNTGATACTTGAATCTTCTTTGTATTGCTTCTTATAATTGCTCGTTCGGGTACATGCACGTGATCAGTTGTTGGATTCATATCACCACTGCTCACTGTGTGCACGAACCCAATCCTCACGAAATTTTACGAAGAATCCCTGTCTTGATCCTCGCAAAAATAAATAGAAAATTTTGTGGAGATAAAAGATTGAAATATGAGGCAGGGACGGGGACAAAAAAGACTTCTCCATCCTTACCTCACCTCGTGAATATCTCTTCCACGTTCTCCTTTATTTTTCAGTTTAAACGAGGATTCCGTGTCTCACAGCAGCACCAACATGAATGTCGAGATTTGAATCTTCAACGTCAATAAAAATAAGTACATATTTTGGACTTTGGTTCGACTTAAATATTTAAATGAATTTAAATATTTTACCGTTGATTTTATTTTTGTTGGTAAAATTAAAATTTTAATAAAGTTATAAACTAGGGTTATTATTGAAATTATTGAAATAAAGTGAGGGTATTTAAGTAAATTCACCGAAAAAGTGTGAACGTGGGTGGGGAGGTTAGAATATCATAAATGAGAAGAAAAGCAAAGACCAAACTCCAAATCGGAAATAATTTCAACTTTAAAAATTAAAAAAAAAAAAATAAATAAAAAGTCAAAGTCGTTGGATAGTGGAGTTAGTCAAATTGATTGAACTTGTCCTTCCATTACTCTTGCCACGTATTTTTCATTTATAATTTAATTCAAATAAAAAATAAAATAATTACCAATATTTTAATTAATCCTTAAATTTTGAAATAAATAATTTTATTATTTGATTTTTTTACAATAATTTTCATTAAAGAAAAAAATAATAATAATAAAAAAAACATTTGATTGACTAGGGCAATATAGTCTTTTCATGTATTATTATAATTTTGAAAATTGTTTTTTCTTTTCCTTTTAAAATATTAAAACGATGGAGTCAATTCATTTATCATATCATGGAGAATCAAATTGCAATAATATTTTAAAAGAATACCGGTACGTTCATATCACTTACAATACCCGGCTCTATGAAAGCAGGTGGTAACAGAGCCCAAGCCCACGATTTTAAAATGGGTCTGTTAGGGAGAAGTTTTTACACTCTTACAAGAAATGTTTAGTTCTCCTCCCAACTGATGTGAGATCGGCTTACACCGAACCTAAGCAGCAGCTACACGGGCCTTTTGTTGAAGAAAAATGCCAAAAATGGCGAAAGTAATTTCGATAAAATAAGTATATTCAAAGAGAGGGATTTTGAAGGGACGATATTGTAATTTACTTTTTTTTTGACCCAAATGGGAGAAAGGACAATTTAAATAATTAATAAATGACAAAAGGGTCTTTAAATTTCTTGACCTTCCAAATTCCAAAAGCTAGTGCTTTTTTCCATCATTTCCACTATATTTATATTTTAGACTTTATATTAAAATTATTTTTTCAAAATTTTGTATTTTTATTAGCTAAATTATAAATTTGATCCAAATTAAATTAATTTATAACTTAAAAAAATTATATGGCCAGTAAGGAGACAATTCCTTGAAGGAGCAGACATATCGGAGCCAGACACCAAACTATGTGGAGGCTGTTCCCCAAGAGAGGTAGACACAAGACTGTGTGTCAGTAAGGACGCTGGGCCCAAAGGGGATGGATTTGGCTGGGTCCCATATTGATGGGAGAAAGGAAAGAGTGTCAGGACGCTGGGACCTAAAGAGGGTGAATTGTGATGTCCCACGTTAGTTGGGGAGGAGAACAAAACACCCCTTATAAGGGTGTGGAAACCTTACCCTAGTAGATGTGTTTTAAAGCCTTGAGGGGAAGCCGGAAGAAGGTAGACAGTAAGGAGGCTGTTCCCTGAAGAAGTTAGACATGAGACAGTGTGCCAGTAAAGGCACTGGGCCCAAATGGGATGGATTTGGCGAGGTCCCACATAGATTGGAGAAAGAAAAGAGTGCCTGCGAGGATGCTAGGCCCTAAAGGGGGTGAATTGTGATGTCACAAGTTAGTTGTGGAGGAGAACAAAACACCCTTTATAAGGGTGTGGAAACCTCACCCTAGTAGACGTGTTTTAAAGGCTTGAGGGGAAGCCCGAAATGGAAAGCCGAAAGACGACGGGCGTCTTTTTAAAATTTATTATATGCCAAATAAAAAAAATAATTATTATTAAAGAGAAAAGATTTAAAAAAAATAAAATTTAACAAATTAAAAAAAATGTAAAAAAAAAAAGAAAGAAAGAGAATCTCAAGAAAGTCGCTCACGCTTTGTTTACGTTGGCATTCCCAACGTCTGAAACCCCAACTTCCCCCATTTCCGTTCCGTCTCTTCCTCTTTCTCTCTCTTTTTTCGATCCAAATTCTCAAAAATTACACCATTTTCCGTTCAAATTTCTCCCATCAATTCACTGAATTGCAGGGTTTTTCGCCGCTTGATCCAGTCTCAGGGTTAGCCATGGCGGCGACTCGGTTCTGGACTTCTACCTTCTTCTTTCTCCTTTTCGTAGCCCTAATTTCCGTTCTGCAGGTTGCTTTTGCTAACTCCGAAGGCGACGCTCTCTATACTCTCCGTCGGAGCTTGACCGATCCTGATAACGTGCTTCAGAGTTGGGATCCTACTCTCGTCAACCCCTGTACTTGGTTCCACATCACTTGTAACCAGGACAACCGCGTTACCCGAGTGTACGGTTTCTGTTTCTTTGTTTCTTTTTACTATTTGATTAGTTTTTCAACTGTTTTCTTTTATCTGTTCTTTATTTAGAATCCCGGAATTTTCCGTTACGCTTTTCGTTGATTTTTTTACTGTCTTTGCATCTTTTTGTGTTGTGTGGTTTCGTTCTTGTATTATTTTTTTTCTGTTTTGGACGAGGATTCAATCGATCGTTTTGCGAAATTTGTTGTTCGTTGTATTTAATTATTGTCGGATGAGGGCTGTCTGTCTTCTCTGTGAAGTGAAACGATTTCTGCAGCTTAAAGATGGACGATAGTCTTTTGAGGAAAGTGAAATCCAACACTGTGGTGTTAGAGTCTTGTTCAGGACATATCTCTTTACTTGTCTAAAAGCTTGTGTACTTTTGGATTGTTGTTGGCGCTGGCGGCTGATCAGAAGTCCGATTTTATTTTGCAGGGACTTGGGCAATTCCAATCTGTCTGGACATCTGGTTCCTGAACTAGGAAGGCTCGAGCACCTGCAATATCTGTATGTTGTTTAATCTTAATGTTTCCTTCTTCGTGGTGCTACTAATTGTAGCTTCACCTATGTTCTTTGATTGATATGATTTGTCAATAGTTCTATAGGGTTATTTAAGTTATTTCTTGAAAGAGAATTATTTTTTGGGGTCATGTTTCTACTTTATGGAAGGACTTCCAAAATCCATGAAAAACTAGTAGGATTTGAAATGGCAGTTTCATCAACTAGCAGGTAGAATTCAAGGACAATGCCACTCAGGAGAATTGGACAGCTTCTCTCACACAAACTACTTCCAAATTCTACTAACTCTTATACTTGCATAAAAACTGTTTACAACCCCCACCCTACCCCAATACATTTCAAAGTTCAGTTGAATGGGCCCCATGCTTACATCTCTTCTAGCCATTTTCCAATTTGTACCCCCATAATTCCATTGCTACCCTTTTCTTGTAACTCCGAGTAGTAAGTAGTCTAAGGAGAGGTCTATTCACAAATTAACCCTTGAACTTGTATTTTTCTGTTCCTCACTTTCTTGATTACTTCTGATGTAAATCTCCTTTGATGTGTTAATCATTTATGTGAGCATGGGTTTAGTACTTTAATCTGGTTTTGTACTGATTGTTGATTTTTTTGTACTCTCTGGCTACTAAATGTGTAGGGAACTTTACAAAAACAACATTCATGGAACTATCCCAGATGAGCTTGGAAACTTGAAGAGCCTCATCAGTTTGGACTTGTATAACAACAACATCACTGGGAGGATTCCAATTTCATTGGGGAAATTGAAATCTCTTGTGTTCTTGTGAGTTTCATTTTATGTTGCTCATCCTTGTTTAGCTTGGTTGTGTTGGATTAGGGGTTTTTATTTTCTTTCTATCTCCAATTTTTATTGACCAACTGTATTGATAATTGATGGTATGATCATAATTTTATAGGAAGTTATTGCTTGTGAACATTTGATTTTTTATAATCCACTCAACATTGTTCTAATGAACAACTTCCTTTAATCCATGTTTTAGGAACATAATTTTTAAAACATTCTGATGAATTTCTTTTCTAGCGGCCCTTTCTTTTCCTAATATTTTTTCCTGTACTTTCATTTTTATTTTTGCAGGCGGCTTAATGACAACCGATTAAATGGACCAATTCCGAGAGAACTTACTGGAATTACGAGCCTTAAAGTGGTGTAAGTCTTTGTATAATTTTTCCATTTTCCATTTCTTTTTTGGGTAAGAAACTGCGCTTAGAGATATGGAAAAAAATGTTCAAGGGCATAAAGTAAACAAGCCCACAAAAGGAACCTTTGCTTTGATGGATCACTCTTTAAATTTTGCGCTATGTCATGCAATCTTTTAATGATGGATTATGTCTCCTTTGTTTCAGAGATGTCTCAAATAATGACTTGTGTGGAACAATACCAACCAGTGGACCATTTGAGCACATACCTTTAAACAAGTAGGCTTCGATATTTCTTTCTTACTCACTGCGTAGTTCGTTCCTCCCTGTTTTTATTCTATTACTATTCCATATTTGAATTGCATCAAAGATTTCCTAGTAACACTCCTGCAAACATGAACCAAAAGGGAAAATGAGGAGAGAGTGAACAGTACTTTTATGATGTGTTTTTATCATATGACGTGGATTCAATCCTCCTTGTATTGCTGTGTTTAGATCAAAGTTAGGGTCCGAAATTGATGTATCTAGAAGAGATATTTTGTTACTATTATAATGTGTTTTTAGATTTAAATTCCCTTGTATTGCTGTGCTTAGGCTCTGAAATTGATGTATCTAGAAGAGATACATAACCTTTGAGATGCCTGAACTCCATAGAAAGCTTTCCCACCATCTTCTGAGACCATCTCTTTAACTAATCACTATCCTCCTTCCCGGCACACTCCTTACCACACAATAGATGACTAGGAGCCACTGCTCTTATTACTCATCTACCCTTCCCTCGCACAAACCATTATTCTGGTTCAGATCCTCTAGTTGACTTCTGAGCTTCTCAATTGGTTGGCTGGCGTAAATCTCACTATTGGGCATTGGGCCTACAACTTGTATGATTGGAAGTCATCTCAGATTCGGGGACTTCTGTGATAGGAGGCTGGGAAATTAAGAGTTAAATAATCAGAACGAGTACATGTGCACATTGTCTGCCCACTGTAGCTTTGTTTGTATTACCGTTCACGTTTATTTTGTTTGGTGCAGCTTTGAGAATAACCCTAGAATGGAAGGACCAGAATTGTTGGGACTTGCTAGCTATGACACAAATTGCACATAGAAGAAGGGTAAGTGATGCTACAAAATTACAGCTTCAGAATGAGATAGTAAAAGTGTTATTTTCACTCTATAGTGAACTGGGGATTATATTACTAAATCCAAAATTACAAATTAGTGTTTGTAAAGTGTAACGCCAAATGGTTCGGTATTTGTATTGTAACTTGTGTATTTTTCTTCTGCCACGACATCGAATTTGTTCGAATTTGTGCGAATTTGTGCTAATGTAATTCTACCAACTAGTCTCTACTTGTTTGTTCATTTTGCTATCTGTTCAGTAAAGACAGCAGGAATTTATCTTATTTTGGTTTCTCTTTTCTTAGTAATTTTCATTTTTGAATCCATAATGGAATGGAGTCAAAATATGTGAATTTGTATTTATTTGGTTATTTGTTTAAGTTGGGCCTATCCCATACTATGATTAAAGCTGTTTTCTTCCTCTTCATTGAATGCACATTCAATGCTTGCCAAATGAAACATGTCAATCATCCAATGAGCCTTTGGATGGTTGTGATGATAATAAGGTTGGTATTCATATTTAATAAGATACGATATTATCTATTCATTGTCACGTCACGTCAATGTTATTTTGAAGAATATATCCGTAAAAAAATATATTCGTAAGATTTTTCGATTTTAACCATAGACAGACGTTTCCATTTGGTATTGGCAGTTGCCATGATGATAGGCGTTGATTAAAATTTTTGGATGTATATGAGAAGAATAAATTAAAAAAATATATATTTGAAATTTGAGTCGTTATTAATTATATATAGATTCAATTATTAAAAAGTTCCAATGGAAAAATGTCACGAAGAATTATTGGGGCTTTCATTTTCAAATTTTTTTTTTTCGTTTTTTAGTGAGAAATTGAACATGGCACTAAATTTCTTGAAATTTTATTCATAAATTTGTACTATAACGTTTTCATCACCTGAAATTTAGGCTTAAATTTTGCAAACAATGACTAGTATATATATATATATATATATATATATATATATATATATATAATTAGTTTATTTAATACATTATTAAGAGTAATTACAAAAGCATTAAGATAAGCCCATTATGAATTGCACCAAGTGTATTATTAGATAATATCCAAATTCCACTTAGTTTTGAGGCCATTATGTAGCTTAATGAATTTTCTCATAGACTACTTTTTATATTTTGGTATTAGTGGTGGTGCGTATCGAATTATATTAGATCGGAATAAAAAAATTTAGAGATTTAAAAATTTGAATCTCGAACAAGTATATACTAGTTACTACTGAACTATGCTCATATTGGTAATTTTCACAAAAAATCAATATCAAATATATGTATTGTGAAATTTAACGTCTATATATATATATAATTATCATCAACATGATCGTTCAACAAGCACAACTTATGATAGAATAATGTGTATTCCCGAGCTGATTTGAAAAGCGTTGGATAACTTTTTTAGTCTTTTCCGTTTGGGCTGGAGAGGTTTCCACACTGTTATAAAGAATACTTCGTTCCCCTCTCCAACTGATGAGAGATCTCAAAATCCACGTCTGCTCGGGCCTAGCGTCCTCGCTGACACAACGTCCAATGTCCACCTCCTTTGAGGTTCAACGTCCCCGCTGACACACCACCTGATGTCTGTCTGTTATGAATTATTTTGAAGATGCTCGAACCGACTATCATGTTCTTTAAAAAAAATTGAAATTTATAGCTCAAAATTCAAATCGCTTATTCAAAAGTAATCAAATCAAATCAAACCAAAATGGACAAATAGATTAGGTAAATATAGCACTAATTATTTGATATGTGTTAGACACGTCTTTATTCCTATAATCAAAATTAACTTAAATATTAATTCTATTTTGTCTTGAAATAATTGAAGGAAGGTGTGTGACCGACATGCCTAACTTGTCTGGCCGGGAATACCTTCGAGTGTCAAACGTCATAATCGTGCTTGATTTTCACACGACTAACTTATTCGCTAGGTTTGAACAAGTGCTGCACAATCGTTAATTCGCTACTAAAAGAATGCAGTTGTGACATCAAACACGTGCACTTTGCAAGCGTATCTTGACCTCGAGCAGCATTGAAACTACTAACGATTTCAAATTTTAGGTCATTACCCGAGAAAGAAACAAAAAACTAACAAAACCCCATTACATTTTATTACGTTCACAAACCTCTACACAAATTACGACAATACAAGAAAAACATTTGCAAACTCAACAATACAACACAACACAACGTCCACAAACCCTAAACCCTAAACCCTAATTCTTAATGTTATTCTCTCCGAACACTCAAACATTTCCACAAACCCTAAACCCTAATTAAACACGAATTCTTAATATTATTATCTCCAAACACCAAAACATTTCCCCTATCCCATCTTAGGGTATTTTAGGGTTTCTTTCTAGGGGTTTTTAGGGTTATTTATCAGCGATTTAGCTGTGCCACCGCAAGCCAGCGCCTTGGTCGGAATCCTCCCGACCTTTTCGACCCCTTCCGCGAACACGACCCCCATCCCCATATGCAAATGCGGTTCAATATGGCAATGAAACGCCCAAACCCCGGGATTATCAGCCACAAATCTGATCGCCGTCCACCCATATGGAAATATCACCACCGTGTTCCTCAACGGCGGGTTTTTCAAGTTCAACGACGACTCCTCCTCCGCCGAGAATTTCCCGTCTCCGTAACCCAAAACCCAAAAATCATGGCCGTGCAAATGCCATGGATGAGTCTCGCTAAGATTCTCCTTCATCATATTAGCGTTTTGTAGAATCACATCGACAACTTCCCCAATTTTGAATTGGTACACTCCATTCCCTATCCTCGTTTTCTCGTTCGTTGGCGGCGTGTCGATGTCATAGTCCTCCGGGAACACTTCCGGCGGCGGATTCTGGTCAAAGGCGTGGAGTAAATTGTATTTCATGGCACCGAGATAGGGCGTCGGCGGGAGGGCTAAGGAGACATCGTTGATGGCCCACTTGACGTAGCCGTTGATTACATTCTGAGTGTTGAGGAGAAAGATCCTACGGTTGAATTTAACCGGCGGCTTAGGGCTGCCCATAGCGGCGGTGATTCTATAAGTGAAGTTTTTGCTCCGGTCAAAGTCATCCCAGGCGGGGGTTTCCGGCGGCGGAGAAGTGGGTAATTTCGAGACGGAATTGGGTAGGTAGTTGAGGAGGGTCAGTCCCGGCGGCGTGTTGGGATGCCTAGCGCGGGTGCCGACGGAGACCCAGTAGTTCTCCGATGGGTTTTGGTCGGTGGTGATGAGGACGGAGTAGGACTCGCCGGAATAAATGTCGATGTCGGAAGTGTAAAATGGTTGGACGTAATTACCGTCGGCTTCTACCACCAACAATTGGTGATTCTGAAGAACAACAAAAAATTATTAAAAAAATAATATCTAAATAATTATACTTTGAAAATTTTAAAATTAAATTTTTAACAAAACTTAAAAATTTTATTTGAATAAATTAAAAAAAATTAAAAAATTGAGTAAATAAAAATATATTATTTAAAATGTTTGGATATATNCTTGTGATAAATTATTTGTGTGTATGATTGAACAATTCTGTCCCACATTACTTTTTCGTTAATAATTATATGATATTTTTTTTTTAAATAAAAACATTATAATATTATTAATATTTTCTTTAAAAAAAAAATAATTTATGTACTTACCCTCTTAATTTTATGAAATTAATTCCCACAAAAATAATGTTTTTTTTTTCTTCATATAAACTTAGATAATAATTTTAATAATAATAATAATAATAAAATAATTTATGTACTTACCCTCTTAATTTTATTAAATTGATTCTAAAAATCCCACAAAAATAATGTTTTTTTTTTCATATAAACTTAGATAATAATTTTAATATTAATAATTTTTTTTTAAAAATAATTTATGTAATTACCATCTTAATTTTATGAAATTAATTCTTAAAAAAATCCCACAAAAATAATATATATATTTTTTCATATAAACTTAGATAATAATTTTAATATTAATAATTTTTTTTAAATAAATAATTTATGTACTTACCCTCGTAATTTTATGAAATTAATTCTTAAAAAAATCCCACAAAATAATGTTTTTTCTTTCATATAAACTTAATAATCTTTTTAAAAAAATAATTTATGTAATTACCCTCTTAATTTTATGAAATTAATTCTTAAAAAAAAATCCCACAAAAATAATGTTTTTTTTTCATAGAAACTTAGATAATAATTTTAGTAATTTAATTTAAAATTGATAAAATTTATACTAATTAAAGAAAATGTCACTAAACCCTAAATCTTTTATTTTTTATTTTTTAAAAATAATTATAAATTAATTTTTAAAATGAATATAATTAAAGGAGAAAAAAAAAAAAAACATTGGGACAAGACATGCTAGGAATCCCAAGGTTGGGAGATAAGTTCTACATTAGGAAGGGACAATTTTTGTTTTTAATTTTTACTATTTAATTATTTTCCTTAAATATGACATCTTATCTTTTTTCAACTCTAAACATTATATTAAAATTTTGTAAAAAATTAATAAAATAATAATAATTACGTAACTATATGTCATTATTGAAATATTTTATTAATTAATTATGTAATTAAAAATAATGAAAAATAAAAATAAATGAATAATCATCTGAATTAATTGAATTGGAATTTATATATGAATGAATTTGATGTTGAACCCTTTAATTTACGTACCCCAATGGCAAAGTTGAGGGCAGCTAAAGCAGTGGTACTTGCAATTCTTATCCTGTAAGTCTTCTTGGGGCTAACATGGAAGATATAAGGTGCGCACGATTCACTTCCTTTTAGTTTACATGGCTCCAAATTACTGTCGTATTTAGCTGCAATTGAACAATCGAACTGCCCTCTTCCATTTAAGAGTATGGTCTGAATAAAGAACAAAAAAGGATATGTTTAGATCTAGATTGAGTCGTTTAATTTACTTAGAGATATAAATTCTTAATTAATAATTAATTACCTGCGGCTCACCGATCCAACGGATAGGTTTGGAGCTAAGACCAACTTCTTGTTTATGAATACTTTGATGCCACCAATCACTGAGTAACAAGTTGATTTCTCCGTCGTAATGGAATGGCTCTTTTTTTCCTTGTGGAGGATCCACTATCAAAGATCCATATAACCCGGCCGATCTTTGCATTCCCAAATGCCCATGATAGAAAAACGTCCCAGGCTGCAAAAACAACTCGAAAAAAATCATCATCCACTAAACATTGCATTCCAACAAAAAAAAAAAAAGCTATATAGTGCATCCTCAAATCTTACGTTATCAACAGTGAAATTGTAGAAGAACGTTTCTCCTGGGTTAATAGCACACTGGGAGATGGAAGCAGTGCCATCAGCCCATGGAGTTCCTCGTTGCAAAATTCCATGCCAGTGAATAACAACACCTTCAGTGTGGAGCTTATTAGTCAGCTCAACAACAACAGAATCGCCAGCGTTGGCTCGAATCGTAGGTCCAGGAAACTGGCCGTTGATTCCCATAACGATATTTTCATTACAATCAGGAGCCCAAAACATGTACTCGACTTCCCATTTGTAGTGTCGAATTTGGGAACCCTCGCTCGAAATCCCGAACCCTAAGATCAAACCAAAGAAGAATAAGACGAGGAAGTTAGGCTCCCTAGCTTTTCCCATCTCAAGCATAAGCAATGAGTGAAAAAACTAAAGAAGAAAGAAAGTGGAATTTTTGGTGGGGAGTTAGCACTAGAGTTTGCCTCCTTTTTATAACGAAAATTTTACAGTTTTACATTTGTTTTTTCTACCACGGTAAAAAATAAAGAAATCCAAAACAAAAAACATTAATTAATTTCTTTTTATTTATTAATATTGGAGATAATTTGTTATTTAAATTATAATTTAAAATCGGAATTTTAAAAAAATATGGGCATAAAAAGTGAAAAGAAAAAAGTGTAAACTGAAAAGTAAGGATGTCAGGATAAGAAAAAGTATTTATCTTTTTACTATTTACTTTTTACTTTTCACTCAAAAATCTGTCTCTAAATCGTGCAACACTTTGACTAACATTTATTTTCCGTTATTTATTTATTTATTTTTAAAATACCCAATTAAAAAAAAAAATCATTTTCATAAATTTCAATAATTTTTTTTTAATTATTTAATGTTCATATTTAAATTAAGTAACAATGGGTCCCATTTGTTTACATTATTTACATTAATAAATTTTTTAATTTCGTCAAGTATCATGCTTTTATTATTTTATATTTTCGTCCTTATCTTTAAAATATTATTTACTCAAATTTAAAACATGTTTTTTTTTTGGTTTATAATAATATATATATACTTTTAAATTAATAATTAAATAGTTAAAATAACTCGTGAAGTTTTAAACTTTTTATTTTAATATTTCATGGAATGATTTTTTAAAAAAAATGATAAATTGATAGGACATTACATCGTAAAAGCACACAGTAAAAAGTAGAATAGTTAAAAAAATAGAAGTAAAACCTCTCTATATGTTTTATCAAAGTAACTTTAATAAAGTAGTCGTTTGTTACGATCAGTTGATCAGGAGATTAATCAATGCATTTCCTATGACTTACTGATTGTCAAACTATCTTCTTTTTTCATTGTTTTCAACTGTGCGGGTATACAATCACCATAATCAAACCTAGGAATGATCAATATCTGTCTAGTGAACTCATGTGCATGTACATGGATGGTGTACAGTGAAGTAATGCATATCCAATTTTACTCGAGAAAAAAGGAGCCCATGTCAGTCATATAAATTCGCTTCCACTGGAACTTTTTACTTTTAGAAAGAGTAAAAGGTAATATACAGTGTGTAATAGCCGAATAAAATAAAAATAAATAAATAAATAAAAATAGTTATAAAAAAATATACATCAAAATAATAATAATCAATAAATAAATAACTAAAAAGAATTATTTAAAAAATAAAAAATAAAATAAAACTTACCCACCTCTCATCCCAATCCCATTCCCTCTCTTCAACACGCGACCCAATATCACAGTTTCCAAAGAGAACGAAACGTTTCTTGTAAAATTATGGAAACTCTCACTAATAGACACATTTAAAACCGTGAGACCGACCAAGATAGGCCAAATCGGACAATATCTCTGAGTTTATGTTTTTTTTTTTTAAAGTTTAAATTTATACGTTTGATATTTTTAATAGAATTTTTAATAATATATATATATGATAAAAATCTATTTGGCAAGCATCAACCATTCACATGTAAGTTTTAAGGATATACCCCACACAAACAATGAGGACCCTTTTAAGAAAACAAAATTGGGACCACGACATTTTTATTTTTTTAGGACAAGTGGTTACCATAAATTGACAAAAGAATTTGAACACGTTTTTTTTATTATTAAAAATTAATGTATAATTTGACGTTTTTTTTATAGAGTTTTTAATTATATATATACTAGAAAAATTTGTAACTCGACCCTACATAATAAATTGGGGGACTGTTTAAAAGAAAACAAAATCAGGGTCATGATATCGTTTAATCTTTTAGAACGAGTATCCACTTTGAACATAAGCTCTCGAACGAAAATAGTGTCATTTACTTAAATACCCATACGTGGGTCTCAGCTCTAAAATGATAAAATAAAATTAATAAAATAAAATAAAATAAAATAATAATTGAGTATGGGAAAAAGGGGAAATTGATAGAAATAGAAATTATAAAAAAAAAACATATGAATTCGACATTTACTAAACTCCAAACGTAAGACGACAGCACTTAATCCAAGGCCATAGACCTTACACGATAAGTGCCCTTAATTTTGTGGTAGGACAAGGCACATGGTTGTACCAAGCATATTTTTGGCCTTTACAATTAAGGTCTTTACTATCTTTCTAAAAATCGAAACACGGCTCGTTGAGCTTGAATTGACCTATTATATGTTTCGAGTATGTAAATTTGAAACGTTGAGGGGGTAGAATGCAATTTTTTAAAATATTTCAGTCACTATTTGAGAATCTATGGTTCTTAACGTTTTGCGTCATCTATATCTATATAGATAGATAGAGATATAGATAATTATTGCTTTGGTTCTTTATTTTTCGTCCATGATCGTATTCGAGTGTATATTTGTTGCTTTCTATCTCTTTTCATGGGTATGAAGAGAGATATTGGAAATCTATATTGGAAATCTCTCTTTTCACTCCTCAACAAGTGAAAATAAATACAACTACCCTGTGCAGTTTCCATGGTTTTCGATGTGATGACATCGTCAACCGTACATGGGTGTCTTGCCTTTACGTGAAATATAAGAATAGCACGTGAATTGCGTATTTTAAGAAATACTCAGTGAGTGACCTCACTATTAGGGTCAGGGAATGCAAACACATGCAATCATGAATAGGGTGCTTCCAGTCCGGACAAATTGGATGTGTAGTACTTCCCGACACATGACTCACACGTGTGAGCATAGGCCCACCAAGGGGACTCGCACACCACACCCCCTGGGCCTGCTGGTCGGGCTAGTTGGTTATAATCAGACGTCCAGAGGTATTGAGACCGTCGTGCATCATGTCAAACATGATGATCATCTAATCATCATAGTGTTCGTGTCCGTACACATCATAAAAGGAAAGTATCCACATGCATGTGAACATACAATGTGCATGAGGTCCCTATACTTTTCATCTTAAACCATTCATGCGGCACAACCTCATACATTCCTCGTATATTACCCTAGGTAACATGCATGCATAAGCTTTCATAAATTATATCATTCATAACATTACATAGAGGTTGTGCATCAGAAAACTCTTCATTATCATACGTGTCCTCATATCTCATACATTTAATTGGCAAGCATATTCATGTCATAGTGCAACATGACATTTCAAACATACAAATCGTCATAACGTATCATACCGTCATACATCTCATGTCATCATAGCATATCATAACATAACATATCATCATAGCATAACATATCGTCATAACACATCATATCAAACACATAACACGTGCAGGGGCCACTGGGCACGTGACATCATACACAAGATAAATCTTTTTTTTCCGATTTCAATTGAGTTAAAATTTTGGAAAAAAATTGGTTTGGTTTGCAAGTTGAATTTTTTGTCGGGTCAATCCCACCAACTCAAAAATAGGGTTATAATCCAACTCAAACCGTACCCTACTTTTTAAAATATTAAGAAATTTAATGTTTGTGACCGATGTTAGCAAATATGCATATATTATTAATGTGAATAATTTTTTAAATTATTGAAAAATATCCCGACAACTCAACTCAACCCAACCGAACCTGAAACTAGAAGGTTAGATTATGAACTCTATTTGGGTTATTCGGGTAACCAACAAAAAACTAGAGGATTAGGTTCGGTTGGGCTAGGTTATGAACTCTATTCACGTTACTCATGTAACTAACCTAACGAAACGACAATTTCAAATTGATTCAAAAGATTTTTCCAACTCAACTCGTATGTATCTCTAAAGTTCAATTACCTCTTTCTTACGGTTTTTCTCGTGAAATATTTGTCTTCTTTTATACGTATTTTTTTTCCCTTCTTTTAATTAAAAAAAAAAATTAAAATACCATTTTTACATTTTGTGAGGAAAAAAAAAAAAAAAAAAAAAAACACAACGAATTTTAAGGTTTTGTATTTTTTAAGACAAGAACAAAACACAAGGAAAATGAAGCAAAAGTTGTCACATTCATGTCGGTGTCTCGTGAATTTGAATGCTAAGGACAATCTTCTCTAACCAATCTTGGAAGCATTTGGAAATATCATTTATCTTCATTTTTTTTTCTTTAATAATAAAAAAAAATCTAATATTATATTAACCATCTCACTTTATTATAAAATATCACGATCAATTATACAAATTTAAAATCATTTTATTTTCGTACGACGCTCGAATAAACAAAAGGTACATCAATAATAATAATCATATTCGAATGAGAGTAATTCTATATTAGAATTGAAAAAACGTGCACCTTACTTATCGATGCCTTAGCCTCAGGTGATTTTCTAAGCGGTTTTTTTTTTTTTTTTCGAGAAGCATGTGAGGATAGTTTTCACGGTTCAACAATTTTTTTTAATATTTTGTTATATTTTTAGAACACAGTAGAAATGGAATTCACGTATGTTGATATCGAGCTTATCGGTATGTAAGAATATCGATGAAACCCGAGCAGACCTATGTTTTGAAGTTTGTATAATTTTAATATGTATTTCCAACATTTTAAAGAGAAAATCCGAGCAAACTTCATTTATTTTATTTAAAAATAATCATGTTTCATTGACTTTTACAATTTTTAGCTGACCTGAATCTAGAAAAGTCAAAGTCGAGTCGTCAAACATAGTACCTTAAAATATATATTTGAATTTATTAGTTTATAAGCTTAATAATCGTCTTTTACGGTAATTTCACGTAAATGTTTTTAAAATTCAAAATCATGGTAAAAATTTTTTAAAAATGGAGTTAAAATAATTACCATTTTGAAAAATAAAGAACATAATAATTTACAAATTAGACACATGCGGTAAATAAATTAATTGAAATAATTACTTTGAAAATTACCTCTAAATTAAATATGTCTTATAACATTTTAATTATGTGACTTACTATTATACATATATTTGATTAAATTATAAATTGGTCAAATCGACGTGGTCGGTCGTAGTCTATGACTTCGACCCCTTATTAAATAATTTTTTTCTTTCTTAAATAATATATTTTTTTTATTTTCGAAAACATTAAAAATACTCCTATTAATTCAAATGTTGAACAAAAGTGAACGTGACAGAATACCGTTCTTTTAAACTTAGGTAAGTTTTGAACAGATTGCAGTAGAATTTTATCTTTCATAAACGTTTCAATAGCTACAAAAATTTAAAATTGTTATGTCGTTTTAAGCCACTGACGTATGAGGGTTCTATTTTGTTTTTCTTTTTATTATTTTATTATACCCATTATACCCTTTACGAATATAATAATGCATTATCCACTTGTCACTTGTTGATTGGAGAAATGAGATATAATGTGATAAATAAGATAATTTTGAAAATGATTTAAAAGGTTTTTAAAAACTGTGATTCTAGCTGTAAGGTGTCCTTGGTGCTTCCTTAGTTTAAACATGAAATTCAAATAATTGACTTTGAAAATAATATGATGTGTAATTATGTTTCTAAGATTATTCAATGGATTCAAATTATTAACTCGAGCGGGATGGGGAGAGTACGCAATGTGGCGGCTACGAGAAAGAACGAGAGTAGCATGGTGTGTTTGACTGGGAGGGGCGACATGGGCGTGGGCTTGTGTGATGTCCTGCATTGGTTGGGGAGGAGAACAAACCACCATTTGTAAGGGTGTGGAAACCTTCCCTAGGAGACGTGTTTTAAAGCCTTGAGGGGAAGTCCGAAAGGGAAAGCCCAAAGAGGACAATATTTGCTAGCGGTGGATCTGGGGCGTTACAAATGGTATCAGAGCCAAGACATCGGACGATGTGTCAGCCTTCTCGCTGGAAGGCGGGTAGACACGAGACGATGTGTCAGTAAGGACACTAGGCCCCAAAGGGGGGTGGATTTGGGGGCGGTCCCACATCAATTGGAGGAAGGAAAGAGTGTCAGCGAGAACGTTGGGCTCCGAAGGGGGGTGAATTGTGATGTCCCACATTGGTTGGGGAGGAGAACAAACCACCATTTATAAGGATGTAGAAACCTTCCCCTAGTAGACGTGTTTTAAAGCTTTGAGGGGAAGCCCGAAAGGGAAAGCCCAAAGAGGACAATATCTGCTAGCGGTGGATCTGGGGCGTTACAGCATGTGATGTGGCAATTCTACGATTAAACGTATTTTACTTGAAGCAATTCTACGTCAGGTAACTTTTTTAAAATGCATGTGAGTGAGGAGAATGACTTATGTTGATATGTGAGGATAGTCTTTACTTTTAATCTTTACTCTTAAGAAACGAGTAGTAAGTAACGTGGCCATGTCGCAAAATCGAGCCAAAAAATAACCCAACTCAACCCAAAATGCTATCCGACATAACCAATTAGATTTTTTAAATTTTGGAGTTCGATGTATACCCGTATGGTTACGTGTCAACCAAACCCTAATATGCTTGTACCTCAAATCAAATCATGTGGGTACCAAATTGATAAGGAATTTATGAGAATGATACTAATGGGCAATATTATGAGAAAGAAGTGGCTACCAATTGGCCACTAAGGCCTTTAATTCTTATAAATGGAAGACATTATGAATGTGAAGATACCAAATAAAGTGAAAATATCTTTGTTGGGAGGGGGTTTTCATAATCAACTCCCCACAAAAATATGCAAATATGTAAGGTATTTCATTTTATATTCATTTGTCAAGTAATGCGCCCGATACGTATAATCATTTGCCTCACGGTTTTAAAACGCGTCTGCTAAGGAGAGGTTTTCATACCCTTATAAAGAACGTTTCATTTCCCTCTCCAACCAATGTGAGATCTCACAATCGACCCCTTTAGGTGGCTAGTGTCTGTCGGGGCTCTGATACCATTTTTAACAACCTAAACCCACCGCAAGCACATATTGACTGCTTTGACACGTTACATATTGGTGTCTGCCTCACGGTTCTAAAACGTTAGTTTTAAAAATAATATTTTGTTTATTACTTTAAATCTTTGGAAGTGGTGGAAGGTATAGACTCTTGATATTTTTGAAGATTATGATTCAAGCATTATTATTTTGGATTTGCCACTTTGAAAAAATATTATGGTGGTGATTTTAAATATAAATATTTGGATCTCATGTTTTTCACGTTGCAATGTTAAAAAAAAAAGTAAATCCATTAGACATCGTCATGAGTTAGTGTATAGTTGGTCGATCATGTGTTGCTCGTTCACTCGAACCAACTTAGGTACCCGGCCATAATTGGCACAGTTTTGCAATGAGTTAATTGTCCACTTTAATCGAAATATGATTTAGGTCCCACGTGCTTTAGAATATTAGAACTTCTATGTTGTGTCGGCATATTTTGGCTCGTTGGTGAGCTACTTGCTGAGCATTATGGTCAAATTCGGGCAAGATACGTACTTGACTTTCACGTAACAACAAGGTTAGAACGGTCCAAGCCCACCGCTAGCAGATATTGTCCTCTTTGAGCTTTTCCTTTTGGGCTTCCCCTTAAGGTTTTTAAAACGCGTCTACTAGGGAGAGGTTTTCATAGCCTTACAAACGGTGCTTCTTTCTCCTCCGCAACCGATGTGGGATCTCACAGTCCACCCCCTTCATGGCCCAACGTCCTCGTTGGTACTCGTTCATTTCTCCAATCAATGTGAGACCCCCACCAAATTCACCCCGTCCTTAATAACACACTGCCTCGTGTCTACTCCCTTTCGGGAAACAACCTCCTCACTGGTACATTGCCTGGTGTCTGGCTCTATTATCATTTGTAACGTCCCAAGCCCATCGCTAGCAGATATTGCCCTCTTTGGACTTTCCCTTTCGGCCTTCCCTTCAAGATTTTTAAAACGCATCTGTTAGGGAGAGGTTTCCACATCACAGTCCACCCCCTTTCAGGGCTCTCCAACCGATGTGGGATCTCACAGTCCACCCCCCTTCAGGGCCCAACACCACATCACAGTCCACCCCCCTTCAGGGCTCTCCAACCGATGTGGGATCCCACCCCCTTCAGGGCCCAACATCCTTGCTAGCACTCGTTCCTTTCTCCAATCAATGTGGGACCCCCACCACACCACATGTCTAACTCTGATATCATTTGTAACGGCCCAAGCCCACCACTAGCAAATATTGTCCTCTTTAGGCTTTCCCTTTCGAGCTTTTCTTCAAGATTTTTAAACGCGTTTGCTAGAGAGAGGTTTACACACCCTTATAAATTATGTTTTGTTCTCCTCTCCAACTGATGCAGGATCTCACATATGCTCTTTTCTTTTCGATCTTTATGACAATAAATTTTTAAGTCAAATAGAAACCGCTAATATAATGTCTAAAACGATGTCCCGGTCGAGATTGATTCCTTTAAACGCTATACAGAGAAGTTGAGATACAAAATACAGAGAGGTGTAAAAGGAGTGTCTCAAACAGAAGGGCCAGATCTGAGCACTCTCTCTAGTTTCTCAGCCTTGGTGTAATCCTTTTGATTGAGAGGCCCAGCAGGGAATGGAGTTATTTCCACAGTAAGATGTGGGGTTGGAAGCTCATCAAACAGAGCTCTCACATTGTTGCAGCAAACACTCTCCCCATGAGCACTTTCCCTCCTGATTTGACAACCCTACCAATGACAAACCAAGCGATGTTTATAACAATGAAACCACGTCTCCTATGTCGTAATGTCTTCGAGAATCATGAAACGAAACGAAACGAAAAGGAAATGGCTTGCGTGTGTGAAGAGTGAACGGTGTAGATACCAGACATCACATTATATAGAAAGGAAGGAATGGATTTACAACCTTGTGGGAAGTGGCGTCGATGAAGTGATCGTCATCGGAAAGGAGGGATGCGATGGCTTTAAGAAGGCGTCGTCCTTCGGATTTCGAAGGTACCCGGTAGTTCCTTCTGAGGGTACCCTTTGTGGTAGGATGCCATTTACTCACTAGTTTCCTTTTATCAACTGCTTCATCCACTGCCAATAAAAACAAGAAAGTGGAATGTTCATTCACTGTAAAATTCTTGATGATATGTAATAGCTTAAGCCCACTACTACCAGATATTGTTCTCTTTGGGCTTTCTCTTCTGGACTTCCCCTCAAGGTTTTTAAAACGCGTCTATTGTGGAGAGAGTCTAGCACTACTCCGACCAGTGTCTCGCACCGTCCGGTGACTAGCTCTAATACCATTTATAACAGCCCAAGTCCACCGCTAGCAAATATTGTCTTCTTTGGGCTTCCCCTCAAGGTTTTAAAATGTATCTACTATGGAGACGGTCTAGCCCTACTCCAACCAGTGTCTCGCACTGTCCAGTGACTGCCTCTAATATCATTTGTAACCGCCTAAGTCCACCGCGAGCAGACGAGCAGATATGACTTTTCCTTTCGAGCTTCCCCTCAAGGTTTTTAAAACGCATATGCTAGGAAGAGGTTTCCAAACCCTTATAATGAATGTTTCGTTCCCCTCTTCAACCAATGTTGAATCTCACAATAAAGGGGACATCCAATAAAATTGAAACGATACAAAGAAGATTAGCATGACCCCTACGGAAGGATGACACGCACAAATCAAAAAATGGTATCAGAGCCAGACACTGGGTGGTGAGCCAACGAAGATGCCAGGCCCCGAAAGAAGGTGGATTGTGAGATCCCACATTGGTTGGAGAGGAGAACAAATCATTCCTTATAAGGGCGTGGAAACCTCTTCCTAGCATGCGCGTCTTAAAAACCTTGAAGGAAAGCCCAAAAGGGAAAACTCAAAGAAGACAATATCTGCTAGCAACAACCATAATTCTTGCTCTAGTGTCATTTAACAGAGAAAATGGTGCAACATCACAAAGTCCCATAATGATATGACCCTTTCGTTGATAATTGACATAACAAGTTCAGTTTACATCCAATGGATATTAGTTATTGTAGATCAACCACGAACATGAATGACCATACCAAACTCTAGGATATAAGATCAAACACATTATTAAAAGCAGGATTGAAATGTAGCAGCAGCTTAAAACTGCAATGAACATTTCAACTCAAAAACATTGCACACAAGGATCATTTAGAATTGTAGATGGGCTACAAGCCTACCATTCCAGACACTCCTTTTAGTAGGATATAGATATCACATTCATATAATGAGATATTACAAAAAGGAAACTATAAACAAGAACGTCCTATCAAATAGAGTTACAAAGCATAGCTTCCAGCCTAACATTCAATGTAGAAATGATCGAATTCTTCAGTTCATGATATTAACATAACAAGTTTTGCTGAATTTAGTGTGTTCATAAGTTCATAGATCAATCAATGAGCAAGAGAGCTTAAGTCCCACAAACCTGGCTTTCCTCTTACAACTTCCAACCACTTAGAAAACCCCAAATCACTGATAATTTCCCCATCGGAGAATTCCAAATCTGGAGAAGAAAAACAATCATAAACACAAGATTTCCAAATAAAAACATTCAACAGCCTAGAAATGAAGAAACACAGATGACGAACACAACCTGAAACAAGTGGATTAGATTGAGATCCAGCCAAACCAACTCTAAGAAGGGCATAGAAGATGCAAACTCTACCAGCCCACAAAATCGGCGCCTCGATTAAAGAAGCGTGAGCGACGATCGACGAATTGAGCCTGTTGGAGCGGGATTTACTGAATCTTTTGTGGAAAATGATGAATGTTTTGAAGGAATTTTTGGATTCGCGTCCAAAATCAGGGAAAAGGGTTTTGGGAAGAAGATTGATCGAATCGAAATTGTGTAAGTTGAAGCGGAAGGAGGTGAATTGGTAAGGCGAAGGGAGAGTGGTTTGAACGAGAGAGTGAAGCATTCTTGAGTTGCAGGCTGAAGAAACTGTAATCGACGAAGAGCGCGAGAGAGACGAGACTGTGAAGCTCTTTAGCTCTAAAACGACGTCGTTTACATTTTTTGTAAATATTTCTATTCCTTTGAGAAATTATATTAAATGTCCTATTAAGTTTTTTTTATTAAATAATTTACAAAAATTTGACGTCATTAATAAAAAAATCTCTTAGATTAAGAATTAATATAAAAAAAAAATAGATTTTAAAAAGACTAAATTAAATGGATGTTTAATAGATTTATTTATTCATTTTTTAAAACTAATAAAAATAATTCTCTTTTTTTTAGTTATGATATATAACTAATGTGAATCTAATGTAATTAATTGAAAAATATTATTTTTTAAAATTATGACGTAAGAAATCCAAATGAATATCATAATATCATGAGCTATATTAATATTTCTTATATTAATTAATTAATTTAGTTTTTTTTTTTTTTTTTTTTTTTTTTTTTTTTTTTTTTNAGGAGATATTTGGATAGAAGACAATTGGGCTTCATGGGCCTAATTATTGGGCTTCAAATTTAGGTACAACTCTCTCCTTAATTTCTAGGTTCTATTTATTAATTAAATAAATATATATTTCTCAGTAAAAAAATTATATTAAAAATAAATAGACGAATTTATATATAATTCATGGTCTTTTACCGACAAAAAAAGATTACTCGAGTTCAGTAATATTTGAGCATGAGGATTTGAATTTTTTGTTTATTGACTTTTTGGTTAGTGGTGTTCATATGACTTGATATCCCAACCAGTCCGAACTACTCAACCCAAACCATAAAGGTTGGGTTTAATTAATTTTTTTTTTCGGTTTGGGTTAGGTTGAATTTATGAAAAATAAAAAATTTTGTTCGGTCTGCGAGTTAACCTTTAAAATAAAGTTATAACTCTACTCTATTTTTTTTATAAAAAAAAATTAAGAATATTTAGTGTATATAACTGATGTTAGTAATGTGCTGTGACTCGTAAATGTTTGATATTTAAAATTAGAATTTTTGGATAAAGAGTCCATTAATAATTAGGGTTAATTATTGGTTGAAAATTATGAAGGAGAAGATGGTCCATGTATTTAAAGAGAGATTATGAAAGAGTAGCCTTTTTCGTCTAGAAATTGTAAAACTAACCTATTTTACAGATTTATAGGTGGGCCCATTTCTATTAATTCTCATTTTTGCCCCTACCCATTCTATATATTCCATTTATTTTTTAATACTTTAGTTTTATTATTATTAATTAATTAATTAATTAAGTAATTAATTAATGAACAATGTGGGCTAAGCTTAGAGTGGGGATAGAAAGGATAATAGATTAAAGAAATTGGAGATATTGTTCATCATCGTTACTTATCATCAAATTCTCGAGTTTCGAATCCATTATCAACGTCCGTCCACAACTTAAAATATGTTGTTCGGGAGCTCGGGAGCTGAAATGCTCCATGTTCGAGTTTTGAATTAGGGTTTTGAATCTTCAACATTTAATTGTTTCAGCATCTTGTGTGACGTGACCATGTTACTTATTCTGTTTGAATGTTTTCTCAAGGTCAGTCATATTTTGTTCTTATTCACATTTTTTTAAAAAAAAAAAATTCTTCGAAAATCACCATCACCCAACATAAGAACTTCAAAATTGAACGTGTTTAGCTCGGAGGCAATTCTATATTGGGTGAGTTCTTAAAATTTTGTAAAACAGCAGGTGAGTAAAGACAAAATATGTTAAAATCACTCGTGTTGGTTTGTAGGGATGGTTTTTGCTCTTATAAGCAGTTCAAGATAAGTAGCTAACGTGATCGTGTCACACGAGATGTACGAGAATATCGAGACCATCAGATACTAAATCTAAATTACATATCACGAACGTCCTAATGTCATGTCATGATCACGGGAATCAACGTGAGAATATGCACATGAACGATAGTGGTAAGTGGGCCTTAATAAATTTATAATAATAACTATGACAAATTATAAGAAGCACTTACCATCCCTCAAAGGGGCCATTGGAGGCATGGAAGTAAGTATATTTTGATATGTTTATTAAATTAATGCTCATAACATTATAATATAAGCATCACATGTGTAGCACTTTTGAAATAATAATTAAACGTGGAAACGAGAGATCTAATGCGGGTATGCTCAAATGATTGAATCGTGATACCAAATTTTGTGATTTTGATTTAATTAAACGCTCATTACGCTAATCATTTCAGTCTGTTTCAAAATATATGAAAAGAAAATTTTATATAAGAATTTAATTTTATCGAAATTTACTTATTCAAAGTATACATCATGATCGATGATATATATTTTATGTTAGTTTAGTTAGGTTCGGTTAGCTACTGAAAAAGTGCTTCCTACTTATTAATTACATTATTGACCTAATTTCGGTTTTAATTAACCTCCCTATTTAAAGCTTGATTTGGCAAGGGAGTAAGTGAAGCAGATATGAGAGCCAATTTGAACATAACTCAACTAGTTAGAGCATATACTCTAGACTAAAATGTCATTAATGTGATGTCCTAGGTTGGTTGGGGAGGATAACAAAACACCATTTATAAGGGTGTGGAAACCTTTCCCTAGCATACGCGTTTTAAAGCCTTGAGGGGAAGCCTGAAAGGGAAAACCCAAAGAGGACAATATTTGCTAACGGTGGATCTGGGCCGTTACAGATGGTATTAGAGCTAGACACCGGGCGATGTGCCAGCCTTCTCGCTGTTCCCTGAAGGGGGCAGACACGAGGCGTTGTGCCAGTAAGGACACTGGGCCCCGAAGGGGGGTGGATTTGGTGGTGGTCCCATATTGATTGGAGAAAGGAACGAGTGTCAGCCAGGACGCTAGGCCCCAAAGGGGTGGAAACCTTCCCTAGACGATGTGTCAGCCTTCTCGTTGTTCCTTGAAAGGGGGTAGACATGAAACGTTGTGCCAGTAAGGACGCTGGGCTCCAACCTTCCCCTAGCTCGCTATTTCCTGAAGGGGGGGTAGACACGAGGCGTTGTGCCCGTAAGGACGCTGGACCTCGAAGGGGTGAAAACCTTCCCCTAGCAGACGCATTTTAAAGCCTTGAGGGGAAGCCCAAAAGGGAAAGGCAGAGGATTGAAAATCTTCATCTCACCCGTTCAAATTTGCTATAGGCAGAGGACTGAAAATCTTCGTCTCACCGGTTCAAATCTGCTATTAACAATAAGGATAATGTGTAGGAAATGAAATGACTATTGACAATAAGGATAATGTGTAGGAAATGAAATGGCCGGTATCACTCAGTTGGTAGAGCAGAGGACCGAAAATTTTCATCTCACCAATTTGCTATGAAAATAAATAAAGATAATGTGTCGGAAAGGAAATGGCCAGTATCGCTCCATTGGTAGAGCAGAGGACTAAAAATCTTCATGTTACCAGTTCAAATATGCTATTGAAAATACGTCTAATATGCCGGAAACGAAATGGCCGGTAGGCGTTATGCAAGTAAGAACACTGGACCTCAAAGGGGTGGTAACCTTCCCGTAGCAGACACATTTTAAAGCCTTGACGGGAAGCCTGAAAGGGAAAGCCCAAAAAGGACAATATTAGCAAGCGGTAGATCTGGCCGTTACAATTAATCTCTACATCGTTCAACTAAAAAAGTTTGCAGACATACCCTTATAAAACTATTTATTCGCACTCTCACCATAGTGTGTCAAATAATAAAACATTATTTTAAAAAATATATATATATAATTAATTAGTAGCATATAAATATCCATAGAATCTTGGTACCTATGACTTAGATCTGTGTATATTTTTCTTACTAACTAATATAAATTATTTATCATACCTAACTTCAATCAGTACTTTATATTATTTTAATCATAATTATAATATTTTTAAGCTTATAATAAGCTTTAAGATAAAGTTAATGATATTGCAAATGGCCGAAAGAAAGGTGGACCCCACATAGAGTTATGATTTTAGTTAATATTAGATTTGCATTATTCTAATAATTAACATTTTCATATGCTCAACACTTTATTATTATTATTTATTTATTTATTTATTATTATTATTTAGTTTAAATGGTTACCATGTGCATGAAATTATTAATTTTAAAATATACATTTTTTTTATAATACAATTATATATATTTATTTTTATTATTTATTTTCGAATTAACTCTTAAAATTTTTATTATTTAACCAGGGTTATTTAGGTTAAAAAATTTACAACCCGAACAATTAGGTTGAATTTAAAATATGTCACAGCTCGACACGATCTGATCCACAAACACCTCTACTATTCTCGTATTGACGGTTTTTTTTTTTTTTAATTTCTAAAAAATAATTCATTATGAAAAAGAGGAAAAGTTGATCCCAACGTGCAATGGCTTGAAAAAAAAAAGTGACGTGTAATAATTTATTTGAAGAAAAAGAAATTAACACATTTTGGTCCCCTTATTATTTTAATACAATTATTTAATTTTTATAATTAAAAATTTATCACAATTTAATAAATTACCAAAATAAAGTACCCTTTCTTAATATGTAATAAAATTTAAATTTTAAAACACTTTAATTAAAAATTTTGGAAAATAAATTATCTTCAACAAATTAATTCCATAACTAATTATCAAAACCCGAAAAACAATCTCGACCCAAATAATTCTCGTAATAACATAAATATTTAATTTTTACAACGAAGAAGAGATTCAAATCTCGAAACTTGACAAGAAATTCAACGAGATTGAGGAAGAACTAGAAACTAGTTCTAAGAAATAGTAAAAGTTTCGAGATTTCTTCACATGGGCGATCGTTTATTTACAGAAATTTTGATACTAATTATCAAAATCGAAAACAATCTCGACCCAAATACATTCTCGTAATAACATAAATATTTAATTTTTACAACGAAGAAGAGATTCAAATCTCGAAACTTGACAAGAAATTCGATGAGATTGAGGAAGAACTAGAAACTAGGTCTAAGAAACGGTAAAAGTTTCGAGATTTCTTCACGTGGGCGATCGTTAATTTACAGAAATTTTGATACGGTCGAGACTAAAACACGTTATAGAAATTCTGGTAATTCAGTTAGTAAGAAAGAAGAAATAAAGCATAAGAAGAAGAATGGCAGCACTCCATGGAAACAGAAGCAAAAGCAAAAGAAACCCAACACCCCATGGAAATCCCACAGCCGTCTGGTTATGGCTGTAGTAACTGTTTCCGCCGCTGCCGCCTCCGAGGGACAGCCAGTGAACGACGACGACCAAAAGCAGGGGCGAGACGATGACGAGCCTCTGTAACACCTCGGAGGCCGAGGCGATGGCAGCGTCGTAAATGGCATAGGCTAAGAATCCGGAGATTATAAGAGCAATGGTTGCAAGAAGCCATTGGTCTGAGAAGGTTGTTGATCTGGTGTATGCAGCCATTAGAGAAGGAAGAAGAGGGAAGGAGTGTGAAGAAATATAAAATGGGTTTGCTAGTTTTGGCTTATATTGTGGACTTTACTCGTACTAATTGGCTCACCCACTGCACCTCCCTATCTCTCTCTCTCTCTCTCTCTCTCTCTCTCTCTCTAGATTTTGACTCGAGAAAACCGCTCGAATCGAAGTATTTCGGATATGTATCGGGTAGTTATTGAAGGGTATGTGAGTTTCGACCTTTGTGATAATTAATTAGAGTTGAAATGAAGTGGGGATCACGGAAAAAGACGTATTTGATGAATGAATGATTCAATCTTCTTCGATCGAAATGGGTGAGATAGTTTCTTTGAAGGGATTCTCGTTTTTCTATATGAGGTGGATGTACTTTAGAGTGGGATCTATTTGGAACAGGGAGTGTAAATGCAATCAAATTATGACGGTTTCGTTGAATAATTTTTCTTAAATTTTGAATCAAATGTCACTTAGAGCATTTTAAGGTTAGAACGTTAAAAGAGAAATGCTTTGAAGCTAAGAAGACGAAGTCTTTGGATTAAAATGGTGTGATATTCTCTTGCTTAAAAGGGAATGAAAATGGCTAAGGAAGATATTAAAATGGGAATAAATCGACATTTAAAGTGTTTTAAAATTAGAACAGTACTATTAGATATTGTCTACTTTGGCCCATTACGTATCGCCGCCAACCTCGTAGTTTTCAAAACACATTTGCTAGGAAGAGGTTTTCACTTACAAAGAATCATTCATATCTCTTGAAATTCCTAAGAGATCCCTTAGAAGAAGGAACAAAACATCTCTCTAAATCCCTCAGAGATCTCTTAGGAGAAGGAACAAAACATCTCTCCCTAACAGATACGTTTTAAAATCGTGAGACTAACCATAATACATAACAAACCAAAACAAACAATACCAGATAATGGTAAGATTGAGCTTAGAATCAATTCCGACCATCTATGAGTGTTTATCACTAATATCACTTGATTTTAAACAAAACCTTCTTAAACAGTTTCAAAGACTAAAAGTTTAAACGAAAATTCAGATAACAGTAAAATTGAGCTTAGAATCAATTCCGACCATCTACGAGTGTTTATCACTAATATCACTTGATTTTAAACGAAACCTTCTTAAACAGTTTCAAAGACTAAAAGTTTAAACGAAAATTCTAAAACGCTTACGCCCCATCAACATCACAGCTATCCAAGCAAGAAAAAGTTGGTCGAGTACGAAAAAAAACGCTTATACTACAAGTGCTTGTGACCATCTATGAGTGTTTATCACTAATTTCACTTGATTTTAAACGAAACCTTCTTAAACAGTTTCAAAGACTAAAAGTTTAAACGAAAATTCTAAAACGCTTACGCCCCATCAACATCACAGCTATCCAAGCAAGAAAAAGTTGGTCGAGTACGAAAAAAAACGCTTATACTACAAGTGCTTGTGACCAAAGTAAATCACTATCTACATCAAAGTTGGTGGTATCAATTTATTCCTTAAACTTGAATCCAAGACTTGTGAGATATATACCTTAAAGCCAATGCTTATCACTTTGCAACCCACCAAAGCATTCAATGAAACAAGAAGAAGTCACAGTTCATTATCAGATAGCACTCAGAATATGATAGACACTGCCATAGAATTGGTTATGATATAAATATATCAAGGTTATCTGTCATTCTACATTTCAACATTACAACAATGAGATAAGATGATGAACAGTCTAACAATTCAATCAGTAGTAGCATACAACATAATCTTATATTTGATCTCTTGGAAGAAAGAATTATTACCTCTTCAGGCGACTTCTTCGGACGATGCAGAAGAATGCTTTTCGAGAATGTTGGGGAACTTTTTCGGTAGACTAAACACAGGCGCATCTGCTGCGAAACCTTGAAACGCCATGCCTAACGAGTATCCTAACGCTCGAGCTACTGGTACTGCTACTGCATTTCCTACTTGTATGTACCTGTTACATGACCAGATCAATTTTGGGGATCAAGTGGCTGGAGTGTTCATATGAATATGTTCGAGCACGATCGGATAGAGTTATGAAATTCGTAGAATATACCTTTCTTTCACTGGCCCGTGGAGCTTGTAATAATCTGGAAAGCCTTGAAGTCTTGCGTTTTCACGAATCGTCAAAACTCTATCTTGCTCCGGATGTGTAATTGCCTATTATTATCAGTGGATGTCGAGAAAATGAGTCGTTAAAGGTTCGCCCCGAACGCTATTGCAAAACACCTTAAGCTTTAAAAAGTACTAAAAGAGCACAAAAGTAGAGTTGTAACCTGGTTGTGAGGCTCTGCTCGAGTAACGACTGTTGGCACCGTCTCGTCCCACCATAAACGAGCAAATGGCCTTTATCATTTCATAAAGATAGGAAATATGAGTAACGAACGAGATAGGACGTTAGAACGAATAAAGAGAGAAGGAAGGAACCATCGTTGCTTACTTCGATGATGATCCATTTACGAAACTCATGGCATAATCAGGAACCTGCAATTACAATGACGAAAGTTACAATCCGACACAAGAACTCGTAAAATTGTTTAAACTAAAGAATGAAACCTTCAGGTTTTTACAGTTAATCTGGGATACACAAACATCTTACCAAAGGCTTTCCAGATTCCAAATATACTCTCTTAACGTCAGGATCCCATTCAACTTTATTATCGGGACGAACACGAACGCCAGGTAAATCTCTAAAGTTCGCTCCCTATAAAAGATGTAGGAGATTAAGGAATGAAGGAATGAATAAATAATGCTCTCCAGCAGCTCAAACACATTAATATTCTAGAACACCTTTCTCTTCGGGATCTGACAAACTCGTTGATAGTCATCCGTATTTAGTTCGAGTGGCCGATGATCATATAGTTCGTGCATTGCTGGCTCTAACTTTTTAGAAGAATCAAATCTTTCTGTAAATAACAATGGCAGAACCATATTCAAACAAAGAAATTCGAAGTCGTAGTGCAAATCCTATTACAGATTATAACTAAGGATCCCACAGTAGCTGACCTTCCCTAGGCGATCTAATTAGACGCTGAAACTCGGTCTTAGGAGGTTGGTCATAAGGCATTTCGTCCCGACGTTCGGAATTTGCAATCTGCATATGATTAAGCAAACGAAAAAAATGAAAATGTATGGAAAAATTTAAGAACTGAACCAATAAGTTAAGATATGTAGAACATACAGCAGGAAGATCAGAAATTGCATCTTCCAAAAGAAGCTTCTGTTCCAGCTGAATGTCAGTATGTCGTTCATCATAAGCAACGACATTCATCTGCATCGTTATCATACGATCTCGTTAGATAAAATAACAATGAACCCATAATGGCTCGATAAGATTCCGTACCTCAAATTCAGTCGGAATTACACCCCTCACTACAACATCGTGACTTGGAAGAGGATACTGTGGAAGTTTCTGAAAAAGGGAAATGAATGTTATTACGAGTCCATAGGTCCCGAGTAGTAAAATTAAAAGTGCTTATGAATGAAGTGACCTCGGTTGGTTGGGCGCCCCACATGAACATACGCATACGAAATTGTGGAAGTCCATATGCACCTGCTGCCATCATTCCCATACGAACTTGATAATTCATTGATATTAAACGACCAAGCGCATACCGTCCCAAAAATCCATTGGCAAACTTAACGATATCGACTACGTTCTCCATCAAAACGTATTTAGGCCTAAGATACTCTACCAAGTCCATATAGACAACAAGCTGTTTGTTTTTTTCATCTTCCAGTGGATTTTCTGTGTTCCTGAAGCGATTGAAGCCACTAATGCCTTGGCAGGGAGGCCCTCCACATATAACATCAACATCACCCTATCAACTCAAAAGTTCTAGTAAGAATAATAGTTAAAAACAAAGTACTGAAAAGTTCAATAAAATAATTAAACTTACAGGCAAAGGTAAACTCTTTGAATTGTAACCACTTGTCACGAAATCTTTCAACTTTTCCTTGCAGTTGCTGTTAAATAGGACGTAACAATCAACTCAGTTAAATTCTGAATCGTGCACACGTATAGATCATACAACTATACCAGGCACAACTTCAATAGAATATGTACCTCAACCCCTCGATTGGCTCCCACGTGTCTTCATCAGGGCCATAACCCTTCCAACGGACCTACATTCAAATAACATGCGTATTAATATTTCAAATAGGCATGTGATGGAGATGCTAGAAGAAAATTGTAACGGCCCAAGTCCACCGCTAGCAAATATTGTCCCCTTTGGGTTTTTCCTTTCGGGCTTTCCCTCAAGGTTTTTAAAACGCGTCTACTAGAAAGAGGTTTCTACACCGTTATAAAGTATGCTTTGTTCCTCTCTCTAACCAATGTGGGATCTCACAATTCACCCCCTTCGGAGCCCAGCATCCCCACTAGAACTCGTTCCCTTCTCCAATTGATGTAGGACCCCTCAATCCACCCCCTTCCGAGACCAACGTTCTGGATGGCACACCACCTCGTGTCACATCGCCCGATGTCTAAATAATCCAAGATCCTATGTTTTCTACATTACCACAATCTCTTAATGGAAAATAGATATCATACGTACACGATGAAAGTCATATCTACATCGAACTGATTTAGCCAAATGATAATTAAGATTCAAGCATTCAAATACCTTAAGAAACAATCCACGCTTTTTAGTTTCGTTGGGATCGCCATAGCATATTGCAAGTACTTTTTCTACTTCAAACACTTCTCCATCATCTTCACTCTTTTCATCTTCCTCTTCTTCTTCTTCCTCTTCATCATCATTAGCAAAAAGATCAATGTACTTCTGTTGTGGCTCTTTACTTTTTACCAAAGAAAAATATTTGCAAAGCACTTCCCATTCTTTCAACAATGATAAAAAATCCTCGGCCATTTCATTTCTCACCTGCAATGTAGAAGAAACTAAGAAAAAAAGAAGCATAATATAGTACAATATCAAGTCGAATTCAATCGTAGAAGTATACCTCTGTCTCGGGGTGATTGAACTTTACACTTTCACAAGCATATTGATTTATATCAACTGCCCATTTCTACAAAAAGAAAGAACAAGGTAAAAAAAACTATAAAATGAATGTCTTTTGATTAGTTGTTTTATGAATTTATAGCAACGTACCGTGACTAGGTTCACCCCAGACAAATTGGCTCCTAAGCACAGTCCAGTCGACATAGCCCCACATCCTGAATACAAATCGAGGAGTGTAACGTCAGGCTTACAACATTGCTGTGCTTGAGTGACATCCCCAATTTCCGAGTTCACTTCACAAGCTCCATTGGTATCAACCTCGGAAGAAATTGTCGATGATGTGTCACTGCCAATCCTTTTCTCACCTACAAGTTAAAATATACACAAAAACTATAAATTCTCAAGACTTCAGTTGCAATTGAAGGAACATGTTTCCATAAATTAATCCTTTTACAAAATTACTTGCTGGCAGTTTAACGAACGTAGAATATGGTAGCAAGTATAACATGTCACAGTGGAAGTCACACACTGGAAGACACTTTTTCTTCTTATCCGTGGCCATCTGAAAAGAAAAACAAAATTAGCCTCACGTTGTAAGAAAATTCTAAAACATCGACTGGCGTAAAAAATTCAAGTCCGTACAGTTAGAGGTATTCTAGCTATATTTAGCTTCCTAACGAGACAATCCAATGGATTATCGTCCCGAACTTCTGAAAAGAAAACACGCTTGTCATTGATGAGATGAGCATGGTCTTTCACAACCTAAAATGTATCAAACAAAATCCAATATTAGCTAGTCATCATACTAAACAAATCTGAGTAAAATGTAATGAAACTGCATCATGTTCATCTTACAGTATCTTTAGCTCTATAATACCATTGTGCAGTGAAATATAGTTGTCCATCAACAGCCTCGAACATTTCAACAATTCTGCATATATAATCGTCCTCCCCATCCTCAGCCTAGACAAAATTTTCGATGAAGAATTATAATAAGAATCTATGCCTAGAATTCATTAAAAAAAAAATCCAATAAACTCGACTGTTAATCATACCTTCACATGGGCATCATCAAAGAGATTATAAACGATATTGTCAACTTCAGCCACTGAATAATGATGCAGAGCCTGGACTACGTCCACAGAGTCGTCCCTATAAAATAGCAAAACATAAAGGTAAGGAGAATGAAAAATAAAACTGGCTAATCTATAGAACGCATCAAGTCTACGCAAGAAAACCACGCTCTTCAATAAAAAATATGCACTGCCATCCTTCTGACATTTCTTTTTAAGATTGTTCTTAATCCATTGAACTATAATTAAACGCCCTTGGTGCGCAAATGGCTTGTAGCAAATAATGTCAATCAATGATGAAAAAATGTTGTTCCATCCCCTTTTGAGATATTTGATGTAGAGAAATAGAAAAATTATTAGAGATGTGGAGAGCTCTTGGAAGGAATGACAAGAACCTATATAATTGAATCTTGCATGTCGATATGTATTCTACAAACATATAGTTATTAGCAAGAGTCGGATAGTCCATAAATTAGACGACCTTACTCGAACAGGATCTGTTCTATAGGCTGTGCAACCGTGTGCTTGAGTTCTAAAGATAGTCCATAAATTAGTGACATTACCTCGAGTTTTTTGCCCCAGCTACTTTCTTCTTCTGGAAAAATAGATAGAGAAAAAACGATGAGAGTAGATATGAGCTAGAAACTAAACTCGTTCGGAATGAGACATCATTATGAAAATCATGAAAGCAAACTACCAAATCACACTACAAAGACTAAGTTCAGTCCATAAATTTGTTTGGTTCTGAACTGTTTTCTGCTTTGTAAATCATAATGCCAAAACAATTTCTGCCCAAATTTGTTTAAACAAAACATTTAATACTCACTTGAAGCTTCAATCGTAACCCTAATTACTATATCTCCAAGAACAAATAGTCACCTCACTTCAACTCAATCCAATAATCAAGATATGGATTCACTTCCCTCTCACTGTTTTTTTTTATAGCTAAAGACCTTTGTTAAGAACAAACAACCATAGATTCTTGAAATTCAGCAACATGCAGCAGGACAAGACTTCTAATACTCAATCTAAGCGCTTCCTCTCGCAAAATACCCGAATCAAAGAAGATCGAACACAATTACACCAAAACTCCATACAACATTATCTCATTTCCACATCAAGTAAGATTTCAAGGAATAAATTTCAATTACCTTTCCCTGATACCTCAAAGGCCACCGCTCCCTGGCTTCATTATCCGGAATGTGAGGCTTCACAAACATAGCCGCAGTCTCCTCCTCGTCGTCGTCAAGCTCTGCCTTCACCTTCCTGGTCTGAGTCTGAGTCTGAGTCTGAGCCGCCACTTTAGGGGAGAGCGAAATGGGACTCGAACCATCTCCATTGAGCTCGGTTTTGAGCTTCTTGTTAGGGGAAGAAACATCAGTGTCGGGCTTAACGGAGGTAGGAGTGGCGGACTTGGAGCGGCGCTTGGCGGGCATTGTCGGAGAGGATAAGAAAAATCAGACAGGGAACGGCGGGAAAGGGAGAAAAAGGGCGGAGGAGAGAGATCAAAAATGGTGTACAGAACAATTGAGAGAAGAAAGCCCCTTTTTATAGTGTCGGGGAAAGGGAAGAGGAAAAGGGGGCAAGATTTCGAAGTTGGGCGGGAAGTTGAATTTCTTTTGGATTTGATTAAAATGTGTCAGAATTGGGTTATGGGCCGAGTGAACCCGTTGAGTCGGGTCGGTTTTTGGATCCCCGACCCTGTGTCAGTGATGTGACGTGTATGTGTGTCTGCTTATGTTTAAGTGTGGTCGGTACCCTTACAAGGATACACTTTGACATAAAGTTATCTAAGATGTTTTTTTTTTTTTTTTTTTTTTTTTTTTTTTTTTTTTTTTTTTTTTTTTTTTNGGGTAGTTTGGGAATTTCACTTGTGGTTTTGTTTCAAAGGATTATTAGTAGTTGGTTATAAAAGCTACATAATAATTAAATAAGTTTTGAAAATTATTAATAATATAATTTTAAAAAAATAAATATAATAAATTACTGTAGATTTTGGGTACTAAATTTCCGGATTGGTTGATTGGTTTGTGCAATTTCCACGTAATATTATTTATTATTATTATTTTTTTCACTCAGAAACAAAAATCCACGTGGCCTCGTGATCGGGCAGAGCAATAATCCTCTGCTGCATCATCCACCGTCCATGACCATCGTCATCTCCACCCCATCATCCAACGGCTATCGTTCCCCAGTTCCACCATACCATCCCTAAATGACAACAGTTCACTGGCCCGCCCTTCGATGGTTCTTAAAAAACTCGTCCACCAATTTGAATCTTCAGCTTTCATCCATCAATAATTTCTTTAATCCGTAAAACAATGCATGATTGCGACGTTTTTGACAATCTGATCCATTCCTTCCACTGAGATAGATCCGTAGCGACTATTTGAAGACGAATTTCAATCCCGCAGAAACGCATTTTTGGAGAAGGAAGCTCGTTTTTCTGTTCTGGTTTTGTGAGATTTTTGTTGTAGTTTTGCGAAATGAGTTCGTCTAAGACAGTGAGGAAACTCCAGGTGGAGTCTCCGGTGCCTGCGGATATAGTCATTGCTAATTCTGTGGCGCCTCTGCACATCGATGATATTGCTAAAGATCTCAACCTTAGCCCCACTCATTATGATCTTTATGGCAAATACAAGGCCAAGGTGATTCTGATTTGAGTGATTCTATGTTCTAGTTTGTTTTGATTGCCTGATTAGGAAAATGGTCGTAAAATTGTGTTGTCTTTGATGTTTGTTTAGGAAATAAAGTTGAATTGAATTCTAAACTGTTTGGAGGGCTAAATCTGAGGGCGTAGTTATGTGTTGGTGTTTGGTGTTTGGTTTGCAGGTTTTGTTGTCTGTTCTTGATGAGCTTGAAGGATCTAAGGATGGATATTATGTGGTGGTTGGGGGGATTACTCCTACTCCTCTTGGGGAAGGCAAATCCACCACTACTGTTGGTCTCTGTCAAGCTCTTGGTGCTTTTCTTGACAAAAAGGTAATTTTATTTGATTTTTAAAATTAGCCTACAAATACTACTTCCACCGATGAATTTAGGTATTTTTGTAACATTCTAAATCCACCGCTAGCAGATATTATCCTCTTTAGCTTATCCTCTTTAGCCCGTTACGTATCACCGTCAGTCTCACGGTCTTAGAACACGTCTATTAGGAGAGGTTTTCACATGGAATAATTCGTTCTCTCCAACTAATGTTGGATCTCACTGGGAAACGAAACATTCTTTATAAGGGTGTGGAAAACTATCTCTAGCCGACGTGTTTTAAAACCTTGAGAGGAAACTTAGAAGGGAAAGTCCAAAGAGGACGATATCTGCCAGTGATGAACTTGGGCTGTTACCGTCTCGTTATCTACTTTCTGCATATGTTTTAAAAAACAAAGCGAAGTTTCGAATGAAAGGAAATTCAAAAAGCTTGTTTTCGTTTTTGGAATATAACTAAGAATTCAAATATTTTCTTTAAGAAATATGTAACCAAACCATTGTATAGAAATGATGAGAAAGCCAGAACAATTTCCAAAACTAAAAGTAAAAATTAAAATGGTTATCAAATATGATCGTAGTTGTTAATTTCTTAGATTACAGTTCAAATTGTGCAACACAATGAGATGAAACATTCTATGTACTATTGAGATTTGAAGTTATCACCCAAGTAATGTTGTTTATTGTTTTAGAAGGCATAGGTTCAAATCGTCCTCTATGCAGAATAGTGTCCTGTTTTCGGTGCATCTTTGTATATGTTCTTACCGAGTCGGACAAAAGGCCTAAACCTTGAGGTTGTATCGATAAAAAAATCCTAAACTAACAATTGTATCAATTTAAACTCCAAATTTTCATGAGAGTATCAGTTCGTACATTGACAAATTTTGCTTAAAAAACGTTAGTCCGCACATGTGCAAACTTATAATTGTTTAGGTTGATTTCAGGTGGTCACCTGCCTTCGCCAGCCATCACAGGGACCAACATTTGGAATAAAAGGTGGTGCAGCTGGAGGGGGTTACAGTCAAGTGATTCCAATGGACGAATTTAATCTCCACCTAACAGGAGATATTCATGCTATAACAGCTGCAAACAATCTTTTAGCTGCTGCTATTGATACCAGGATTTTCCATGAGTCAACACAGTCAGATAAGGCTCTTTTTAATCGCCTTTGCCCGCCGAACAAAGAAGGTAAACGAAGCTTTAGTGATATCATGTTCAGACGTTTGAAGAAACTCAACATTGCCAAGACAAAACCAGAAGATCTGACGCCCGAAGAAGTTACGAAGTTTGCCAGGCTCGATATTGATCCAGATTCTATTACCTGGAGAAGAGTAATGGACGTAAATGATCGGTTCTTAAGGAAAATTTCTATTGGTCAGGGTCCTGATGAGAAAGGGATGGTGAGAGAAACCGGGTTCGATATTTCGGTTGCCAGTGAAATAATGGCAGTTTTGGCCCTTACGACATCACTGGCTGATATGAGAGAGAGGTTAGGGAAAATGGTAGTAGGAAACAGCAAAGCTGGTGACCCTGTAACTGCTGATGATCTTGGTGTCGGTGGCGCTTTGACCGTGCTCATGAAGGATGCTATTAACCCGACACTGATGCAGACTCTTGAGGGAACTCCTGTTCTTGTTCATGCTGGTCCTTTTGCTAATATTGCTCACGGTAATTCCTCTATAGTGGCTGATAAGATAGCTCTGAAGTTGGTAGGACCAGGCGGGTTTGTAGTCACAGAAGCAGGTTTCGGGGCCGATATTGGCGCCGAGAAATTTATGAACATCAAATGTCGCTATAGCGGTTTAACTCCACAATGTGCTGTAATTGTGGCGACAATAAGAGCGTTGAAAATGCATGGGGGCGGGCCACAAGTTGTTGCAGGGAGACCTCTTGACCATGCCTATTTGAATGAAAATGTGAGTCTTGTTGAAGCTGGCTGTGTTAATTTGGCCAGGCATATTGCAAACACCAAGGCTTATGGTGTGAATGTAGTTGTTGCTGTGAACAAGTTTGCCACAGATACTGAAGCAGAGATGAATGCAGTCAAAAGCGCTGCTTTAGCTGCTGGGGCGTACGATGCTGTTATTTGTTCTCATCACGCTCACGGTGGAAAAGGAGCGGTAAGCCATTCGATCCCGATAATTAATAAGCTTTTATACAACCAACCCTGTAAAATGCAAAAGTGATGTTATCTTTGATGACAAATGGTCATGTTCTTTTGATTGGGTAGTAGACTTTATCATGTTCTTCATTTCTTTAGGTCGACCTCGGAATTGCAGTTCAAAAAGCGTGTGAGAACGTAACAAAGCCATTGAATTTCTTATATCCGCTCGATGTTAGTATTAAAGACAAAATAGAAGCTATAGCCAAGTCCTACGGAGCCAGTGGGGTGGAATACTCAGAACAGGTGAGCTTTTGTTGCTATTACTATATATTGTTCGCATGCTATCGGCTAAGAATTCGTTTGATTTGCATACCATATTTTGAATGATTGATGCAATGACATCATAGATTCTTGTTTCTTTGACTGAAATAATCCATCTAAGAACAGTAAGACAATGAACAGTAAGTGTTGGACTCCCAAATCTTAAGACAACATGTACAATTGAAGATACAAAGTTTGAGCTTCCTCGATAAAAAGAAACTAAACCCAAGTTCATCCATGTCAGTTCATTTCAGTTCAACAAAATAAGGACGATCTTCAACCGTGTTGAATCTACGGGAAGCATCGGATCCTGTAGTTATTGATTTACCTTAACTTCTTTTTGGTAAAGTACTGAGCTTTCACTGAACATGAGATTCGGAGGCTCGAGTAGAGGCACGTTTACTCATGTTTTCTTATATGAATCTCTTTGCCCGCAAATCCTACTAGTTCTTGGGCCGTCCAACCCCTATCAAAACCCCAATCAACAACTGAGGGCGACTCCTGACAGAGGAGCCAGAGGGCCAAGCGGCTAAATTTCTCCAAAAGTCCTATTATTCCTCTTGGGGAAAGACTTTGATCCTAGATGTAAGGCTCGGATATGGTGCCATCATTACTAAAAACTTAAAAAACTTAAAAAACTTAAAAAACTGAACAGTAAATTAGTTAAAACTCCGATCTCCTAGCATTTCCTTCTGCAGTTGAGAATACAATTGGTTGATGTGAAAGAGTTTGTCTGTTTAGAAACACTGATAAGAAACTGAAAAAGGTTTACTGTTTGAATCAACAGGCGGAGAAACAGATTGAGATGTACAGTAGGCAAGGATTTTCAAATCTACCAATCTGCATGGCAAAAACACAATACTCCTTCTCACACGATGCTGCAGCAAAGGGAGCACCGAGCGGATTCAAGTTGCCGATAAGGGACGTGAGGGCTAGCATTGGTGCTGGCTTCATTTACCCTTTGGTGGGAACCATGAGTACAATGCCAGGGCTCCCTACAAGACCTTGCTTTTACGACATCGATCTCGACACCGCTACTGGGAAGGTCATTGGTCTTTCTTGAACGAGCCTTCCTCCCAAGCAGTTGCCTCGCCATCTTTCTGGTTTGTTGAACGGCCTGTCTCAAAAAAGTTCTTGTCCAAGTACATGTTTTTTTTTTGTTTAGTTTTCTCAACTGTTGTTATTCCGGAGTCCCTGTAATGCAACCTTTGCTGAACTTTGAACAGTCTAAAGTTATATGTCCATAATAAGGTGGAAGGAGGGAAATAATGTGTGTGTGTTGTAGCGTGTATTTCCCTTCCTTTGTTTAGAATATATCTATTTTGATGGAGAATAATAGAAAGAGCCATTTTCAAATTGGTGGTAGATTCTCCCTTTTAGACCTTATGCCTTTATACACTACATATAACGCTATATATAACTTAGTCGTGTCAATAGATTGGTATATTCTCAAATGTCGAACAAAGAACTCCAAAAAGAAAAAGGAGTCAAGCCTCCTCGAAGGTACGAAGGCAATAGAGGCGTACTTTGTTTGAGGAGAGAGGTGTTGGATGATTACTTTTTTGGTGAAGGTTCGATTTATCCTTGATGTTTGAAAACATACCACATACCTTTTTAGTCTATGACTTTTGATAAATAAGTTCAAAAGGTCCTTGCAGTTTAAAACCATACCTTTGTAGTCTATGAATGTTGAGAAGTAGAGTTGTATCGGGTTGTAATATATTAGCTTAAGATCAAAAGAATCCAATGTACTAAAACTTCACAATTTGGTATAACCACATTTCTCTTGGCGTAGTCCAAAGCTCTAGCTAATCGAAGCTTGGTACACTAGGGTGGTCACGATACGATTCTCTTAATAATTACTAGATACTTTGAAAGTAGAGCCGGAGAAAAGAAATCCAAAATTACTATCAACCATACAAGAATGACTAGTTTATCAGCCTTAATTCCCAGGCTTAAATTCTTCCCTATCAAACTGAACGTGAGATCAAAATCTTAACTTGAAATGACTAGTTTATCAGCCTTAATTCCCAGGCTTAAATTCTTCCCTATCAAACTGAACGTGAGATCAAAATCTTAACTTGAAAGGACGATCACCGAGATAAACAAACTAAACAAAAAAGGGCGTGGGAGCCCGCCCAGGTCAAGGGTCTCCCCAAAAAAGTTAAAGTAGAAACACCAAATTCTACGTCATCAAAGGCCATTTAATTTTCTTTCTTTATAAAAAGGGGAGAAGAGGATAGGGTAAAAGAAGTCCACTATGAATTTTGCCAATTCTACTGACACCCTTTTTTTGTCTGTTAATACTCAATAAATTCTCCATTTTGAAGACAAAGGAATGGAAGCAGCAGTTTACAATAGTTCTGCTGAATCCTCCATTTCATTGCTCATATGAAACATTTCATATTCAGAATGAACATTACAACACAGTACCTACTACATGCTCTACAGAAACGTTCGTATGAACGGCAACTTAATTGACATTAATACACATAAAATCAATAATCCAAACCAGACAAATAAATGCTTAGTGAAAAACAAATAAAATTAAGAGGCTATAATGATTATCTCTGTTAATTAACTACACTGCTGCTAATAAGTCGTGAATAATGTTCAAAAGCGCTCTTGTGACGCCGAAAAGCAGACGAAGATGAAGTGCACAAATGGCACAGCCTCACATCTCGTCTCATCATAGGGCAGTGTTGGGATTGTTTCCAGCAAGAATTAGTGAGATCTCGAGCCCTCGACTGAAAGCCTGGTTGAACATAAGACGAGTTTGGAATGTTGATACAAATGGAAACCACGAAAGAAATGCAATGGGGATAAAGACAAGCATCCCCATCCCGGCATCATACAGACGAGCGATTGAGCGGATGGATTTCCAGAGTCCCAGTCTCTTTATCACAGGTTTCCAAGCTGCTGCAATCTGAAACAGAAAATGTTCTTATGTCAAGATAGAGTGCTAAATTTTACAAAAAAAAAAAAAAAAGAGGTGTTGCAAGTCTAATATATTTTTAGAAAATAAAATATCCCTTTTTACAAGAGAGAAAGGCTAACAAAATCATAATGATAATCTAAATACTCTAGATACTCCATACCAGTAATCTAAATAAATCCCTAGATATTAGTTAACCAACCATATAAATTAGCGGTTCCCTTATTTAATAGAATTCCATAAATATCTTTCAATATATATATATATATATATATATATGTGCAGTAAAACGACAGGACAACTAGACTCGGGAACTTACAGAAAGAATGCCCCATCCTGTAGGTACAAATGCCAAGATGCAAGCGAATACATCAGGCAGTGTCAAGTCTGTAATAGCGACCGCAACGGCCAGGCCAGCCAGCGTCAAAAGGAAAGATAGACCTTGGATAAAACGCAACAAAAGCTGGAAATTGACAGTCATCTTCTGGCTAAAGGTAAAAACCTGCAGAACAGAGAGACGTGGAGTTCTAATGACTATCATGCATATTGGAAAACACAAAGGAAACCAGTCGAGTTGATAGAACAAACCTTGAAAAGAACTATAAGCCCAGCTAACACAATCCAGGAGAACCCATATACCTAAAGAGTTGCACATTTTGGAGATTACAACAAGTTAATAACAAAGAGAAGATGGCCTTTAAACTACTTTATGACTACAAAATATAATAACATCAAACTGCTGCTCATTTTTTATTTTTTAAAAAATAAAACCTCCTCATATTTTGAACTTTGGCATCCAATACTGGTAAGAATTAAATAAGAAAGTGGAAAAATGTATTTCATAGAGAGACCATACCGACAATGATGTGTTTGATCCTTGCACATTGAGCTTGTAAACAATGCCATATTGAAAAATAAAAAATCTTAGATTCAGAATAGTCTCTGCTATCCGCCCTTCAAGAGTTTTTATATGTGCCTGCAGATTGTAAAAGCACTTTACATTTTGACCAGAAAAGAATGACCCAATCCAGCATAGGTTTACCAAAATGTACTTATCTGGTTCATTGAATAGCCTTTATACAGGAAACATTTAATGGTAACTAACAACATAATCTATCAACACATGAGGTAACATAAATCCATATCGGTAATTCTGTTTTGCCCCTACCATAACATTGTTGCATTGAGAGGGAACTGATATTATTATTAAGTACAGACCTAACGAGCATTGCATTAAAGTTCATATAAAAGAAAAAAAAAAAAAAAAAATAATAAATAAGTACATAGAAAATTGAATTACCAGTTCTGAGTCCCACCATGCTTCCCAGCTTTCTTCACCCTTAACACCAATTCCACCACGGTAAAAAAGCCAATTGGTCCATTCTCTGAAGTCCTCCACGGTCCTAAACGGAAACATAGGTAATTAGATTAAGATTATTTTTATCTGGAAGATTCAGAAGCTGTCATCTCCTTTTCACGCTAATAAGAAAAGACCTTCAAGGTGCCAAATTAAGGAAGAAACCGACGGAATGGTGAATATGACTTACTTCTGCCATTCAAACCCCGATGGATTGAACAAATAGGGAGCAAAAAGCCACGATATTGCCATGAACCAACTGCTAAGAGTGACAAGGATGTATGCTAACGAACCACCTGAACTATATCCGTAGGCCATGTATACAACCAACAGGAGCACAACTTCCAATCTGAAAATACAATAATGTAGATAAATTAATTATTTGTAATTAAGTATACTAAAACGATATTAGACACCATAGATTTGAACTTAGATTCAAGTTGGTTGGGTTATGAAAGTTCAACTAGTCTCTATAGTTTGGTCAGATCACACAGATTCACTTTCTGTAACTATATGAATACGTGCCATATTTTCTATTTGTGTGAAACGAGCCGGTACTATCTAATTTGTCAAACTGTGGTCACAAATTATAGTCTAGTAAATTACAAGACAGCTCCTATAGGATAATTGTCGCACATTACAACATTTGAAAACTAGTATAATACTCAATCTCCTCGATAAACTATCATGATGTAGACCCCAGTATCTCAACATATTAGGGTTTATAGCTGGTTGCATTGACAACTTAAATAAATTAAAGTAAGTTTCTTTAGATTTTAATTTTGATCTTGTCAAGTAAAGGATGGTGCCAATAGCACTACCCATAAGCTTAAGACAGAGTAATTTACACAAACAGCAGAGTTCAAATAATACATTAGAAAATTTTCATGTGAGAAGAGAAAGAATGACACAAACCCTTTAACAAAATGGCTGCGAGAGTACAGTCTGTAATTTTCTGAGAATTTGATATGGCGAACCACAAAGCCCCTTCCAGTTGCATGATACTGTATAGAAGTAGAGTTCTTGAGATACTATATGGCAATCTTCGAGATTGACAAAGGAGCAGCAAAAATAGCAGAACAAACCTTTGCACCACCATGAAGAATTGTTCGGCCAAAATAGTGAGTTTTTGTGCCAAGAGAGAATGTGAAGTAGACAGAACAAAGCTGAAGCTGCATGGTTATAAAGCTGACAACAGCCTGCAATCGTAATTCAGAATAATATCTGAGAGAAAATAAAAGACTGCTAAAAAGAAGACAACTAATTAATGGTCTCGTTGACAAGAGGACCGCTTGCACTTGCTCTAGCATACGACAAACAAGGGTGCTTCATTGGGCCAAAAAGCACTTACTGTTATAGTTGAAGCTAATCTTCAGATTAGAGAGAGAGAAATGACAATGATATCATCATGTTAATGTTCAGATTATACAAGACCAGTCAATTTTTTTTTTTCTTCCTACAAAAGTGTACATATTTCAGAACAGCATTTACCCTGAAGAAACCTTGCTCCAAAATAAATCCCAAGATCATCGGCACTGCAGTGAAGATACCAATTTGGATAAGGAACTGTGTATTCAAAGCAGCTGACAATGCAGTATTATCTGTAATATTGGCTCTATCTTCAATGCCCTCGCCAACTCCAGACAGTGCCTGAAACACAGCCGCACATATTTTCAGTATATTATTTTCTGAAAAAGAGGAAATATTTCCATACAAACATGTAAACTAGTCGTAGTTAGGGGTACAAGTTGAAACCCAAAAGCCGAAAAGATCAAATCCAATTTCAAAACAGTGGTTCCAGAATCAATTTTGACCAAAAGACAATCCAATCGGACCCACGCCCCTAGTCAGAGTTAAGTCCAGCATCACAGTGGTAAAACAAGCATAAGAAAAGAGTACATCAGATCTAAAGACAAATGAAAAATAAGCAATTAAAGAAAATTAACCCGGTAAACATTGAAGCCTACTACTTGACCAACTCCACTGGAATTCACCTCAACTGTATCAATCGAGTGTTTTAGTGCCTCTGGGATTTATCAAGAAAACTTAAAACTTTCGATTCTAGGGGCATAGAACTACTTCCAGTGAAGCTTATGACCGCATTATCAAGACAATTTTAAATTTACATCCCACTACAAAGCAGAGAACTTCTAAAGAAGAGAACATCTTCTATACCTCAAATGTAGAAATATAGTAATTGCATACAATAAAACTTACCAAATATGCTTTTCCATAGAGAAAAATGTACACAGTCAACACCGTTAACTGCAAAAGATCATAAAGAAATAAAACGGATCAGATTTCTTATAAATTATGATGACAGAATTCTGAGGCTTAACTTATATTACTCATTAACATACAATTTTTTCAATAAAAAGTAAGAGGTCCTCAATAATAATTTATTTTGTTTTTAATTTACAAGAAAGGAGCATCAATAGTTTTCCTAAGATGAGTAAACATATATCACAGGACTGCCTCGAAACTAATATGGATTAGAAGCGGCTGGTATCCACTTAAAAATAGGCATAACTGAGATATTTTGTACGTCATGCATGTCATTGTGTAAAGGTACTCAAGTTTAAAAATAAAAAAAATAAAAAAAAAATAAAAAGAAAAAAAGACAAGATTAAAACACGTAATAAAGCATTAGCTTTTCAGAAAAGGCACGCAGTAAAACTATGTAGCAAAGATTAGGGCCTCTTTTATTTTCCAGATAAACAAACCATAAATATCCCTACTAATAGTGCAATGAATTCAAACAACTTCTCAATGTAGGAATCTACGTGTTGTACTGGCATACCATAGTACAAAAGTAGTAGCCAACAGTCGTAAAATAGAATGACATCATCCGGAAAAAATCAAACAGTTGGCCAAGTCTGTATACATCACGGCTAAGAACTTGTTCTCCATTACCACCAGCAACCTTCCCTTCGAAAAGAGCAATCTGATTAAGACCAACATCTCGTCCTTTACCGACCTGAAACAACTCAACAGTTTCAATAACTTCACCACTTCAAATGATGCCAGATTAGAAAATTAAACGATGACAAATCTCACCTGAATATACTCATGATGAGTAACGTTTCCTTGTCGCAAAGTTGTATTAAATCCTTCAATACAGAAAGGTATACAGGTAATGAAATCGTATGTCTCATAAAGGGCATTAAAAAATTTACACCAGTAGTCACCAAGAAAATAAAATATGCACACAATACTATAACTAATAGTATTTATTTATTCTTTTTCATTAACAAAGTTGAATACAACAGGAACGCAGAAGTCAAGGAGTAAAAGAAATGATAACATATGATAAAACTTAATGCAGAAATTACATTAATCAAAACAGTTCAATTTTTTTATAAATATAAAACTGAACCTTACATGAAAAATGAAAACATAACATTAGAGTTCCTTTAACAGTATATAAGCCGTTGGTGCTTGTGGAAAGATTTTCTCCAGCTGCGTTTCCTTTATCCAGATAACTTAATCGAAGTAATTTTTTGCATTCTTTTTCCAAAAAAAAAAAAAAAAAAAAAAAAAAAAAAAAAAAAAAAAAAAAAAAACNAAAAAAAAAAAAAAAAAAAAATTCAATTATCAGATATAATTTCTTGCTTAGTTACTTTACCAGGGAAACAAAATCTTTTTGCAAATGAACAAAATATATCAATCACATCACTAGGGAACCAACTATTCAGTAGCTGTGGATTCTATACATGGTATAACAAAAACAAGCCATTAGAGTTGATAACACGGGAGTAAAGATGTAATTTAAATGAACTAAATCCACATAAATCCATTCTAGCAAGTAAAAGACGATACCTGCATAGATATCTTCACTAATGTTGATAACACGGGAGGCCTTGCTGAAGCCACCTCGTGTTAGATGGAAAACCCTATCAAAAACATCTGGATGGCCATAATGCATACGAACTCTGACCAATTGGTAAAAGAGTTACTCCAAAGTGCAAACTTGAAAGAAAAGTCAGAAAATAGTAACATAAAATATTGATTGGATTATGGCGAGTACATACTTCAAGGGATTTGCCAGAACACGCTGACCAAGAGTCACAAAACTAGCTTCTTGATTTGACATGAATGAGGCCAGAGATGAAACACTACACAGATGAAGCGATTATTACTTAACATGAAAAAAAAAATAGTTAAGAAGGATGGGAATTATTGGGTGCAATGGAAAGTACCTGCCCATGAAGCGATTATTACTTAATATGAAAAAATAGTTAAGAAAAAGGATGGGAGTTATTGGCTGCAATGGGAAGTACCTGCCAGTAAATACATGTTCCCTGACACCCAGTATGGTAGGAGGACGAATACCATGATCTTCACCAAATTCCTCAAGAAGATTTCTCATTTTCAATGCTTCTTCAAAGTAATTATCCTAGATTTCCAGAATCAAACATGTTATAACCAATCAAGATGTTTTTTTTTTTGACACAACGCTACTATGTTTCATGAGCCACAAACCGTGTTCATTATGGGAGAGTGTGGAGAATAGACATCTACACTTACATATGTCCTATTGTTGGCTTCATTGAGAAACTTACACTACACACTCGTGTTTTTTCTTTCCATAAATTGTTTAGATGAACAATTTTCTACCATATTCGTGTCTGAACAAATCATTTTTAAAAGGCATATCTTTTCTTGTCTATCCTTCTTAGATTATAACAAGATACCTTATCTTTAAAGAAATTATAAACCGAGAATTCCTTATCCTTATTTTTATCCCCGTTTCTTTCATAATCTTGTTTCATGTCATACAAGCATAGACACCACTCACATAAATAAAGGAACTTAAGACAACTGGTAAACTTGAAATCAAATACTACCAACTGAGAAAGCCAAAATATAAATAAGCTTTCTGCCTACATAAACTAACGGATTTGAGTTGAATTCTTTAACTCAAGAAAAAATAAAAGGAACAATAAAATAAAAAATAATAGTCACCTGATTCATATCAATTGTCTGAACAGCATTTCCACGAGTAAAAATAACAGCATGATTTTGATTCTCAGGCTTTCCTTCACCCAACTTTGGATCTCCAGGCAATTTGATGGAATATATCTCCTACACAATGGGGAAAATGGCAAAGATAAATCAATCAAGAGGTGTAAGGTAGAAGAAATAAAAACATTTCAGACATGTTAGAACTTAACCGGCTACTGTAAGAAAAACCAAGATCAATTAGGGAAAAAACCACAGATCCTAAATTTACAAATTGTTTCTTGTAAAGAGTGCGCATAACTAGATATNCGTTTCTTTCATAATCTTGTTTCATGTCATACAAGCATAGACACCACTCACATAAATAAAGGAACTTAAGACAACTGGTAAACTTGAAATCAAATACTACCAACTGAGAAAGCCAAAATATAAATAAGCTTTCTGCCTACATAAACTAACGGATTTGAGTTGAATTCTTTAACTCAAGAAAAAATAAAAGGAACAATAAAATAAAAAATAATAGTCACCTGATTCATATCAATTGTCTGAACAGCATTTCCACGAGTAAAAATAACAGCATGATTTTGATTCTCAGGCTTTCCTTCACCCAACTTTGGATCTCCAGGCAATTTGATGGAATATATCTCCTACACAATGGGGAAAATGGCAAAGATAAATCAATCAAGAGGTGTAAGGTAGAAGGAAGACCAAGATCAAGATCTGTTAGAACTTAACGGGCTACTGTAAGAAAGACCAAGATCAATTAGGGAAAAAACCACAGATCCTAAATTTACAAATTGTTTCTTGTAAAGAGTGCGCATAACTGGATATAAGAAGTTGATAAATAAAAAACATTAGAAGAGATGAAAGCTCAAAAAGAAAAAATATTATGAATATTGAAAGGGAAAAGAAAGAAATAAAACCTTATCTTTTCCATTGATATCAGCCTTCACCAGCTTTGAGTAAAATTCTTTGTGCACCTTACCATCCTTTTGGGTTTCAATATCTTCAATGTAGGCAACACGAAGAGCTTCATTTCTAATAAAAAGTATTTCAAAGGATAAGAAAATTTAAAACATAAAATAGGATTTCAAGCTAAAAAATTTACTACTTCCCAATAAGATTTTCCCCAGTAAGAGTTAAATAGCAATACTCCTTCTGTGGAAGATTCAGTATGGGAAAAGAAATGCCAACCTTTGCATAAGCAATGCAATATCAGAAGCCTCAGGTTTTTGTTGTTCTCTTTGTCTTCCATATATCTGACAGGTCACAACATACGTAAATTTAAGATCTGCCTGTGCACGTGCTTCAGGAGATAAATCGAAACCCCGAGTATCAGTAGCATCAGTACAAGGAATGGCAGCTTCCAAATCTGAAATTCGTCATATGGTTAGATGATAGAATTTCAGGAGGATGAACTAGAAAGGTAAGGTGATTGTTCTAACCTCCGCTTGTTCCTCTTTCTAAATAAGTCTGCAGCATAAGAGCTTTCCTATAGTACATCATTCCACGAACTGCAAAAAATCTCCCGCAGCTTAATCTATACATGTATATCTACAACTACATAAAATATAAGAATGGACAATGGAAAAAATATCTTTTGGCAACAATGCCCTCATATTCCTAGCCATTTTCTAGATTGCTATTAATACTTAAATTAAAAGTATTAAATAGTATTGTAATAAATAAATATATGATTAGATTTCTACTTAATGTTTCATATGTTAAAGTTGAGAATAAATATTCGTTGTAATTCTACAGAGAAAAAGAAGGATAAGTTAATAAAATTACATAAAATAATTATTTCAATAAAAATATAATAAGCTAGTTATGTTTAATAACTAGAGCTAAGGTTTTAGATATTAATTTTTAGGACTAATATAAGATAATTTATAAGTAAATCATCATGTGTGCCATCCATGAAATATTAAAATAATATACATAATAATCTATTGATAAAATATCAGCTATGACATAACACTAAATTCACAGAATGCAAAAAAGTAGGGTGAAATAAATAAAATAATTTTTTTTAAAACCAACTTAAATTCCACTTAATAAATTGGATACACGATTGATAGCTTTAAGCTCTCTCTCTCTCTCTCTCTCTCAGACATTTTGTTTTTCTTTTCAATCAAATCCTTATTGTCACAAATCATAAATAGTAACTAATAAAATAATGCTGTAATATTGGAATAAATATACTATATTTTAATTTGATGAAATAGGCATATCACCCTCCCATGAAATAAGAAGTTACTCGCTGCATAAAACTTAACATGTGATAACTCGACTGAAAATTGCTAGTTGTTATAGAAATGTTTCCATAAAAAATTTAGCATACTAACTATGACAACCTTATTAAACCAACTGATTTTATATTATCCCTCTTTTAACATCTAATGATGCTAAAGATGTAATAAATAAATAAATAAATAAATAAATAAAAAAACTCAATACAAAGAGGATTAAATTAAAACTTTCTAAAAGATTAGAGACCAAATTTCAAATTAGGGACTGAGTAACATATTTGCAATCTTTAAGCATTGACAATCTTGAAATATATATTATACCTTACAAAATAATAATTTATAATTCTCAACATAATTTTAATAATGAAGGTTATTGCCAACAAAGAGAAAAAAAGGTCGATATAATTCTTCATGAAAATAATTTTATTTTGTCAGTATTCAATCAATAATGTTCGGAATCAATTTGATTAAAGACTCATGCTTTTAAGTATAGTTTTTAAGGGCAAATGGAATAACACAGACAGGACAAAGAAAAACAGTCCTCTAAAAATCTAATAAAAAAATTCCAAAAAGGACTTAAATGGATGAGAACCAGAGTCACTAATTTGATGCTTGACTTTATTTAATAGTACCCAAAAATTATTTTTTGTTTTCTGAATAGAAGTCTTCTTGTAAATTGTCATAGTATTTGGACAAATTCAACTATTTAAAAAGCAAATAAATTTTATAGGTATAATCAAATACAATGAAAAGATGATGCGCAACCCACGTGTAAACACCTATGATCTTTGAAATATAATATCACTAATCTATCCTTAGCTACGTAATCCTCAAAATTGTAGGCATGTCAATAAACAATTTGATGGACAAGAATTAACCTCAAGACAGCTTAAGACTTTACCAGTTCTTGCTAATGTCTGTCCTCGATAAGAGGCCCAAAATCGTAGTGCAAGGATGTCATTAGGGTTATCAAACGATTCTGGGTCAACTTCATTCTCATCTCGACCAATTCGAGCAAGAAAGTTCTTCCATTCATCTATATTGATTTTTGTAGTTAGCATGGAATGCAAGATAAAGAAAATAGAAACGAGGACAAAAGAAAAAACGGTCAGCAAGAACACATACACCTAAAAAGAAATCACCGATGGAAGTGCATAAATGTCCAGAACTCATGAAAATGAGTTGTGTTGAGAATGCACTAAAAAGATATAAATTAAATTACAAATTTCATTTGTATCCAACAATTTCCAATTACATCTATGAGCCAAATGAGTACGATCAAGTTTCTGACTTTCAAAGTGTTCATCGAACAAAGACGGATGATTTGGTATGATGAGACCACAAGTAGCACAATCTATCTAAGGAGTTTGCTTGTAGCTCTTTTCTCCATATTTAAGCAATTTTTCTTTCATGGTTGTCCGTCCTTATCCTCGTGAAAAGATAAAATTCCAAAGAAGGTGAAATTACATAGTTGGTAGGTCTAGCTTGGCATAGTGAACATTATGGATCAATTTTGAGTCATTCTTACTGCATGGTGGGCCCTCAACGATGCATTCTCTGCAAGAGTATGTTCAGAGATTTGGAAGTAATGTCCTTGGAAGTATCACTTTGCTTGTTCTTGTGAGGTGAGGGAGCGCAAATCTAGGATGAAGGAGATCTTTTGATACCCTTTAGGGTCTTGGCTTGAAATGAGTGATAGGGTGGTTAGAAATATAGAGAGCTCATGTAAAAAGGTTTGGTTCCTTGGGGGGTTTAATGTCACTGTTTGGACATCGGTTAACAAAGATTTTTGTAATTACCGACCAGGTTTTATTCCTAGGGAGTGGAGCCCTTTCAGTTAGGGGCTTGGCTCCTTTAGTGTGGACTGTTTCTTTGTATGCCCATGGTCCTTTTATTTTGTATTCTTTCATTTCTACAGAATGTAAGCTTGACTTCTCGTTAAAAAGAAAAAATATCAATGTAAAATTCATATAAAATACCTGGATAAATTTTTTGCAAGTAAAACAAAGTTGTTATGCCATCCTCATTTTTCTTCAGGAGTTCCCCCATACTATAGAGCACCGTCTCAGAATAATATGGAGTAAATACACTGCATTAAAAGATAGGCTTAAGATGGAAGGAAAAGGCAAAAGATGAAACTTCAAAAAAGGGAAAAGAAATTAATAAAATATATGAACAAAAGATGCCATAGAATGAAGCACCACCTGAAAGAAAGCATCTGACGAACAGGTTTTGGATTTGGCATAGCCATGAAAAGTGAATTTGTAAAGAATTGCAGTCTACGTCTGGCCTCAAGATTAACTGGAATATTTGAAGCTGAATCTTTTATGGTTAACAGGGAATGTAATCTTTTCACTTGAGACTTCTGCCGAATGATAGCAACAATTCAATATATGTATGTATATATTAAATATATGAAACAGAGATGTATTAAACACAAAAGAGGGCCCAGCCTAAGGACAGAAGATTGACGAGGCCCTCCCCACCAAACAACTATACAAGCATAGAAACAATTCAATCTCATAAAATAATGAAAGCAACATGAACAAAAATGAAGAACGAGGAATTAAAAAAAGTAAATACCAATTCTGGATCTTTGGGCCAATTTAACTTTGTAAACAGGCGACCTTCATTTCTAGCTTTTACCAATATGTTCCATGTTTCATAATGCCCCCTAGAAAAATGGAACGTTACATGTCAAAGGATAATTCAAGATATAAAAACATCAAATAACTAACAAGCTTCAGACCTCTTGTCACCAAAAAGGATATCATGGTGCACAACATCATACAAATCTTGAACAGCCTTAACAGCACCTATTTCGAGCTCCGGAGTTTCTGGCTCTTTCTGTACAATGTCATAATCAAAGTGAAATACAGAAAATATATAAGTATAAAATGCAATGAGTTTGACCAATTATCAACGAAGTGCACGTGAGGCGCTAAAATGTAAACTTTTGGCAATTTTCTTCCATAAAGATCAATACAACTATTCAGGGGCTACACGTCACAATTTGACAATATAGTCTTATGTACAATTCTATTATCAATTTCATGATATACTATTAGTACATAATGTAAGTGAACAAGCTCCTTTGAAAGGAAGTTGACAATAAAAACCAAATCCGATGTTTCTCAACAAGGTAGAACCACTTTTTCTCTCTCTTGCTTTAATTTTCATTCTCTTCTTTTTAATATGAAAAAGCCACAATGAAAATATAGATAGAATTACATGATCGAGTTTAAAATTTTGTAAATACGAACCAGAATACCCGTCAGAGCAGTTACTCTTGTAATCACAAGTGGTAGCTTATTTAGCTGGAAGTCATTTTGAATGGAATTGTTTGCTATACTAGCTTGAATGTCTTCAAATACCCTTTCAACCCTGAAAAAGTGCAAACAATTCAGAATGGCTTTTTTGGAAAAATTTAACTTTTATGCATCATAACATTTTTGGATAGAATTGTATATGAAAGGGAAAGGTATAGAGTAGAGAGGTGGAGGATAGAACACGTTTGTTCTTCGCATGTCAGCACTACACATTTTTCCTATGCTAATCAATTGCAGAGTCTATCCTTTCTTTTTCTTTTAAACTTTAATACTCGCCTCAACTCCTGCTCTAGGCAGATATAAGTCTTCCTCACATAACTCTTTTTGGAAAGAATAGTCGAGGTTTGCATATATCTCATTACTGAGCTTATTACAAAGAAAAACAATATGGAGGCAACAAGGTAAATACCACGTCCTTCCTTCCCCAACCAGTAATTCTGTTAAGATGAGCTTAATTGCATGGTAACATTCCTGTACTGCATATTTCATATAGTCATCTCTTGAAATACGCTCCCACAACTCGTCTTGTGAATCCCGTCTCTCAACAGCAATATCCTTTGCTAGAAATATCTACAGTTCCATAACCACAATGAAAATGTTGTACATAATTGGAACTCAGTGAGTCAAAACATCAAGTATTAAAAAGCATAGTTATTCAAGTTCCATTTTATGACTGCAAGCTGACCTTGCTGGCAAGAAGAAAAAGGGGCCACTGAACCAGGGGAAGATTACCCTTGTTTTTAGGCATTTGAAGCAACTCCGATTCCCTACAAAACCAGAAAAAATTCAAATTAAAGAAAAGAAAAACAACATTGAGGCAATAGAAACAATCTAAAAAAATCAACAGCAACAGATAAGAGAACGTGAAAGTCAAATAACAGAAAGAATCTCTAGAAAATATACTCACAAGTTTGTAATATAATCTTCTTCCCTTAAACTTCCTACGATTTCATTCCAGAAGGGAGAAAATCGGGCAGCATCAAACTTATCTTTTTCAACAACCTTGATATAAACAGCAGAACATGTTTGCACTAAAACTTTAGAAAAATCACAAGCAAAAGTAGTGCTTGTAGACACTCGAGATAAGATGATGACAAGCAAAAATATTGCATAAATAGAGGCATTTAAGGAAGCAAAGTAATATGATCATCAAAACCTATCATCTAAGAAGCATGGACACTTAAGTTTGGCTAGTATGGTTAAACATGGATGCTACAACACTCGTTGGACACGAATCAGACAGTTGTTAGCACAGCAGATGTGATAGGCAGCATTCATACAATAATTTTCTGGTAGCATGCCCTTGGCTGGCACGAGGAAAATATGGCAGTCCAGACACTAGCCAGACTATCTAATTGAAGTGTCAGATCTTAGAAATTTATGTTTTCCCCTTGTTGGCACTTCAGGCAGGATTGAGAAAATTTATTCAGGGGTGATGATAAATAATAACATTCATATACTTCAAAATATTTAATCACTCTACAGAGCTTGAACAGGTCAGAATATTTTCCGAAGTTCAACTAAAAGAATATTTCTAATTTGGGGGGCGGGGAATCCTATTTGAGGCCAACCAGAGTAAATCAAGCATATTTCTGAAGCAAGGAGGCAATAGGGAACTCACCGGAGTTGAAGACTGATTTGAAATCCTGCAAAAGATGCGTTTACAGTTAGAGACCAGATAAACGGAGAAACTTTTGTTTAAAGAAAAAATGTAGTTTAGATTGGCATCTTATGAGAAATATTCAAACCTGTCCCGGGGCATAGCGTGTAAAGTGTTCATAAAGGCTCCAGGAAACTGCTCAAACAGCTTATGAAGCGATTCCAATGATCTAATCTGAAGGTAATTTAAAAAAAAAAAAAAAAAAAAAAAAAAAAAAAAAAAAAANGAGAAGGGGATAATTTGACTTCAACTACTGTACTAAAACCAAGGCTTTCATGCATTCAAGCATGTGCAGTCATTGACTTGTTAGATTTCAAACCAAACCTCTACATAACTTAATCACATCAACAAAATTAATTTATAAGAAAAAGTTCGATTTACAACCTTTGTACTTGGTTGAGTGAGCTAGTTTTAAAATTAACCTATTCATGTCGTTTACAAGGAATGACCCGTTATAATTACTAGAATACCTTCCATAATCTTATTGATGATGCATATTAATTAATATACCTTAGCAGTAATAAACATTGTCTTAATAACAATTATTAATAAAGAATATTATTCAGTGATATTGTTATACTATTTAATGATAATGATTTTTTTTTTTTTTAAGTCTCTGCACGGCCCAAGGCTTAAACTTAGGAGATCTCAAAGATTTTCTTATCAAATTCAACTGAAGATTCAAATATGTGACCTCTTGGTAGACATTGCTTAGAGACCATAGGCCATATTCAACGAGGTCACCTTGTGGGGGCTTAACTACAATGAATTTTATCTTTACTGTTTATATAATAATAACAATAATAATTAATTAGTTCCTTTTCTGACGTCAGATAAAATTGGAACAATATAAATAAGATTAAAAATAGTTGTTATTTAGAACTAACTAATTGAAAAAAGAAAACATAAAATTTTAATATTTCATAATAGAATAAAATTAAACAATTTTTCCCATTAGTGTAAAAGTTGTAAAATAATTTTTTTATCTTTCTCATCCCTTCATTCCCATTCTACCTAAAAGAAACATGACCTTAAATTTTAATTTTATCCAATTGAATCTTAATCTTAAATTTGAATACAGGGTGAAATTAATAGCTGTAGGTAGTTAAATCATGTCGTCTTTGAATTTGAAACTACATGTGTGCATTCGATTTAGACTAATGTAGATTTGTTTTTACTTTTTTTAGGCTTGCACATTTTTGTACCAAGTTTGAGCATTTTTATGCAGCTCAACCATGGTTCAATCATTTGTTATCAATTATGATTGGGATTGGCTTTCTCTTATGGCTAAGCGTGGCATTTTTCTAGCTGAATTTTAGATGTTTTATCTGTAAGCATTTAGGTGATTTATTCGTTGTCTTTGTTTATATTATCTAATTTGATTAGAAGAAGAGTATCATTTAACGGCTTATTCAAATTTCAGGTTCACTTTTACAAAATAAAAACTTAGTGGTTAAAATTGATCCCATCTGATTTAATACAAGGTAAAAAATAAATATTTTTCCTAATTTATTTCATATCAAGAATGGGGAAATGCATAAGCTCAATAAGAATCAACTATTACCTCTCCAAGACGATCTCTTGCACCAATTAAGAAACTCCAAATAGCAGATACAACGGTATAGAACACATGAAGGTCCAAGATGTAAATCTACAACCATAAATTAAATAGAGAAAAGTAAACGGTACGCCCATTAAAGACAAGAAATAAAAAAAGATTTGAATCCTCCTAATCCAACGATAACTATCTATAGCTATTAGTTTTCATGACATTCAGGAAAAAGATCACAACAAAGTGACTTGTATCCGTTTATCATAATTGATTTATATCAGCTCATTGACAACAAACTAACAAAGTGACTTGTATCACCTCGTTGATTACAAAATTTAAACTTACAGCAAACACTGGAGCCCATAAGCTAAGAACCGTCAAAGCATTATGATTATCTGCAAATATGACACAGGATTTCAGAAGTCAGACAGCCTAAAAGCTAGTTGTCATAAATAATATTTTTTCTCATTTCTGAAAGGTTTCTCTTCATCAAAAGGCTAAAAAGACAAAATAAGGAGAAAAACTATAGCAAGGTTGAGGACGTAAATCATATATCAAGTAACTTTTCTTTCTGTTAGGGACATCTCTCAATATATACAAATGGCAGAGGATGAAAAGATTTTGGTTCTAGTTGATATTTTATTGATGAGATAAAAGAAAGAATGTAAAGGAGACAGGAAAAACAGCCGTACAAGATCAGGCATACAAAAAGACAGCCAAAAAAGGAGTCCAACTAAATTAAGAAAGGGCTACAATCCAAAAGAATAAAACCTATTGAATAATATGCAAAATATTTGTATATTTTTATTATGGGAAGAAAGGAGTTCTTAAATAGAAGAAACACCCTTGTACAAATAAGAAGATAAATTTCAAGTAAATCTGATTCACTAAAATCAGAAATAACCAAGACTCTCCCTCAAGCTAGTTTGAAGATATCTTCCATTACCAGCTTGTTAATCATCATATAAACTTGTAACTTTGGGAGCCCCTTCTTTAACACATCAACAAATTGCTCTATTGTAGGAAGGTAGGGAATGCATATTACTCCTAAATCAATATGAAATGTTTATCAACTTCGATATGTTTTGTCCAGTCATGCCTTGTTGCCACAATAAATATGCACTAGCATCGTTTAAGAGAACTTTGATTGTTTTAATAGTTTCTTTGTCTATATACCCTCACAAAACCATGGGGTAAAGCCCTACTAAAATAAGCTTCAACACTACTTCTAGCCACTAAACTTAGTTTTTTTTTTTTTTTTTTTTTTTTTTTTTTTTTTTTTTTTTTTTTTTTTTTTTTTTTTTTTTNAAACAATATACCTTTTGCAGTAGTACCTTTTAAGTATCTTAAAATCCTATAGATGACTTTAAAGTGAGTCAGTTTTGGGGTATGCATAAACCAACTTACCACATTAACTGCAATAGCAATGTTAGAATGTGTGTGAGACGTAAATGAATCTTCCAGCAAGTGTCTGATTTTTTTTTTTTTTTTTTTTTTTTTTTTTTTTTTTTTTTTTTTTTTTTTTTTTTNGCTCAATGGGGATGTCTACTGTTCATCAACCAATTAATATGATCACTTCAAGAAAATCAATAGCATACTTTCTTTGATGGACAACGATACCATCTTTCAACCCTAGAAAAGTACAATCCATAGCTCATGATTGCATTTCCAATACGTTCAAACCACACTATAGGTGGAGTCGGAAGGTATATCCGACTACATCACACATGTACAAACTGTGGTGAATCCACTCAAGAGCAAGGGTGAAACCCTCAACGAGCCGTAGGTTGTGGAGCTAATCTTGTGGTCACTAACCAAGAATTTCGAGAATGTCGTGTGCGCCATCAAGGAGTCGAAGGATCTAGAAGATCATCTGTTGATGATCTTCTGTTTAAGGTTGCATAAAGATTTCTTTAACCTAAATATTTTGTTAATCTCTATTCTTCAAGTTTCCCATTCAGAAAAAGTTGATAAAGAGGTTAATATGCATTGACAACCATAGATAATAGAACTTTAATGGAGTTACTTTTAGCGACACGGACAAAGGATTCTTGATAATCAAATCCATAAACAGAAACTTAAGATCAAAAGGCAGATAATACAAACAATAGTAGGCATGATACTTCAACCAAATAAAGAAAGAAAAAAGAATTTAATAGAAAATCAACAGACATGGCCTACAAAACAAAATGAAATGAAAATATTCTTACTTACTCTTAGACACAAAGTCATGCCACGAATATCTTAGATCTTTCATGTTCACAATAAGCCTGGTAGGTTTAACAAGAGGCTTGATCTGCAAGAGACGAGTTAAGTCTTCAGTTTCCATGCCTAGAGATAGATATCATTGCATAAACACCATAATTAACCTGAAGAAAATAGGCAAATGCGAATTTTCCACCCAGAATGATTACCCACAAGAGCATGTACCTGCAAAATGAGATTGAGAATTTCTACATGCACATAAACAAAACTTAGTTACTCCATACTATTGAGCACTTAAGAAGGCAACAACCTAAACAAGAAATTAACTGGGGGAAGGGGAGGGAGGTACATGGAAAAATTTACAAGGAACACCAGTGGATCAGATCAAAAAACTTCAGAAACTTACTTGATAAAATCAGTAGTCCTCTCATACATCCCACGTCCAACGTAGTACCGTTCCTAATAAATCAAATTTCAGAAGCAAAAGAAAGTACAGATTCAACAAAATAACGTGCATCAACTGAAATTAAGGAGGCCACATTGCACAAGCAGGAAAGAACAAAAAAAAAAGCAAGCATTATAAGGTGAAACCTGTCGCATCCACTTGAAAAAGCGAACAAGAGGCCACCGATCACATTGATTGGTTAGAAGATGGAAAGCAGGTATACGCATCAGAATACTGAGGAAAAGCTGCACACCACCGTATATTCCAATCACGATTACATATAGTCTAAACATCACCCTTTCTGCATTTGGGTTACTACCCTCCTGAAGAGCTTTCCTGTAAGAGAATAGATAAAAATAATACTAAACATCTTGTGGAGATAAAAATGATAACAGGGACAAAAAAGCCAGAAATACATACACATAAAGAAACGTTATCGAAGCAGAAGCAATACTGAACCAAAGGAAACGAAGAAAAATTCGAGAAATAGCAAGGCGCCTTGAAGTAGAGTATGCCCCATACATCATTAGGATGTCTAGAACACCTGGATAGAAGTCCATGTAGAGCAATAGAAATTTTTAGAACAACAAAGATAATTCTTTCATGCTACTGCACACGAGATAAGAAAACAAATCAGCATCTAATACTTTCAGTAGAAATGACTAGAATAGCACATACTCTCAATAAACTTCATAACGACAAACGTCGGACCAAGACTCAGAACTTCCAGCAGGGTCTTCATATTAAAGTTTCCATTGTTAAATGCAACTATGGTCAGAGCCTGTGAGCATAAAAATGTGATGAAGATAATTAAATAAATGAAAATGCAGAAATTCTAATCCAACTCAGTAACACCTCATGGTCTCAACTAGCATACACAACAGGAAACAGCATTAAGAAAAATATATGTATCGAGGGTACCATCCTAACGAGGTATCTGGCTGCTCTTCCTTTTTTCTTCATAACTTTTTCTTAACGCTAACAATTGGTTTGTTTCAAGCAGGACCTCTAAACCAGCAGTTTGGTGTATTTCTTCAATGATTTTTTTTATTTTTATTTTTATTTTTTTTGAGTTATGTTCATTCATGATGGGAATCACCATTTTCTTTTAACACGTCTTAAAATTTTATTTAATTTATCAAACCAACTTTTACTAAGAAGAATGAAAGTCAATGGGGCAATAAAAGAACAGTGACACATAACACCAAAAGGAGTCAATTTTACAAAATTGGAGTCTAATCATTCACAATGAAAAATAAAGAAAAATAGAAACAGCCCTATTAATAAAGTCCAAAAGGGAGGTACTGAAGCTAACAGTGATTTGAGCTGCTTTCAACAAAACCTCAACACTCCCGTGTTCCCCTCAAGCCACAACCCAAAACAATCCCAAAGAAAGTAACCTTCCATAAGAGCTTCCCTTTAACACAAAAAAAGGGGGAAATAAAGAGAGACCTTTTTTTCATCATGGCCTCTACAGTCCCTCTGAAGAATCCAAGACAGCCCAAAAGAAAGGTCCAAATTCAGACTGTTGGTCATTTAGAGGACTACCTTCCACTATCCATCTTCTAAGTCACTCTTTGGATTAAAAAAGAAGATAACTATAATATATAGTGGCAAGCATAGGACATCTCCTCTTTCATTTCTTTCTAACTGGAAATTCACTTTCGACCAGGCTTTAGGGATATCTGACTGAGCACAAACCCTTCAGATGGATTATCTTGTGGTTTGTCCCTCTGGAAACTATTTTCGAAACAACACTCATTCTTTTTAACGGTGGAGCAGAAAACAATATGGCGTCCTTCTCTTAAACTACTTTACAAAACTACTGTTCTACTTTTTTTTCTTCTTGTTTTTGGCATTTGAAACAATTCTTCATTTTTTTTTTAAGCCAAGAATTCTTCATTTGAAACAAAACTACTGTTCTATTGAAGCCAAGAATTGTTTCAACAAAAACAGGAGATTCTTCATTTTTTTTAAGCCAAGCCGCTTGAATCCTTTTATTTTCCAGTTTTTTTTAACTGGAGGAAAAGTTTTTTAAAGAGGGAGGGAAACTAATGTACTAAGCTAGTCTAATTTTTTATTGTTTAATTCTTCCTTTTTCTACTTTAATGTTAAATCCTCTATAAAATAGTGGGTTAGTCTCTTTTATGGATCACTCTGAATCATAATAAAATCCTTTGAATTTAATTTCTAGGAGAATAACATTTAGGCTAACACCACAAACAAAAACAAAAACAAAAAAAAAGTTTACAGGACAAAGGATAAAAAAGAGAGCAATTTAAAACGCCATATACCTGGAACATCATAACCAAAAATATCCATAAACGATGGAAACTATGATAAAGATGAAGAAAAGTCCGGTGCTCAACAAATGAAGTTTTCCCTTGATGACGACTTCTACCAAGCATATTCTGAAAAAAGAAAATAGGAAAAGGAAAATTTATTATGAGCACATAACAACAAAAATATTCAAGTACTTGATATTTCATTGCTAATGTGCCATACTGAAACCATAATACCCAATACCATGTGGTTTTCCCCAATATATAATTCAATCAGGAAACCAAACATTCATTATGGACACAATAAATTATCCATGTAAATGATAAATATCCACACAGAACAAAAAATTAAGAAACTAGTTGTCAATTATGGAAGAATAAAAGTGAAAGCATGAACGGGAAAGTATTCTTTTCCTAACAAGTACCATTTGTTAATCAGAATAACAAGTACCTTATGGAAGAGTAGGGTGAAAAGTGAATGGGAGAACAACCAAAGAGGGAGGTCTGTGACATAAAAATACAGGTAGAGGTATCAATTGAGAGGAAGCAAGGTCTAGAGAGGAAATCTTCATAGTCGCATAAAACAGGACTATGAGAAGTGGAGTGCTTAATCTGAGTAATCAAAAGGGTTTTATTATAATTGATGATAATGGTCTTTTGGTTGGGGAGGGGTTAATCCAAATGGGTAAATGATGGGGAAGAGAGGCTTTGGCTGGGATGGAAGGCTAACACAAAAGGGGTAGGATTGGATTAGTACGATTATTAAAAGACAAGGCAGGTTCAGGTACAATGTTGGGAGGTGCATACAAAAGCTGCATAAAAGTTGGCGTCAAGAGGAAGGGGGTTGCATGTTTAGATGGGGAATGGAAATGCAAAGGTTAAACATGCTTTGGGAAGTAAGACTTCTGATGGGTCGATGCTTGAGCAGCTAGATGGTACAACTACTGCTTTTGGTAAGCGTGTGGGTCAACTCTCACAAAGAAGGCAGACATGCCTGAGCACTCTGCATTTTTCCACTCACCATTCGGGGCAAATATAACCAATGAAATATTCCTCCACAGGGAAAGGAATATCTCCCTATGAAATAGTTTATACTAAAATTTCCCTCATGAAAATTGACTGGACTAAACTCCAAAATTTAGCAAATTTGGAAATGTAAATTTTTATTACTGCACATAGGAGGTGAATTTAGTTCAACTTAACTAATTGTTCGGTACTTCCAAACAATACCACTAATCATAATCTTCTACAGTTGCATCTCAATAGACCTGGCCTAAAAGCCACAAAAGTCCAAATTAGGGCAAAGGGCGAGGGTAAGAAAGCCCAAAAGTAGCCCACTCAAACGAACCACCAATGGATTGATGTTTTTCTTAAGGTTGTTATGGTACTAAACTGTACATGCACACAGAAACCACCGGAAAAATTGCACATAGTAATCCACGGATTCTTAATGTTCAAGCATGTAACAGATTCAAAGCCCTGAAAACCACCTGCTAAAGCAGACTTCTCACTACCAAATGTTTAAGAGAGCAATAATTTCATGTATGGAAGATCACAGAACAGAAAATATTGTCTTCACTCAAACCAGTCAGTACAACAAATAATATAGAAATAACTCAGTACAAATGAGTTTTTTAGAAAAGAAAAAGAAAGATAATCTTTTGACAAAATTAAAGAAAGCATACAGACAACCTTTGACTTTGGTGTTGGCCTTTGGAAAAAAGATCTGCCTTTATGCCATGGCCAACTGAGTTCAAAGCATCGAAGTGACCTGATAAAAAAAATGAGCAGCATTCCGAAATTTCATCAGTAAGAATTGTTCATGACAATCAAACATACAGAATTTTGCAACTAACCAGAAATACTCGTTAAAATCATCATAGTTTCTCCATGAAGAATGTGGTGCACGCCCATTGTTATTGTTTTCAGCTTCCTGATTTTTTTTTGTAACAAGAAACAGTATTTCGTTGACATGAGAGAAGGAAAAACTTTAAGGATATAAGTTCCCAGCGGGAATGAAAGAGGTCAAGACGAGAATTAAAAAAACTACAAGAGGATAAAACAAGGAAAAGCAACTAGCACAGCAAAACAAATCTGCAATAGAGAACCCCTACTCCGGCTAAAAAATGCAGAAACTTCTTCTGAAGAAAAGTACAAAAAAGACGCAACAAAATCTGAGAAAGCAGATTCAAAAAAATGAAGCCAAGGAAAGATATTTCGTAAGGAACACCTCTTGCATTGATAGAATTATTAGACTAATGCAAGCCCTTAGAAACCTTCAAAACCCTCTAGAAATGCCAAGTAAGAATCCTCTATGAGAATCTCTTAAGAAACCATAAAAAAGAAAATAAAATCTCCAGCAATACTCTCCGGTACACCCTGAATCATTTTTAAAAAGAAAACCAAGGACACAATTCAATTTCAACCATAATCAATTGTTAGTCAAGCAAAACTGCTTATTCTGAAAACAAAATTGGACCAAAATAACTTAAAAGCCCAATGCTTTGAAGCTTCCCATAATCTCTAAAAAGTCATATTCACAGAGAACTAAACAGAAAGAACTGAACTTTTATATGAGCTGAATGACATGAAATTTCACACATCTGAAGACTGCAAATCTCAAGAGATGAAACTTTTTTAGGATTCAAGAGGATGTACTCTATTGGCAAATCTTCTCTGACCTGGTCATCCATAAACTTTGAAGAAGGTACATCTTCTTCCAAAACAACGAGAGCCAACAATTGTGTAAGGACATCATTCTCGCAATGGATTTCGTGATTCATTTTTAATTCCTCACTACACTCATTAATGATTCAACATCAGATTCAGATTCAATAAATGGTGAAGATGATGATGGAACATCTGAGAACCTGGAGGAAAGCTGCATATCTTTTTCCATAATTAAGTTTGAATCTAGAATGGAGAATGACGAATGAACAAAATTATGAGAGGGCTGACTGGATCAGAGAAACCAAAAGGTGTAGACAAGCATCTCCCATAAAATCTGGATTAGCTTCTAAAATTTCTAAACTTGTTTTTTCCAGACCAATCTTATCCGATCCTAAAAAACATATTTAGTTACCAAAGAGAATGAGTTTGTTACATTTAATGAAACAATAGAAATTGATGAATTTGGAAATAGCCAGACTGGTTTTTTCGTGTGTAAAATTTTGAATATGTGACTAGTTTGGTCTTTAATAACCTTGATTGTGGGTGTTCACATCAATTACTTAAAATCCAAATCACTTCCATAAAAAATGTGGTCCAATAAAAAACACGTAGAAAAAACACCTTTTGAAGATGGCAGTTGGTAATGCTTTGTGTTGGGATGGTCTAATGCAACATTATCACCAAAACAGAGATCAAATTTTCAAGTAAGCCTTCCTAGAGTTCAATTTTTGTTGGGATGGATTCACAAGTATTTTTCTCTATGTTTAATACAACGGCTGAAAAATCAAGGAGATTAATCATTTGAAAGGAAATGCTTACCAGACCACCCAAATGTTCCCCTATAACTTCAAAGAAAGAACATTCCCAATATGGCAATGGTAAATTAATTAAAGAGATTCCTTCTCTTTAGCTTCTTATAAACTCAAAGTGGGAGGAATCACATCATTTTGGACAGACCATGGATTGAAAACACCGCGCTAGCTCTGCGATATCCACTTTTGTACAGACTCTCTCATTAAAAAGAAAAAAAAAACCACGATCCAACAAACGTGGAATGTCGTCAACAAATTCTTGGACTTGAAGTTCGGTAAGAACTTAAAGGATAACGAATTAAGCCTTAATCATGCACAGTGGTATTGTCAAATGAAAAAAACTCACTGACTTGGCTCCCCCAGCGCTGAGGGGGTCTTCTCTACAAAATCCTTGATAATGGACATGGGGTAAAAAGTAGAAGCAATAGATCCCACGCTAGCAAAGATAGTATGGGAAGGACATCACGTTAAAAAGGTGAATTTCTTTCTTTGGGAAATAGCGCATAAATGAAACATATTCCCAAAAAACTATCATCAATCTTTATCCAAGTCTTGTCATTCAATATTACATTTTCAACTCATCACTACCATTGAACCAAAAAATGCAAACCAATTGACTTCCATAATGAAATCTTGATAAGAAAAACCTTCAAGAATATCACAATCTAGGATAGCTAATGGGTGGAAGGCTAAAAAAAGAGAAGGTAGACAACGACAAGGGGTACGAAGGTTGTAGTCAAGGGGTACGAGGGTTCTAGTCAATGACGAGGTGGTGGAAGAAAGAGAAAGAATAGAAAGGGGTAAACTAACAAACGTAGAGAGGGTGACAGAACAGTCATGGAGTGGGCAAGGAACAATGGATGAAAAAGACACCAAAGGCTTAAATCAGGGCAGAGGGGGCTGAGGTTGGAGGTTAGAGCGGGGGAGAGCGATTAAGGTTTAGGAAATGAAATGGACGTGGTGCAAATAGGGTTTAGAAAAAGGACAGGAGGCAGCGCGAGAACAGACGTGGTAGGTGCAATGATCAAAACTATCGGAGAGCAGCATAGGAGTGAGGCAAAGCCCACAGTATGTGGTGTGGCATGGAAGTGGGAGGCTAGGGTTGAGGTTTGAGATACATTCACTTGTACTCTTTCACTTTTTTACCCACAGAGACACATGCACTTGTGCTCCTTAACAAGAATGGAAAAAATAAATCCTACTCTTTCTTTAAAAGCTTTAGGTGAGACAAGAATGTTAATGTTAAAATAAATCCTACTCGTTCTTTAAAAGCTTTAGGTGAGACAAGAAACATACCGCAGCCATGACCTCATAAAGAGGAAAGATAACTTGATCAAGGAAAGAAACACCATCTTTAGACTCGCAACTCTTGGCTGGCTGCGCAATCCCATGCCTCAACATCTCATCCATTTCCCGGACCATCTGCATAGAAATTAAAGGTCTAAGGGTAAAATTATGAAGCTCATGGGAAAAGACCAACAAAAAAATTACAAAACCACGATAGGAAGAAAGTGGAGAGAGCATACTTTTTCCCTCACTGGATTACTTACACTTCTAAATAGAAAATTGGCAGGAAGTTTAAAAGATTATATGTGACGTTCTCTTCCAAATCAATTTTTATAATTTCATATTTCCTTCTTTTTTTTTTTTTTTTTTTTTTTTTTTTTTTTTTTTTTTTTTTTTTTTNAGTTTGTACCTTATAAGCAATAGTCTATTTTCATTGCTTCAATAAAAAGTTTTGTTTCTTGTTCAAAATTAAATTTATGGGTCCAGTTGGTTTCACAATGGACTAAAAACAGGTTTGGATGGTATTGAACTACTATGAATATATCAAAATTTCATCAATATTAATTACTTTTAAGCAGAGAATATATATAATAATTGGTTACCTTTTTCTACAATAGATGAAACTAATTAAGAAAATGAAAAGAGACTAATGCTTAAAAGACAAACCTCTACGAGGGAGTTATTGTTCTTAATTAATGTACAATAAGTAATGAATGTCAAAGGACTAATATTTTCACTATGTTTTCCATAACGTTTTGGATGAGTAACCTATAAGCGAAACCAACCCAACCAAATATTTTACAGTTAGATTGGCTTTGGACAAGGTTGTATGGGTGAGAATTTTTTATCCCAAAAAATTAGATTAGATTCCAAAAGTATCACATCCAAATCAAACCCCGCATGAACATAATTAGTAATTGAAGCCCTTGCAAGAAAATAAATGCTGAACATAATTTTCTTTCAAGCCTTATGTTGGATCAACTTAAAGATCCCAAAAAAATGAAAAAAAGAAAAATAAAGGTTGACATAGTCGAATATAATTACAAATGAAGTCCACAGTTACGTACATGGTGAAATATGTAGCATAAGCATTCTGGAAGGAATCTGACGTTGGCTGCTTCGCCCCATATAAGAAAGTATAAGGAAATAAACAATAGCTTCTTTTCCTTGCTAACATCAGACAAGCTGTAAAACAATAGAACACTTTCAATAATTGTAGTCCTCCAAATAAAATTTTCTTCTAGGAGATCAAATTCATAAGTCCATGTTGAAAAATGAAAATATAAGATGAAACTAAACTCCATACAGAAAATAAAAAGAATAAGTTGGAAAAACCAAACCTGCTCCAAACAGGTTGAATGCATAAATATTCACACCATTTAGCATAGTTTTCCAGAGACTTCTTAAATACACCCTCCACAGCAGCTTCATCCAATTTCTATAGCAACACAGAAAAATATCCTCAAATGAGAGCTCTAGCATATACAAGTACATTTCATATTTATGCAACAGTACATTAATTGTCGAGGATAATAGTTCAAGCTCCAAGGCTTCGAGCACAAAGCTTGGGGTGCTTATTGATTTGTGCAGTGAAAAGACATTTTTTTTTTTTTTTGGGGGGGGGGGTTAGAAAGAAGGGAATGATTTGTTTCTTATCAATGTCAAATGGAAGAACTTTTTGTAGTAAAGATCTTTTATGTTTCTTACTCAAACCTCTAACATTGACATCCAACATGATTTTGATGAACATCCGATGGGATACAATCTAGTGAATCAAGCACTCATTATTGTAACTAATGAGTTAAGATCTAATCCTTAACATATGGTTGATGAGAATGTTTTAACGCTCAACTAAAATCATTGTCTTGAGTGATTTTGAGTGTTTGGAATAAAACTCAAAGTGCTTAAGATGATAAACATGTAGGGCGGTGAAGGTTGTTTGTCTAATATTGACTGGGCTTGATCAACTACTGTCATTTAACAGTAATGATCTACCGGGCTTGTACTATAATGTGGTAAAACAATGGCCAAACTTAGCCATTCCCTACCACAAGGTGGTACAACTTGCCACCAACTCATGTACAAGTGCGCCCACATTGCATCCTCTTGGTCGCATTTGCACATCATGCCAGTACTATAAGAATGAGTTAAGAAGCCTTTTATTTTGAATGACAGCAACAGCATGGCAAGCACACAGGTGACAGCCAGTGTGGATGGAACACATCAATCGTCAAAGACTCAGAGAGGTGCGGTGAGTCAATCTACGTCGATCACTTGCCCCATTCCCTTATTTCTATCTAATCCATTATTGTACTTGCATCACGACCTCTTCATCTGATGTTGCCTCTTTGGTCGTGATATTTCTTCTTCCTCCCTTTTTTGGCTGATAAACTCCAACATTCTCTTGCTACAACTTGAAAATAAAACAACTGGTCACCAATTTGTGTCAGAATCTTCTCAACTCCTCAAAATGGCATCAACTGATATCCATTTTCCCCCAAGAAATGTTTCGTTGAGTTAAAATGTAAAATGTTCCTACTCATAAAAACCTTGATGCTGAGATAGCGAGCAGTCTACTTAGAGAATAAACCAACAGAATGAAACCAAAGGGAGACGAAGTGTCACCTTGTTGAAGGAAGTTCATGGACAGAGAATTTGGGCCTTTACAATCAACCACTAGGATGAAAACAAAGGCAGACAATGAGTCACCTTGTTGAAGACTACTGGATGCCGAGGTTTTTTCCCTATCCTTTCCATTAGTAATGATGTGGATGGTAAACAACCTCAGATCCAAGCTGATAGATTGTCTAGAATGCGGTCATGGATTCCAACCAAATATCAAATAAATAAAACCCTCCACAGGAATTAAAATACACATTATTGGCGAAGCTAACAGCAACAAGAGTTGACTGTTTGTTGAATATTTGTGAGATGAACCCAATATCATTTTTTTGATTTTGATGCATACCTCCATCAAATAAATCCTTGAGAGGATTTTATTAGCAATCTCTAAATACCCTCCAAATGGTTGCCAATCCTTTGAAAAGTCCCTATACTCATTCATAAATTACAAACCTTAATACATCCCCTTGGAAAGGAACTTTTGAATCACAATAGTAAGCCTATAAGCTCCCAGATTCAAACATAAGCGCATACCCATTGTATGCCATTTCCTCATGTAGCTTAAAATTCGAGCTCATACAAAGTCCTTTGCTAGATCCCAAACAAAGGATAGAACAATCTAAACAAAACTAAAATGATATAGAAATAAAAAAGACAAAGAACTACACAATAAACCAACTAATTCAAGGTATTGGGTCATTCCTCTCTTGAGATCACTCAAGCCGTAATCCAACTAAACAATTGCCTACCCTTCTCCTTTCTCATTCCCTTTATTTAACAAACTACCATAACAACTTCTCTGCCAATAACTAACATACCCGTTTTATAAGAAACTTTCTCACTAAGAATAAGCAAAAGGGACACAGGGCAAGGGCTGGGGTATGAGAGAGCCCCCACCCAACTAAACTACTTACACATAGCTTTCCAATAGATACGAATCAAAGGAAGTGGAGAAGTTATACAAGAATTGATTATAGCCATGGCACCACCCGGATGCATTGAGTTGTACAAAATCCAAAAAAGGAACCTTAAGGAAACAAACTTATCTTCTCAAATTCTTCTGTTTCGTTCCAGCCGCAAACTTCATAACACCGCTCTAGGGGCAAACTTCCACAAAATTCTGGCTTTACTTTTCAACTTGTGGCCCCTCAAAAAGTCCTACAACTGGCCATCAACCCTATTAGGGAGACAAATCCACAACTCAAAAATACACACGAGTTCCCAGCAACAATTAGCAAAAGGACCCTGCAGGAAAATGTGATCCATAAACTCCTCACTACTTAAACATTGTGGGCAAATAAAAGGGCAAAAGGAGAGATTTAGACTCTTTTGAAGTCTCTCATGAGTATTCAAACTTCTGTGAGCCAACGAGCTTTGTCATAGAGCATTTAACATTGGTCTAGAAGCCGACAAATGAAAGAAAAAGCCCGAGGGAACCAACAATCATCTAACCTTGTCTGCAACATTGCCCAAATGAAACTCCAATTTCTTTACCAACCAAACTTACTGTTGGAATGCCCTGTCAAAGTAACTCTCCTAATGTCATTCATAATCCTATTTTAATAGAACTCATACCATCTTCTAGAGCAAGCATGGCTTAGTTAGATTGAAAGGGCTCAACAAACAAAAGTCACTAACATGTAGTAGTAATTTCTTCTAAATCTCATAATAGTCATCGTGGAAGTGTTTTTATGAATAATAACCGTGCATTCCAAATCAATGGTGGCTACAACTAGTCAAAGGGAGCGTTGGTGAGAAGGTTTATCTTTCTCATCTTTAAGACTCCTTTTCAATGCTTCTTTGTAGGAAGTACTTTCACTAGTGGTAGACTTTTAGTGGTTGAGCCGTTTTTAACAACGACAACTTTCCCAAGCGTGGAGATTTCAACACAACGTCTTTTTTTGTTGGAAATCTTCTCAAGCCTGACTTTTAGTGGTTGAGCCATTTTTATCAAGGGAAGTAAAAAGAGTCCAGGATCTACAACTTTCTCAAGCCTGCCGATTTCAACACAATGTCCTTTTTTTGTTGAAAATCTTCTCAAGACTCAACCCTTAATGTATATTTGTAAGTATAGAACACCACAAGAGAAACCCTTGAGGCCAGAAGCTCTCCATCCTAGAACAAAATCAAGGCAAAAACCCCCAACAAACAAAAAACTATACCTTGCCCCAAAAGAGTACTATCAAATCCCTTCTATTAGAAAAATTGGGCCACACATGCTGCTCTCACTAAACTAACTATATATTTCTTTTGTGCCCCCATCCTCTTTGCATACGTGAAATGTATGAATGGCCTCATATCTCTGGCAATACAATATGTGCAAAATAATTGAGAAGTGTAGAAGTATATGAACACATATTTCATTAAATATGTTATTGTCCTGCACACGTCATAATTTTCTACTAGTGGATGTGCATCCATGATACAACCATAACAAACCTTCCCAACTCGAATATTCTTTGAATTCGAAGTTTAATTTTATATCAAAAGTAGAAAAGTGACTGATGAAAGCAACAATTCAAGACGAAAGGAATGTGAAGTTCTTATTTCTCGTTGAAGACCTCATTCATCAAGCTTTAGCATTGACAAAGCAAAAACCAACCACAAAGTAGATATCAAGTACCCAATCAACATATAATTAGCCAACTACAACAACAATTATTTTAGGATATAAATAATCTTACATAAAATGATCTCATTGAAAGGTAATGGCTCAAATCACCAACCAAGGCAAACACAAACAGCTCCAATTGTTAATGATTAAAAGTAAACAAAACTGTCCATCAATGTTCAATGATAAGAATAAAGGACATACTGGTTCATTTTCTTCAGGAATACGAAGGCGAGACTGTTCGTTGGCAAGTAGGTGCACTACATGCTCACGCTGGTTGGACACATTGTCTTTCTGAAGGCCATCAAAATTCAACATGAGACAATATAAATTGAAAATCTTAAAGAAATGACCAAGCCATCCAATTTCAATGTCGGACAAATTAAATTAAAAATCTAAAAAAAAACTATGTAACTAAAAATGACCAATAGACCAAAACAGGGTAAATAAACATCAACCATCATTATAATTGCAATTGTAAACAATATTAGAATGTGCCAAAGTCAGCATAACTCAACAGCAATTGGCATCTACTCTTTCCTTGAGGTTGGAGATTCAAATCTTCATACCCCATTTGTTGTGTACTAAAAAAATAATATTAGATTCCTTGCTGCTTTAAAAAAATATTCCTTCCAAATAAACACAAATAGTAGACACAAAGAATGTCGACCTTATGATAAAATCAAAATGATTTTTTTTCTTTAAAAAAAAAAAAGCTGTCGCATTAGTTAGGTAAAGAAAAACTCCAACTAAAAGATCAAAAGGAACTACGAATAATGAAGTATAGCTACAGAGAAACAGAAAGCCAAATCGAAGGTGAGCTTTGGAATTTAGCCATTATTTTTTACAAGAAACCAAAAGGTGGCGCATGCAGAAAAAAGAAAAAAAAAAGAAAAAGAAAAAAAGAACAGCCCAAAGAACAAAGCTTAACAACAAGTAAAAGGGAAAACAAAACTATAAAAGAAAATTACAAGAGCTCAAAAAACAGAAAGAACTGAGAATCAAAGTTCAAAGGCCACACTGTGGGCCAAAAATACAAAAGAAATGGTATTTCAAAAAATTAGCTCAAAGAAGAATCTTATATTACAACATCCACAAAACAGATGAATTAGTACCATAAGATTTCAAACTTAGATCAGTATTCCTAAGGAGCCATTAAGGTGTATTTTTAAAAAAATTATAAAAATATTATGCAAATTAATCTTTTAAAATAGAAAAATATCTTTTGTTCATAGTGTTCTTTTTATGTTTACTTCTTCTATATAGTGATCTAAATACATAACAAATCTATACATGAGAAAACAAAGTACCTACTAAATGAGTTTCTTACAAGAAGAAGAAAGAGAAACTTTTAAACCCGATTCCCAATTAGAACCTTATAAAACAAAACAAAAACCCTCAGGAGAACACTTGACCTTATTTTAAAACCCTGATCGATACATAAGGTGAGGAATGAAAACTAGAATCACGTGTTGATAGTCAAATCCATTAATATAACTCTTAAATAATCGCAAATACATATATTACAAGTATTAAAACATAGAAACCCAGTAACAAACTATACAAACAGGGGACGGAATTGAGTTGTATACAACCACCAACATAGAAGACCAAACCTGAAATCCAAAAATGAAGTGTAGAAAGTCAAATATATCAGGACTCCTAGTCTCCGGAAAAGAAAATTCTGCAGGCAACTTTGGAAGGCCACTGAAATATTTTAAAGCTGACACTGCTGCTTGCACCTAAACACAAAGTTCAGTTTCAAGGTAAATAACTGAAGAAATGGATAAACTTTCACATTCTAAACAAGAAAATTGTAATCCAAAAGACCTCAGCCATGGACCCAATAGCATTTGTCGTAGAAGGAGCATCTAATGGAATAATATTATAAGCAATTAAGTCTTCTGTCATTGCAGCATCCGATTCCATGAGTCTTTTCATCTGCAAGAAAAGGAAATCATGTATAAGAAGAGACGCAAAACTCAGAATTTATTTTTTCAAACAAAGACAACAAATAACTTCATTACAGAAAAATGTTACGGCAATTCCACTTTGTTCAAAATCCCTATTTCTCGATAATGCATCTACAAACAAACAGCCCATGTCAAATGCCTTTACTGAGCCAATTTAAAGCATCAACCCTTTAGTTTTCCCTTATTTTTCCAGTCATCCACTATTTCACTGTCAATTGTATAACCTTTATCATATGACCAGGAGTTTTTCAACAATCTCGGCCTTCCTTAGTTAAGAATTACCATAGAAGACTGATTGATATAAACTGATCACTTGTTCATACATTGCCCCTTTTCTTATAAGAGCAGCTGGACCTTCATGTAATAAGGTAGGCTTCAGCTGGACCTTCAAAGTTCTAAAATAAGGGTTTTGATTGCATTGGACCAAATAAGGGAGGGCTTCGAAGACAAAGAATGCCCTATGAGAAGCTGAAGTACATTTTCTATCAAAATTGACAAAAACACCCCATGCACCTTGAACATGGAGAATAAATTAAACCAACAACGCAAAGAATACGAGCAGCCGAAAAGAAGATGATTAAGATAATCCACATCTTTAAAACAAAGTAGACACACAAATGGTATAAGAGAAAAGAAAGGAAAATTCCTCTGTGAAACCTCTGAAGTATTTAAGGCTTCCATTAAGAACAATTCAAAGAAGAATATCAACTTTCTCAAAGCTCTTAGTATTCCAAGTTTTCCAAATGTTCAAAATGTTGCAGTGATCTTTTCTTCCCATGTCCAACTAAGTCTGATTTTCGTCAAAGATTACATCACGACTTACCACCACCTTCTTTGTCAAAGGATCATAGAGCTTGTACGCCTTAGAAGTCTCGCTTACTCCAAGGAATACACACTTCAAACTCTTGTCCTCAAGTTTCTTCCTTTTCTCATCAGGAACGTGTGCATATGCTATGCACCCAAAGATTCTAAAGTGGTCTACTGCAGGTTTCCTTCCGCTCCATGCTTCTTGTGGAGTCATATATATATATCTCTAAGAGAAAAAGTAGGGCTCCGGTTGAGAATGTGAACGGACCACACGACAGCTTCTGGCCAGAATTCCTTCGGGACTTCTCCTTTCTTTATTTAGGCCTATCTCCATCTCCCAAATGCTGTGGATAGTTAGTTGTCGGAAGCTTTGTTGGGAAATAGGAGGGAAAGCTAAGATCCTTTAGTTCGCTGCCGTGAGAACTACCCCTTGGTTAATTTGAAAAAAGAGTGATCTTTGATCTTTGAGTCTTTGTACATAGAATACTGAATTCGGCTCGAGTGCAAACAGACGATTCATTTTGCAATTAGACTTTTTATGATTCATATTCAGTAACATCCATTTGTCCAATTTTGGCTAATATCGAAGGCCATGGGTCAGTTAAGTTATTTGTTTAGCCCCAAATTGCATGTAATAAGGTAGGCTTCATGCATGGAGGGCCTTTCCACGAAGAAGTTATTGCAAGTTCTTTTGCAAGAAGAGCATTTACTGGATGCTTCGGAAAACAAGAGCTAATGGTTGAGGAGCTTTTAAATTTTCTTTATCTTTTCTTTTCTCTTCTTCTTCTTCTTCTTCTTTTTTTGTGTGATGAGAGGAGGTTTTAAATTTTCATGAACCATTTATGTTCAAGCCCCGATTGACAGCAGCTAGCTATAGTTTGACACTGTTTCATTCTTCGGAAGAAATTTTGTGCCTCCTCATAAGGAATAGAATATTCCCCCTTTGCCCTCTTTGAGTGAACAGACCTCTTCTTGAAGTTCCCTTCCCATGCCTTACGTTAGTGTTCTTTTTCGGATTTGTGTTTAATTTAGGATATGTTCTTTGTCTGTTTTATTTATGCTTCTCTCCTGGTGAAGTTTGCATCCTTTGAACATTAATCTCTTGTTATCTATTCAATGAAAACTTTTGTTTCTTGTTCAAAAAAAAATCATCCACTGGGCATTCAAATAGTCAGTCTTCTATCATGAATGTATTGGATGACTTTGATAATGAAGTCCTCTACCATGAATATGTTGGTTGACTTTGATAATGAATCATGAGTTAAAATAGAGTCTTGAATTATTTTTTTTAATCAAGAAACAAAACTTTTCATTATTGTATAAAAAGAGACTAGTGTTCAAAGGATATAATCTCCACGAGGAAGAGAACAAAAATTAAAAAATGTCACAAAGAACATCTCCCAAATTAAACATAACTCCTGAAAAACACAAGCAAAAAAGGCCTATTCTGTTCGATACTCAAAATGCAAAGAGGCATTATTCTTCTCTCCACGAGGGGTGCAAAATTTTCTTCCAAAGAGGAATTAATATATGCTAACTTCATGTATTTTTAAAAGCTCCCCAACCACAAGCTCATCTTGCAAAGCATCTTTTAAATGCTTTAAAACCACAAGCTATTCTTGCAAAGCATCTTTTAAATGTCAGACATGCAAAGAACTAGCAATTACTTCGGTGTGGAAAAGTCCTTCGTGCATAAAACCTAACATACTAAACATAATTTTAGGCTTAACAGATGATCTGAATGACTCATGGACTTCAATATTATTCTTGAATTAGAAATTCCTCTCCTAACCAATCATTTGTTTTAAACTTCTTCGTTCCTTATTCAAAAAGGAAAAATTGATTAATGCTTCAGCAAAGAAACATATTTCTGATATGGGGGTTTCAAAAAGCCCTAATAACAACAATGATCTTTCTTCGGGAAAAAGAAGATTTTCTCCCTTTCTTAAACTTTGTGGTCTTCAAGTTCATGAAATTATTCTACATGAGATGCAAATGTCACGGTAATGGTCTAATTTAGGAGTTTTGGCTATGATCATTCTCTCTTCTTGGTTTCTTAATGATGAGCATTCCGTGGTATTCAAGAAGTTGTACTGTTTGCGCCAAAAGATGCTTATATTAGGTGTCCAATCTTCATCTGTCTGAGTATCTTTTCAATTCAGCCAGCAACTTCACTCTCATTGCCACATGATTTTGAAGATATATTACGACTCTCTCTATCTTTTGGAGTAAGGTGCTATCAGGTCTTCTTGGTTCATCCAGTTGACCCACTATTGAAAGCAATTCTCGTATTCCTAGCAGTTTTTTGGATCAGCATATATATAGCTTAATGGAGAGTAAACTTTTGCTTACTTATTTTAAGGTTTAGCCTATGGGTTTCCTCAAGCCTTCAATGGATGATCTTTTTTCATATTCTGTTAAAGGGGAAGAAAATAGATGTTTTGTTTGGTCACTTCTGTTGGTGTGTTTGGAAGCAACACTTTTTTGAGTTTTCTTGTCTCAAGACAGCGGTTTTTAGCACCCTCAACAGTTTACTATAACTTGTGTTTGAAAAGGCATCAAAGAATCTTTGCAAGCAAGCTTCTTCTTTGGCTAGACCATTTTGAATCGGCTTGATTAAACACTTCACCTTGATATATCTATCCTAGCCTTTGTTAGTTTTTTTTTTTTTTTTTTTTTTTTTTTTTTTTTTTTTTTTNTATTGTATTTAAATTGGGATGATTTTATCGGTGTAATTCTTAGTTTTTGGTTTCACTCCCTAGTGAAGTTTGTATCTCTTGAGCATTAGTTATTTTTTCATTGATTTATTTTATCAATGAAAAAGTTTCATTGGTTAAGAAAAGATAGCTCATAAGAAAAAATTTACAAATAATGGATATTAAAATACTTTGCACCAATAATTTTGATATATGTATAAGTACAAGATAATTGTAAGGCCAACCTCTTCAGGGATTGCATCACTGAGTTGCTCCAGTACCATTGCTAATACTTTCAGGGTTGCGAATACTTTTTTCCGCTTCAATGTTTTTCGTTCCAACCTTAAAATTAAATGAAAAAAATCATTACCTGTCCATGATTCAAGATGATTAACTACTCACAGGAATAATTTAGGTCATAAGTGAGCCAAGAACCAACGTATACAAAATAAACCAAGAAAGTTTTAGGGGTTGTTTAGACATATTTCCTAAAATTAGTTTTCATAGGCATCTGTATTCTTTAAAAAAAAAGTTGGATAAGAAACAAATAACCATGTATTAAACATCAAACGGAAAATAACCTAAGGAGTATAAGAAAAGCAGAAAATGCTTTTAAATATTAACCAACCAATAATTGATAGGTTGCTTCCCGGCTCTATGTTTGGAAATTAGTGTTAAAGGTTTTATATTGCAACTTTACACTGAAAAGTTTCTTTAACAGAGAGAGAGAGAGAGAAAAAAAGATCTAAGGTTTAGCAGAAGTTGAAAAGGCACATGGGCTCGCTCTTTCCACTCTCCTCCTAAACCTTCCCCTCCAAAGCCCTAGTCCCCCCACCGATCAGTAACAGATTGCAGACCAATCCAACGGGCCACCTTCGATCTCTGTTCCCCATTGGTTCTGTCAGATACATGCCAGTTGTCTCCCTCCCAGTTTTGTCACCCTTTAATTCTGTCTCGCCATTGTCTTCTTTTAACCTTAGCCACCCCTCTTCCCTTTCATTTTTACTTGACATTGTTCAGCCGTACTCTCCCCTAGTTCTCCTCTTTAAACCCTAGTCACCCCTCCATATCGGTTCCTTCAGTCTTTTTTCGCACACTTTGATCGTTGCTTCCCATCTCTTTTTTCTTTTCTTTTCTTTTCTTTTCTTTTTTTTTTTTTTTTTTNCTCTTCCTCCTGTCACCAAGCTCATCCTTCTTCCTCCAACCCTTTCTCCTCTGCTGCCTAGCCATTTCTAAGGAGGTGATGAGATGTCGTATCCGTAACCTTTAGTTTTGCATCTGCTATGAAAATGACATGGGTTTTATCGAAGACAAGAACAAGCTGAAAATTACCCTCTCTATCTCTAATGTGTTTTGGATTAAAAACTTTCTACTTGAACCATTGCAAAATTCATTGCACACATTTTTTCGTAAGCAAGTCAAGGATATCTCCAAGACTATCCATTCGGCCAAGTTTAGATCTCCACAAAGAAGGAAACTTGAATGTGTAGTACTGGTTAGTGTTGAAATAAAAGATGGGGTAGTTTTCAGAAAAAATGATAAGAAATTATATCTTAGAAGTTAGAAGAAAAATCAGGCTCATCTTTCATCTTTACAAATCATGTTAAAGAAGGAGAAATATTGCAGTCGGGCTAGTCAACAATACTCAACTCCTCACAAGTTACGCAGAAGACATACAAAAAAAAAAAAAAAAAAAAAAAAAAAAAAAAAAAAAAAAAAAAAAAAAAAAAANGAACTTCAATTCTATCTTGGTGGGTTTCCAGATTGCTATTCCACAACTCTTGGAAGGGCAGTTAAAATGCACTAGAGGTTATTTTCAACTCAACATTTCTGCTAATCCTTTCATAGCAGACAAGGCATAAAAATTGAGTGTTGATTTTTCTGATTCGCAGTATGATGGGGTGAAGCAAATTGGAAATTTTCAACTGAAATTTGAGAAATGGTCCCAAGAAGAACACACTCATCCAAAGCTTATTGAAGGATACGGTGGCTAGATTTCTTTGAAGAATTTACCTTTATCGTATAAGAAACGTTCTTGTTTTGAACCAATTGTTCAGCATTTTGGAGGTTTGGTCAATATATTTTTCCAAAGTCTTAATTTCATTGATCGTACATCTCCTAGAATTGAAGTTAGGAAATATATTTGTGGTTTCATTCCACCTGAGTTAGTGGTAACAAATGAAAAGTCCGTTCAAGTTATGATGGATGAAGGTTTTACTTTTCCGTCTGAGGATTTTATGCCAAAGATGTAGAGTTGAATCCTACTCCTTTGCAGGATCAGATGTAGAAGTCGGATGGCCTTTTAATTCAAGATGCCTTCAGGTTATGCAATACTCAATAGATAATGTTCGGTCTTCTTATCGTCTATTCAGGTTCTCATCGTTTCCAAACCTACACTTCATGTCTCTAAAATAAAAAAAAATAAACTTACTCAAGACTCCCCTTTCCCTAAAAGCTCAGAGATTAATTCAGAAATTTTAGAAGGAATGTGTTCGGCTTCTCACTTCCTCTCAGAATTTTTGGAAGATTACGTGGATGCTTATTTGGGTGGTTTGGAGTTTAGTGTGGTTGGGCATATTTGAGCTGGTTCTCAGTTAGATCTTTTCTCTCCTTGTCAGAATTTGACTTCCGATCTGGTGTGCATAAATGATTGTTCTCAATTGTCAAATCTCTTCCTTCCTCCATAAATCCCTTTTTCTTGGAGCCCAACATTTTTGGCCTTTATTTTGATATTTTTATAGGATAATTATTTTAAACTCTTTGTTGAAGAGGATTTAGTACTATAAGGATTCTTATTTATATACTTATTTGTAATCTTTTCTACTTGGTTTGTATCTTTTGAGCATTAGTCTCTTTTCATTATTTTCATTATTTCAATGAAAAATTTTCGTTTTTGTTTCCAAAAAAAAGGTGAAAATGCACAATGCAATAATAAGAGGAAACAAAAAAAGTTCTAAAAAATAAGCTCTTATTGAGTTTCATAAATATTAAACGTCGATCCAAACCATTGAAAATCCAGAACTCTCCAATAAGAATACATAATGCATGGAAGTTAGGTTCCATGCTAGTCCTTGCGAAACTTTTACAGTGATTTGCCTCCACAAATCATTCCATTACAAAGAGAACAACATTTAATGTCACTAAATTCATTTAATGTCATTAAATTCATTTAATTTCATAAATTGCTTGACCCATATGAATAAACTGATGTGAACTATTAAATTTTATAAAATTGAAACCTGGACACAGCAATAATCCCATCGGGATTATTTATATAAAAAAAATTAATAGACGACCAGAATGTCTTGTGATATTTGAAAAGTTACAACCAAAAGAATAAAAGTATCCTTTTCAAAGTAAGGGTATTATTATAAAATTTAAGAGCCAACATATTATGAATGTAAAGGTTGTGAGATGCTTGAAACATTCAAGAAAGCAAGAGTAACTAATAAAAGTCATTATCAAGGATGAAAAGAGGTAACTACTTTTGTTTATGAACTTACTCTCCAAGGTTACCACTGAAAGCACCAGATTCCCTCAATTTCATTTCATCTTCCCGAAGCTTATCTACATTATTTTTCTCTCGGTATAGTCTGTAGAACTCTTGTAACCGAGTAACGTCCTGACTTCTATCTATGGTTCCACCCTCCCTCTTGGCTAGCTTTTGCTGAAATATATCTCTCAAACAATCAAGAATTAGATATGATTAGATAAAACAACGAAAGACGCCAAATTAGCTACCAGATAAAAGTCAAAAGTGCAAAGAAGTAGATGGCTCAAATTCTCAAACAATATAAAGTAAGAGCATATTTTTTTTGGGAAAAAAATGCTAGGATGGTGACAAGAAATCTAACCCCCACAGATCAACCCAATACTCAAAAAAAAAAATACAGAAGCAAAAAAAACTTGAACAAAGTGGCGACAGGAAATGCTACAATGTTGTCTCTTCAATGATATTCTAGCATGTATACTCGATGAAATGCTAGAATGTGTCCCATAAAAAATACTAAAAAAATAAATAAACAAACAAACGAGAGAAGCAAGTTTAAACCATGAGATGCATTCCTGACCTTTTCTCCCTCTATTCAAATCACTTAATCATCATTCCATTTTCATATATATTAAAAGGAAAAAAAAAAAAGATCAAGAATGTACCTTAATGACAGACATCAAACCAGTTTTGAATTGCAAAACACCTCTTCCTTCACTATTCGGATCCAGGTTTTGTGCAAGCGAATATGCATGCTCACATACTACAGGAAAAAAAACAAAAACAAGTTCCAAGTGATTTGGAATGATCTATCAAATGTATAAAATCAATAACAATCTTATATCAAAGGGAATAAAAGGAGCAAGTCTTAATAACTTTTCCATGAAATATTATTTTGCAATGCCTCTTGGATTCATTCCTATGAGAGAATTTCAGTTCAGTTGTACATAATCACTCACTGGAAGTGTTGAAATTCATCATTATCATCATAACTTACTGACAGACCAAAAATACAGAACTACAGAAAAGAAATGTCCAATTGATACCTAAAGAACTAAGGAATAATTGCAATTAAAAAAAAAAAAAACCCTACATGGATTAATTTTTCTGAAAGTGTCGATGAAGACTCTACTGTTACATTCCTGAGCGAAGGATTATGATTGATGGACATATCCAAACCCAATAATTTGATCCAAAAGTCTTTGCCAGTTTGAGAGAACTTGGGAGCGGTTTGTGAGATCTTGGGAGAGGTTTGGTCCACTGCTAGATTCAATACATCTCTCCAGAACTCCCCCTGCTATATTCAAATAGCTCTCTCCAGTTGTCAAAATCTCTTTATAATTATCCTTTGCTTTTTATTCTTAATAGTTGGAGACCTTTCTTTTAGTTTTTAGGTTTGTCTCCACTTGTTTTGGGCTAGTTTTTTTTTTTTTTAAAAAAAAAAAAAAATTGATTTTGGTTCTCCTCAAAAAGTTTACATAAGCAACAGCAGTTAATTTCAAAAGGAAAAAAACAACTTTCTAGATTACATCTTATTGATTGCTCCAAAATATAGAGCTCAAAAGCATAAGAACAATTTTTATTCCTTCAAGATGGGCACTTTCCACATACTTTTACTGAAAGTTTGACTTAATAGCTTGACAGCCTGAGAAGGGAAGAAAACAAGGACTTAAAATGATAGTGGTCAAATATTTCAAGAAAAAAACAAGGACTTAACATAAGAGAGGTCAAATATTTCAAGACTTCAGAAAGGTTCCAGTATCACTCCCAAGAGAGAAGGTGAAGCTGTTAAGTTGAAAGAACATAAAATTTTACTGTCATATCCCGGTCTGAAAACCTTTTGTGAAAGTCATGAACCAGTAAACATTCTGAAAGTGATGGACCCAAAAAAATATGGGCTCACTCCTAACCTCCTTAACAGTAATCCCTCAATACATAGCCAATTTGAAAGGCCTTTAAAATATAACTTTCAGGGAATCACCTTCAAGCCAAACATCCAACCTAAATAGGACGTTGGATCCCCTCTTTAGTGTTCTATGTTATTAGAGTTCCTCAATTTACAAGCTCAGACTGAGAGCTAACAAAGAAGCACAGCAACAAGGCTAAACAGGGGTGGGGATGCATTTCCCATCATCATCATCCCCACTAGTTTTTTAATCCTCCTCCCCTTCCCATTCCCCGATATGAGGAATTGGGTTCAGAGTTAAAGACCCTCACATGGAAGCACAGCAACAAGGCTAAACAGGGGCGGGGATACATTTCCCATCATCATCCCCACTGGATTTTTAATCCTCCTACCCACCCAAGCCCCCAATTTGAGGAATAATGTTCAGAGTTAAAGACCTTCACATGGAAAAGTTTCTGTCTCATATTTTTTTTTAATAAGAGACAAACAAAGCTCATTCAAAAACAGGCTTGTACAAAACGAAGGAATGAGCAATCCCCATTACAAAAAGAAAAAATAGTTAAATTTGACGGGTGTCACTCTTTTCTTCGTTCCAAAAAAAAAAANAAGTAGCCATAAAAATGTTCACAAAATCCTAAAAGTTCAATGATATTGTGAAAACTGCAATTCTAATTTCTTCTCCTTCAATGATTAAACTGGATGAATTTTTATTCAGGTAGGATTTATGACATGCAGAATTTATGTTTGCCAATACTAAAAAAAAAAAAAATTCAAAAACAAATATTTTATAAATAAAAATTTAAAACAAAAGGAACATACATATTCTCGCAACATTGGGATCTTCATCTTGGATTTCATCTGCAGCTCTCAAGATTTCATCAATATCCCTATTGTTTGCAAGTGAAGATGGTACATTTCCAGCAATGCCACTTTCAGGGCGTCCATATGCATCAATGCCAATTCTATCTCTTCTCAAGGCAGCTCGAACTAAGCGTTCCCATAACTCCTCAACTTGTGTCATTCTCTATTTTAGCATAAGAGAGAAATTATTTAAAACGAAAAATAGTAATGATCAACCAGATGGAACCCCTTAATGAATCAAATAAAAGCATAAAGTAGACAAACACTTAAGATCAAGACTAATTGTGAAAAGAGGCAAAGATGCAGTCAAGAATTTATTCATGGTTCACCTATGCATGGTACAATTGCTTAAGACAAACAGAAGCGAGAAATCAAAAGGCAATTCTTGACTGCATCTTATAAGAGTAAGCCCCAATGATTAAATAATGTCCCAATAACTTCAATCTTACAAAATCACAACAAATATAACAATTTCTATGCACCATATAAGTCCACTCCAGCTACCAAGCTGAAGGACAAACTTCGTCCTATGGGGAAATTTGGCATTGGTTCAAATGCTCCAGTAGAAGTATTCTATGCTATCGCGATAGTTTTTTCCATTTTCCTTTTGCATAAAAATTAAGCTTGCAGTAAAGTTTGCCACACTCCCAACATCTCCAAATGTCGCTACCCATTCAAAGATTTTTCTATTTATCCTTAACCACATTCTGAATTGAATAATGTCACTTGCCAGGAATACTCTTTTTGTCAAAGCAGAGCACCTTATTCATCATTTCTCAAAAACTTCGCTTGAAGCCAGACTAACACTAGAAATCTTGAAAAACTCCCCAAAACTTCAAAGACAATTAGCATCTCAGTAAATTTTGTGAGTCAAAACAGTTGAAGGTTGGGAATTTGAACAATTGACATCATAATCGTACATGCCAATTACCGTTGAAATATGCTCACTTTGCTACCATCTCACTAAACAAGATACACATACCTTCCACGGTACAGTTTTTAAGCACACAATAGCACAAATATTACTGCAATTCACACTTCCTCGACACAGTGTGGTGTCTCAAGCAACAAACAAAACGTCAGAAGATTACCACCAAAGTTCAAACCCAAACCCAAACCCAAAATAAAAACAAAAACAAAGCAAATTCCAGTAATTACAGAAGCATCCATCAATCCAAAAACTAACACCATGCTATACTGATGCCAACCAGCAAAAGGCCAACTCACCAGCACTTAAAACCCATGAATAACAAAAACCTAAGCTACATTTCCTCCATTTTTCAACCTCTACATAACATTCTCCGCAAACCATCCACGAACCAGCAAAAAAGAAACGGAACATACACAAGAACGATGAAAGGGATTCAACGTACCTGATTAAATGGAGCAAAACGCTACAGATAGAAAGACCAGGAGGAGTAAAATCCCGGAAATGGAATTGAGCTTCGAAGGGCTGTTCGGGTTGCTGAAGCTGTGTAGATTCAGAGATGGGAGCGGGAAAGACGGGAGAAAGGCAAAAGGAAAGGAGAAAGAATAGAACGCAGTGCGGTGGGAACTGGGAAGTGGAAAAAGTAAATCACCGGGTATGACCGGTGACGGGGTTTAGGTCTTTAATTGACGCGTACGCGGAGACGAAAAATCTTAGGACATCGTCACCGGAATTTGCAGGTCACTTTCCTCTCTCTCTCTTTTTTCCGCCATATTAAGCAACGGTGGGTCCACTTTTTGGGGCTGCATCTCAAATTTTCCTTTTCTTTGATTTTTTTTTTTTTTTTGGGATATTCTTTTGAATTTTTCTTTTTTAGGGTTTCTTGTTTTCTTAGTAATTAAGATTTAAAATACTATATAAATATATATATTTACATATAAAATACTATATTATAATGTTTATGCAACGCCCTAGATCCACCTCTAGCCGATATTGTTCTCTTTGGGCTTTTCCATTCGAGTTTCCCCTCAACGCTTTAAAAACGCGACCCCCCTTTGGGGCCCAAGTCCTCGCTGCACTTTTTCCTTCCTCCAATCGATGTGGAACCGCCCCCAAAATCCACCCCCTTTGGGACCCAGCGTCCTTACTAGCACATTGCCTCATGTCTACCCTCTTTCAGGGAACAGCGAGAAGGCTGGCACATCGTCCAATGTTTAGCTCTGATATCATTTGTAACGGCCTAGATCCATCACTATCAAATATTGTCCTCTTTGGACTTTCCCATTTGGGGTTTCCCTCAAGGCTTTAAAACGCGTCTGCTAGGGAAAGGTTTCCACACCCTTATAATGGTGGTTTGTTCTCCTCCCCAACTAATGTGGGACATCACATGAAGTGTCTTGATATCAATACTACTACACACGCTACAAATTATTCTCTTATCCTAAGACGAACATTTGTTAAATTTCATAACCATTTTAGAGAGTTTTTTTTAGTTTTTTTTTCTTCGTCTATCTTTCAAAGCAATCTATTATATGTTAAAGGTTATCTCGTCGTGATGAGTGGCTACATTTCACGTTTCTTATACAATTTCTATTGTAATTTTGGAGCCCTTGAACTCATATGCAATTTCTTTCCAATGTCACTACTATTTTATTCACGTTCTTATCTTATGAACTAGTAATAATTGAATTGACGCCTTCATTGATATTACTGTTTGTTTACTATGTATGATTTGTAACTATCGTGAATCAAGTAACAACAAAATTGATATGTTATCATGTTATTAATAATCGTTCTTTGTTATGTATTTTACATGATAGACTCTATAAAATATATTAACAAAATTAAATAGGTTGTATCTATCACATATTTATAGTCATTCATAATTTCAACGTATTAATTAATATGAAACTTCTCGTAAATTTTGATTGTAATGGTTTGTTAAAATCAATTAACTTAAGAGAATAAATAATTGTCAATAAAAATAAATATTTTAAATAACTGATTTATTTTATCGTATTATATTAAAAAATGATCCTAATTAATTATAAATTTATTTTGTTATGTATTACACATACTTTGAGGATATGGGATAATTCATAAATTACATGTTTTAAAATTAATCCATGATAAAAAAAAACATTATTAATTCTGGTGCTTAACGAAAATGACAAAAATTGCATTTTACCATTAATAATTTCATTTACAGATTTATTGAACACGTTCAAAAACTATATTTTTTTTATCGAGTTGAACTGTTTATCTAATTTTATATATACTTTTATGATCAACTAGAATGTATTTACTAATCTCGTTTGAAAAAGTTTAAATTAGCACCAAAACGGAGTGATACAATTTTGAATACGATTATTAACGAACTACTTCAACCACCGATTTCGAGGTCTAATAAACATTTTATAAAAATAACGTAATAATCTTCCAGAAATCATTTGATTACAAGTGCAGTGCGGTGAAATAAGTTAGAACTGACCAATAAAAAAGAATCAAAAGAACTAAGGCAGTGAAACTAGCTGGAAACAAGATCCCCTCCCCCTCCGATTACTGTAACGACCCAAGCCCACACCTCTACAGGGAAACATCGGATCCTGTAGTTCTTGATTTACCTTAAGTTTTTTCTGGTGAATTTACTGAGCTTGCAGTGAAAGAATGCAATAGGGTATACAAAAAAGAGATTAGAAAAAACCCTATGGACCGTCACCTACAAACAAGCTTTGTCGATGGAGGCTCAAGCATAGGCGCGTTTACTTATGTTTTCTTGTATGTATCTCTTTGCCCGCGAATCCCGCCAATTCCCAAGGCCGTCCAACCCCATCACAACCCCAATCAACAATCGGGGGTGGCTCAAGAGACGCTAGCGTGTGAACGCTGGTTCGCATTGCAAGAGGGCGGCTAAATTTCTCTCAAAATCCTACTATTCCTCTTGGGCTAAACCACAAAAAGGATTGTACTTGGAAAGACTTTGATCCTAGTTGTGAGGCTCGGATATGGTGGTACCATTACTAAAAACTTAGAAACTGAACATTAAATTCGTTAAAACCCGGTCTCCTAGCATTTCCTACTGGGAGGTTTGTGATTTAGCAATCGGCCTGATAGTCTTTGATTCTATACTTTTCCCAGTTCCGTTGCTACGCGGGCTTTACTAGAGTTTATGTCTATACAAACACTGATAAGAAACTGAAAAATGTTTACTGTTTGAATCAACAGGTGAAGAAACAGATTGAGACGCACAGTAGGCAAGGATTTTCAAATCTACCAATCTGCATGGCAAAAACACAATACTCCTCACATGACGCTGCAGAGAAGGGAGCGCCGAGCGGATTCAAGTTGCCCATAAGGGACGTGAGGGCTAGCATTGGTGCTGGCTTCACTTACCCTTTGGTGGGAACCATGAGTACAATGCTAGGACTCCCTACAAGACCTTATGCTTTATACACTATATTTCTTTTTGGACCTGTAACAATTTTGTCTAGTATAAACTATCATGCACAACTCAAGACGAATTCAAATCAAAGTCACGTATGGATAATAAAAGTTCGGGACAGTTACTTTTATGGTCAAGGTTCGATTTATCCCTGACGTTTGAAAACACACCTTTTTAGTCTATGACTTTTGATAAATAAGTTTAAAAGGTCCTTGAAGTTTGAAAACGTACAAACGTACGTTTGGGAAAGTCCATGAATCTGGTCTCATCATAGGGCAGTGTTGGGATTGTTTCCAGCAAGAATTAGGGAGACCTTGAGCCCTCGACTGAAAGCCTGGTTGAACATAAGACGAGTTTGGAATGTCGATACAAATGGAAACCACGAAAGAAATGCAATGGGGATAAAGACGAGCATCCCCATCCCGGCATCATACAGACGAGCAATTGAGCAGATGGATTTCCAGAATCCCAGTTTCTTTATCACAGGTTTCCAAGCTGCTGCAATCTGAAACACGAAATATTCTTATGTCAGGATGGAGTGCTAACTAAATCTTGATCATAATCTAAATACCCTAGATACTAGCTAGGTAACAGTAATCTAAATAAATCCCTAGATACTTGGTAACCAACCATATAAATTATACGCAGTAAAACAATAGGACAACTAGACTTGGGAACTCACAGAAAGAATGCCCCATCCTGTAGGTACAAATGCCAAGATGCAAGCGAATATATCAGGCAGTGACAAGTCTGTAATAGCAACCGCAACGGCCATGCCAGCCAGCGTCAAAAGGAAAGATAGACCTTGGATAAAACGCGACAAAAGCTGAAAATTGACGGTCATCGTCTGGCTCAAGGTAAGAACCTGCAGAAGAGAAGTAGATCTAATGACTATCATGCATATTGGAAAACACAAAGGAAACCAGTCGAGTTTATTGCACACACCTTGAAAAGAACTATAAGCCCAGCTAACACAATCCAGGAGAACCCATATGCCTAAAGAGTTGCACATTTTGGAGATTACAACAAGTTAATAACAAGGAAAAGATGGCCTTTAAACTACTTGATGACTACAAAGTATAATAACATCAAACTGCTGCTCATAATTTTTTTTAACTTTGGCATCCAATATTGGTAAGAAAATAAATAAGAAAGTTGAAAAATGTATTTCATAGAGAGACCATACCGACAATGATGTGTTTGATCCTTGCACATTGAGCTTGTAAACAATGCCATATTGAAAAATAAAAAATCTTAGATTCAGAATAGTCTCTGCTATCCGCCCTTCAAGAGTTTTTATATGTGCCTGCAGATTGTAAAAGCACTTTACATTTTGACCAAAAAAGAATGACCCAGTCTAGCATAGGTTTACCAAAATGTAATTTTCTGGTTCATTGAATAGCCTTTATACAGGAAACATTTAACGGTAACTACGAGAATAATCTATCAACACATGAGGTAACATAAATCCATATCGGTAATTCTGTTTTGCCCCTTTACAGTACAGTTATGGTTTATATATAAAAGCAGATGGAAGCTTATTGGGTGCTTTCAAAGCATATCCTTTGCTGCTGAGTGATGATCATGTGGAGATCATTTCAAACAAAATGTTGCATTGACTTGTAACCATAACATTGTTGCATTGAGAGGGAACTGATACTATTATTAAGTACAGATCTAACGAGCATTGCATTAAAGTTCATATAAAAGAAAGAAAAAGAAAAAAAGAAGAGAGAAATAATAAAGAAGTACATGGAAAATTGAATTACCAGTTCTGAGTCCCACCATGCTTCCCAGCTTTCTTCACCCTTAACACCAACTCCACCACGGTAAAAAAGCCAATTGGTCCATTCTCTGAAGTCCTCCACGGTCCTAAAAGGAAACATAGGTAATTAGATTAAGATTATTTTTATCTGGAAGATTCAGAAGCTGTCATCTCCTTTTCACGCTAATAAGAAAAGACCTTCAAGGTGCCAAATTAAGGAAGAAACCGACGGAATGGTGAATATGACTTACTTCTGCCATTCAAACCCCGATGGATTGAACAAATAGGGAGCAAAAAGCCACGATATTGCCATGAACCAATTGCTAAGAGTGACAAGGATGTATGCTAACGAACCACCTGAACTATATCCGTAGGCCATGTATACAACCAACAGGAGCACAACTTCCAATCTGAAAATACAATCATGTAGATACATTAATTATTTGCAATTAAGTATAATAAAACAATAAGACACCATAGACTTCAAAGGTTTCAATTTAGTACTTATAATTTTAAAAATGACAGTTGATTCAATTTGGTCGGGTTATGAAAGTTCAATGTAGTCTCTATAGTTTGATCAGATCACACCGATTCACTTTATTTAACTATATGAATACGTGCCATATTTTGTATTTGTGTGAAACGAGCAGGTACTTTCTAATTTGCCTAACTATGTTCACAAATTATAGTCTAGTAGAATTCAAGACAGTATCTCAAACATATTTGGGTTTATAGCTGGTTGCATTGACAACTTAAATAAATTAAAATAAGTTTTTTTAGATTTTAATTTTGATATTGTCAAGTAATGGATGGTGCCAATAGCACTACCCATAAAGCTTAAAACAGAGTAATTTACACAAAAAGCAGAGTTCAAATAATACATTAGAAAATTTCATGTGAGAAGGGAAAGAATGACACAAACCCTTTAACAAAATGGCTGCGAGAGTACATTCTGTAATTTTCTGAGAATTTGATATGGCGAACCACAAAGCCCCTTCCAGTTGCATGATACTGTATAGAAGTAGAGTTCTTAAGATACTATATGGCAATCTTCGAGATTGACAAAGGAGCAGCAAAAATAGCAGAACAAACCTTTGCACCACCATGAAGAATTGTTCGGCCAAAATAGTGAGTATTTGTGCCAAGAGAGAATGTGAAGTAGACAGAACAAAGCTGAAGCTGCATGGTTATAAAGCTGACAATAGCCTGCAACCGTAATTCAGAATAATATCTGAGAGAAAATAAAAGACTGCTAAGAAGAAGATAACTAATTAATGGTCTCGTTGACAAGAGGACCGCTTGCACTTGCTCTAGCATATTACAAACAAGGGTGCTTCATTGGGCCAAAAAGCACTTACGTTATATTTGAAGCTAATCTTCAGATTAGAGAGAGAGAAATGACAATGATATCATCATGTTAATGTTCAGATTATACAAGAGCAGTCAATTTTTTTCCTTACAGAAGTGTACATATTTCAGAATAGTATTTACCCTGAAGAAACCTTGCTCCAAAATAAATCCCAAGATCATCGGCATTGCAGTGAAGATACCATTTTGGATAAGGAACTGTTTATTCAAAGCAGCTGACAATGCAGCAGTATCTGTAATATGGGCTCTATCTTCCATGCCCTCGCTAACTCCAGACAGTGCCTGAAACACAGCCGCACATCTTTTCAGTATATTATTTTCTGAAAAAGAGGAAATATTTCCATACAAACATGTAAACTAGTCGTAGTTAGGGGTACAAGTTGAAACCCAAAAACCGAAAAGATCAAATCCAATTTTCAAAACAGTGGTTCCAGAATCAATTTTGACCAAAAGACAATCCAATCTGACCCACGCCCCTAGTCAGAGTTAAGTTCAGCATCACATTCGTAAACAAGCATAAGAAAAGAGTACATCAGATCTAAAAACAAATGAAAAATAAGCAATTAAAGAAAATTAACCCGGTAAACATTGAAGCCTACTACTTGACCAACTCCACTGGAATTCACCTTAACTGTATCAATCAAGTAGTTCTAGTGCCTCTGGGATCTATCAAGCAAACTTAAAACTTTTGATTATAGGGGCATAGAACTACTTCCAAACAATCCTCGTGAGGTTTATGACCACAATATCAAGAAAATTTTAAATTTACATCCCACTACAAAACAGAGAACTTCTAAAGAAGAGAACATCTTCTATACCTCATATGTAGAAATATAGTAATTGCATACAATAAAACTTACCAAATATGCTTTTCCATAGAGAAAAATGTACACAGTCAACACCGTTAACTGCAAAAGATCATAAAGAAATAAAACGGATCAGATTTCTTATAAATTATGATGACAGAATTCTCAGGCTTAACTTATATTACTCATTAACATACAATCTTTTCAATAAATAGTAAGAGGTCTTCAATAATAATTTATTTTGTTGCATTGTCTTGCAACATACTTCACTTCGATGCAAATGTTTCTAATTTACAAGAAAGGAGCATCAATAGTTTTCCTAAGATGAGTAAACATATATCACAGGGACTGCCTCGAAACTAATATGGATTAGAAGCGGTTGGTATCCAAACTTAAAAGTAGGCATAATTGAGATATTTTGTACGTCATTGTGTAAAGGTACTCAAGTTTAAAAATAAAAACAAAAAAAGAAAAAAAGACAAGATTAAAACACGTAATAAAGCATTAGCTTTTCAGAAAAGGCACGCAGTAAAACTATGTAGCAAAGATTAGAGCCACTTTTTTTTTTTCCAGATAAACAAACCATAAATATCCCTACTAATAGTGCGATGAATTCAAACAACTTCTCAATATAGGAATCTACGTGTTGTACTGGCATACCATAGTACAAAAGTAGTAGCCAACAGTCGTAAAATAGAATGACATCATCCGGAAAAAATCAAACAGTTGGCCAAGTCTGTATACATCACGGCTAAGAACTTGTTCTCCATTACCACCAGCAATCTTCCCTTCGAAAAGAGCAATCTGATTAAGACCAACATCTCGTCCTTTACCGACCTGAACAACTCAAACAGTTTCAATAACTTCACCACTTCAAATGATCCCAGATTAGAAAATTAAACGAAGACAAATCTCACCTGAATATACTCATGATGAGTAACGTTTCCTTGTCGCAAAGTTGTATTAAATCCTTCGATACAGAAAGGTATACAGGTAATGAAATCGTATGTCTCATAAAGGGCATTAAAAAGTGTACACCGGTAGTCATCAAGAAAATAAAATATGCACAATACTATAACTAATAGTATTTATTTATTCTTTTTCATTAACAAAGTTGAATACAACAGGAACAAAGAAGTCAAGGAGTAAAAGAAATGATAACATATGATAAAACTTAATGCAGAAATTACATAATAAAAACAGTTCAATTTTTTTATAAACATAAAACTGAACCTTACATGAAAAATGAAAACATAACATTAGAGTTCCATTAACAGTATATAAGCCGTTGGTGCTTGTGGAAAGATTTTCTCCCGCTGCGTTTCCTTTATCCAGATAACTTAATTGAAGTAATTTTTTGCATTCTTTTTCAAAAAAAAAAAAAAGAAAACTAATGGAATCAACCTGTTTCAGAAAATTTCAATTATCAGATATAATTTCTTGCTTAGTTACTTTACCAGGGAAACAAAATCTCTTTGCAAATGAACAAATATCAATCACATCTCAAGGGAACCAACTATTCAGTAGCTGTGGATTCTATACATGGTATAACAAAAACAAGCCATTAGAGTGCATATGAGTAAAGATGTAATTTAAATGAACTAAATCCACATAAATACATTCTAGCAAGTAAAAGAATGATACCTGCATAGATATCTTCACTAATGTTGATAGCACGGGAGGCCTTGCTGAAGCCACCTCGTGTTAGATGGAAAACCCTATCAAAAACATCGGGATGGCCATAATGCATACGAACTCTGACCAATTTGTAAAAGAGTTACTCCAAAGTGCAAGCTTGAAAGAAAATTCAGAAAATAGTAACATAAAATATTGATTGGATTATGGCGAGTACATACTTCAAGGGATTTGCCAGAACACGCTGACCAAGAGTCACAAAAATAGCTTCTTGATTTGACATGAATGAAGCCAGAGATGAAACACTACACAGATGAAGTGATTATTACTTAACATGAAAAAAATAGTCAAGAAAAAGGATGGGAATTATTGGCTGCAATGGAAAGTACCTGCCCGTAAATATATGTTCCCTGACACCCAGTATGGTAGGAGGACGAATACCATGATCTTTACTAAATTCCTCAAGAAGATTTCTCATTTTCAATGCTTCTTCAAAGTAATTATCCTAGATTTCCAGAATCGCACATGTTACAACCAATCAAGATTTTTTTTTTTTTTTGACACAACGCTACTATGTTTCCTGAGCCACAAACCGTGTTCATTATATATGGGAGAGTGTGGAGCATAGACATCTACACTTACATATGTCCTAATGTTGGCTTCATTAAAAATTATTGTAAGAAACTACCACGAGAAACTTACACTACACACAAGTGTTTTTTTCTTTCAATAGATTGTTTCGATGAACAATTTTCTACGATATTCGTGTCTGCATACAAATCATTTTTAGAAGGCATATCTTTTCTTGTCTATCCTTCTTAGATTATAACGAGATACCTTATCTTTAAAGAAATTATAAACCGAGAATTCCTTATCCTTATTTTTATCCCTGTTTCTTTCATAATCTTGTTTAAGCATAGACACCACTCACATAAATAAAGGAACTTAAGACAACTGGTAACTTGAAATCTAATACTACCAACTGAGAAAGCCAAAATATAAATAAGCTTTCTGCCTGCATAACCCAACGGATTTGAGTTGAATTCTTTAACTCAAGAAAAAATAAAAGGAACAATAAAATAAAAAATAATAGTCACCTGATTCATATCAATTGTCTGAACAGCATTTCCACGAGTAAAAATAACAGCATGATTTTGATTCTCAGGCTTTCCTTCACCCAACTTTGGATCTCCAGGCAATTTGATGGAATATATCTCCTACACAATGGGGAAAGTGGCAAAGATAAATCAATCAAGAGGTGTAAGGTAGAAGAAATAAAAACATTTCAGACATGTTAGAACTTAACCGGCTACTGTAAGAAAAACCAAGATCAATTAGGGAAAAAACCACAGATCCTAAATTTACAAATTGTTTCTTGTAAAGAGTGCGCATAACTAGATATAAGAAGTTGATAAATAAAAAACATCAGAAGAGATGAAAGCTCGAAAAGAAAAAATATTATGAATATTGAAAGGGAAAAGAAAGAAATAAAACCTTATCTTTTCCATTGATATCAGCCTTCACCAGCTTTGAGTAAAATTCTTTGTGCACCTTACCATCCTTTTGGGTTTCAATATCTTCAATGTAGGCAACACGAAGAGCTTCATTTCTAATAAAAAGTATTTCAAAGGATAAGAAAATTTAAAACATAAAATAGGATTTCAAGCTAAAAAATTTACTACTTCCCAATAAGATTTTCCCCAGTAAGAGTTAAATAGCAATACTCCTTCTGTGGAAGATTCAGTATGGGAAAAGAAATACCAACCTTTGCATAAGCAATGCAATATCAGAAGCCTCAGGTTTTTGTTGTTCTCTTTGTCTTCCATATATCTGACAGGTCACAACATACGTAAATTTAAGATCTGCCTGTGCACGTGCTTCAGGAGATAAATCGAAACCCCGAGTATCAGTAGCATCAGTACAAGGAATGGCAGCTTCCAAATTTGAAATTCGTCATATGGTTAGATGATAGAATTTCAGGAGGATGAACTAGAAAGGTAAGGTGATTGTTCTAACCTCCGTAAGTTCCTCTTTCTAAATAAGTCTGCAGCATAAGAGCTTTCCTATAGTACATCATTCCACGAACTGCAAAAAATCTCCCGCAGCTTAATCTATACATGTATATCTACAACTACATAAAATATAAGAATGGACAATGGAGAAAATATCTTTTGGCAACAATGCCCTCATATTCCTAGCCATTTTCTAGATTGCTATTAATACTTAAATTCAAAGTATTAAATATTATTGTAATAAATAAATACTGATGTAATATTGGAATAAATATACTATATTTTAATTTGATGAAATAGGCATATCACCCACCCATAAAACAAGAACTTACTGACTGCATAGAACTTAACATGTTATAACTCGACTGAAAATTGTAGTTGTTATAGAAATTTTTCCATTAAAATTTTAGCATACTAACAATGACAACCTTATTAAAACAACTGATTTCATATTATCCTTCTTTTAACATCTAATGATGCTAAAGATGTAATTGGAAAAAAACTCAATACATAGAGGATTAAATTAAAACTTTCTAAAAGATTAGAGACCAAATTTTAAATTAGGGACTGAGTAACATATTTGCAATCTTTAAGCATTGACAATCTTGAAAATATATATTATACCTACAAATAATAATTTATAATTCTCAACATAATTTTAATAATTTAAGGTTACTGCTAACAAAGAGAAAAAAAGATCGATATGATTCTTCATGAACAAAATTTTATTTAGTCAGTATTCAATCAATAATGTTCAGAATCAATGTGATTAAAGACACATGCTTTTAAGTATAATTTGTATTTATCAAAGATATATTTCATTCCGCAATTATGAGTTCATTTGAAAATAATATTTTTAAGGACAAATGGAAGAACGCAGACAGGACAAAGAAATTTAGTCCCCTAAAAATCTAATAAAAAAATTCCAAAAAGGACCCAAACGGATGAGAACCAGAGTCACTAATTTGACGCTTGACTTTATTTAATAGTACCTAAAAATTATTTATTGATTTCTGAACAGATGTCTTCTTGTAAATTGTCATAGTACTTGGACAAATTCAACTATTCAAAAAGCAAATAAATTTTAATTGATATAATCAAATACAATGAACAGATGATGTGCAACCCACGTGTAAACACTTATGATCGTTGAAACATAATATCTCTATTCGATCCTTAGCTACGTAATCCTCAAAATTGTAGGCATGTCAACAAACAATTTGATGGACAAGAATTAACCTCAAGACAGCTTAAGACTTTACCAGTTCTTGCTAATGTCTGTCCTCGATAAGAGGCCCAAAATCGTAGTGCAAGGATGTCATTAGGATTATCAAACGATTCTGGGTCAACTTCATTCTCATCTCGGCCAATTCGAGCAAGAAAATTCTTCCATTCATCTATATTGATTTTTGTAGTTAGCATGGAATGCAAGATAAAGAAAAATAGAAATGAGGACAAAAGAAAAAAGGGTCAGCAAGAACACATAAACCTAAAAAGAAATCACTGATGGAAGTGCATGAATGTCCAGAACTCATGAAAATGAGTTGTGTTGAGAATCCACTAAAAAGATCTAAATTAAATTACAAATTTCATTCGTATCTAACAATTTCCAATTACATCTATGAGCCAAATGAGTACGATCAAGTTTCTGACTTTCAAAGTGTTCATCGAACAAAGACGGATGATTTGGTATGATGAGACCACAAATAACACAATCTATCTAAGGAGTTTGCTTGTAACTCTTTTCTCCATATTTAAGCAATTTTTCTTTCTTGGTTGCCCCTCCTTATCCTCGAAAAGATAAAATTCCAAAGAAGGTTTAATTAGATAGTTGGTAGGTCTAGCTTGGCATAGTGAACATTATGGATCAATTTTGAGTCATTCTTCCTGCATGGTGGGCCCTCAACGATGCATTTTCTGGAAGGGTGCACTCTGCAAAAGTATGTTCAGAGATTTGGATGTAGTGTCCTTTGGAAGTATCACTTTGCTTGTTCTTGTGAGGAGAGGGAGCGCAAATCTAGGATGATGGAGATCTTTTGATACCCTTTAGGGTCTTTGGCTTGAAATGAATGATAGGGTGGTTAGGAATATAGCGAGCTCATGTGAAAAGGTTTGGTTGCTTGGGGGGTTTAATGTCACTGTTTAGACATCGGTGACCAAAGATTTTTGTAACTACCGACCAGGTTTTATTCCTAGGGAGTGGAGCTCTTTTAGTTAGGGGCTTGGCTCCTTTAGTATGGACTGTTTCTTTGTATGCCCATGGTCCTTTTATTTTGCATTCTTTCATTTCTACAGAATGTAAGCTTGATTTCTCATTAAAAAAAAAATATCAATGAAAAATTCATATGAAATACCTGGATAAATTTTTTGCAAGTAAAACAAAGTTGTTATGCCATCCTCATTTTTCTTCAGGAGTTCCCCCATACTATAGAGCACCGTCTCAGAATAATATGGAGTAAATACACTGCATTAAAAGATAGGATTAAGATGGAAGGAAAGACAAGAGATGAAACTTCAAAAAAGGGAAAAGAAATTAATAAAATATATGAACAAAAGATGCCATAGAATGAAGCACCACCTGAAAGAAAGCATCTGACGAACAGGTTTTGGATTTGGCATAGCCATGAAAAGTGAATTTGTAAAGAATTGCAGTCTACGTCTGGCCTCAAGATTAACTGGAATATTTGAAGCTGAATCTTTTATGGTTAACAGGGAATGTAATCTTTTCACTTGAGACTTCTGCCGAATGATAGGAACAATTCAATATATGTATATATATATATTAAATATATTAAATATAAGAAACAGAGATGTATTAAACACAAAAGAGGGCCCAGCCTAAGGGCAGAAGATTGACGAGGCCCTCCCCACCAAACAACTATACAAGCATAGAAACAATTCAATCTCATAAAATAATAAAAGCAACATGAATAAAAATGAAGCACGAGGAATTAAAAAAAGTAAATACCAATTCTGGATCTTTGGGCCAATTTAACCTTGTAAACAGGCGACCTTCATTTCTAGCTTTTACCAATATGTTCCATGTTTCATCATGCCCCCTAGAAAAATGGAACGTTACATGTCAAAGGATAATTCAAGATATAAAAACATCAAATAACTAACAAGCTTCAGACCTCTTGTCACCAAAAAGGATATCATGGTGCACAACATCATACAAATCTTGAACAGCCTTAACAGCACCTATTTCGAGCTCCGGAGTTTCTGGCTCTTTCTGTACAATGTCATAATCAAAGTGAAATACAGAAAATATATAAGTACAAAATGCAATGAGTTTGACCAATTATCAACGAAGTGCACGTGAGGCGCTAAAATGTAAACTTTTGGCAATTTTCTTCCATAAAGATCAATACAACTATTCAGGGGCTACACGTCACAATTTGACAATATAGTCTTATGTACAATTCTATTATCAATTTCATGATATACTATTAGTACATAATGTAAGTGAACAAGCTCCTTTGAAAGGAAGTTGACAATAAAAACCAAATCCGATGTTTCTCAACAAGGTAGAACCACTTTTTCTCTCTCTTGCTTTAATTTTCATTCTCTTCTTTTTAATATGAAAAAGCCACAATGAAAATATAGATAGAATTACATGATCGAGTTTAAAATTTTGTAAATACGAACCAGAATACCCGTCAGAGCAGTTACTCTTGTAATCACAAGTGGTAGCTTATTTAGCTGGAAGTCATTTTGAATGGAATTGTTTGCTATACTAGCTTGAATGTCTTCAAATACCCTTTCAACCCTGAAAAAGTGCAAACAATTCAGAATGGCTTTTTTGGAAAAATTTAACTTTTATGCATCATAACATTTTTGGATAGAATTGTATATGAAAGGGAAAGGTATAGAGTAGAGAGGTGGAGGATAGAACACGTTTGTTCTTCGCATGTCAGCACTACACATTTTTCCTATGCTAATCAATTGCAGAGTCTATCCTTTCTTTTTCTTTTAAACTTTAATACTCGCCTCAACTCCTGCTCTAGGCAGATATAAGTCTTCCTCACATAACTCTTTTTGGAAAGAATAGTCGAGGTTTGCATATATCTCATTACTGAGCTTATTACAAAGAAAAACAATATGGAGGCAACAAGGTAAATACCACGTCCTTCCTTCCCCAACCAGTAATTCTGTTAAGATGAGCTTAATTGCATGGTAACATTCCTGTACTGCATATTTCATATAGTCATCTCTTGAAATACGCTCCCACAACTCGTCTTGTGAATCCCGTCTCTCAACAGCAATATCCTTTGCTAGAAATATCTACAGTTCCATAACCACAATGAAAATGTTGTACATAATTGGAACTCAGTGAGTCAAAACATCAAGTATTAAAAAGCATAGTTATTCAAGTTCCATTTTATGACTGCAAGCTGACCTTGCTGGCAAGAAGAAAAAGGGGCCACTGAACCAGGGGAAGATTACCCTTGTTTTTAGGCATTTGAAGCAACTCCGATTCCCTACAAAACCAGAAAAAATTCAAATTAAAGAAAAGAAAAACAACATTGAGGCAATAGAAACAATCTAAAAAAATCAACAGCAACAGATAAGAGAACGTGAAAGTCAAATAACAGAAAGAATCTCTAGAAAATATACTCACAAGTTTGTAATATAATCTTCTTCCCTTAAACTTGCTACGATTTCATTCCAGAAGGGAGAAAATCGGGCAGCATCAAACTTATCTTTTTCAACAACCTTGATATAAACAGCAGAACATGTTTGCACTAAAACTTTAGAAAAATCACAAGCAAAAGTAGTGCTTGTAGACACTCGAGATAAGATGATGACAAGCAAAAATATTGCATTAATAGAGGCATTTAAGGAAGCAAAGTAATATGATCATCAAAACCTATCATCTAAGAAGCATGGACAGTTAAGTTTGGCTAGTATGGTTAAACATGGATGCTACAACACTCGTTGGACACGAATCAGACAGTTGTTAGCACAGCAGATGTGATAGGCAGCATTGTACAAAGTCAATATACGTCCAATGTTTGTTAAACAAGTATGGAACACTTACAAAGCAAACTAAATAGACGAAGTAATAAATTTTGAGAGTAAAATACATTGAACTCAGTTTTAAGCATTTAATGCATAAACTAATGGACATTGAATTTCCTTGATTATAAAAATAATATATATTAATAAATATATCCTTATCATGCCAATGTCTTAGAATTTTGAAAAATGACATGTATAGTGTCTATGTGGTGCTGTATGTATATCAGTGATTCTTAGCTTATCATCTATCCAACCCAGTTTCATATGCTTAACAACCTCCTTTTACTGTTTCTGAGACTCAACTCCTAATCTCCAAATGCAGCACTTCAGCCATCCTCCCTAAACCTACCAGCAACTATACTTTTAAGTTTCAATAGCATTTTAAAATCTACAACGCATTCATACAATAATTTTCTGGTAGCATGTCCTTGGCTGACACAAGGAAAATATGCAGTCCAGACACTAGTCGGACTATCTAATTGAAGTGTCAGATCTCAGAAATTTATGTTTTCCCCTTGTTGGCACTTCAGGCTGGATTGAGAAAATTTATTCAGGGGTGATGATAAATAATAACATTCATATACTTTAAATATTTAATCAATCTACAGAGCTTGAACAGGTCAGAATATTTTCCGAAGTTCAATTCAAAGAATATTTCTAATTTTTTTTTTTTTTTTTTTTNNNNTTGGAATCCTATCTGAGGCCAACCAGGGTAAATCAAGCATATTTCTGAAGCAAGGAGGCAATAGGGAACTCACCGGAGTTGAAGACTGATTTGAAATCCTGCAAAAGATACGTTTAGAGACCAGATTAACGGAGAAACTTTTGTTTAAAGAAAAAATGTAGTTTAGATTGGCATCTTATGAGAAATATTCAAACCTGTCCCGGGGAGTAGCATGTAAAGTGTTCATAAAGGCTCCTGGAAACTGCTCAAACAGCTTACGAAGCGATTCCAATGATCTAATCTGAAGGTAATAAAACAAAAAGGGGAAAAAAAAAAAAAACCACAAAACAAATTTTAAAAGTTCAAAAAATGAGAAGGGGAAAATTTGACTTCAACTACTGTACTAAAACCAAGGCTTTCATGCATTCAAGCATGTGCAGTCGTTGACTTGTTAGATTTCAAACCAAACCTCTACATAACTTCATCACATCCACAAAATTAATTTATAAGAAAAAGTTCGATTTACAACCTTTGTACTTGGCTGAGTGAGCTAATTTTAAAATTAGCCTATTCTTGTCGTTTACAAGGAATGACCCGTTATAATTACTAGAATACCTTCCATAATCTTATTGATGATGCATATTAATTAATGTACCTTAGCAGTAATAAACGTTGTCTTAATAACAATTATTAATAAAGAATATTATTCAGTGATATTGTTATAGTATTTATTGTCAAACTATTTAATGATAATGAATTTTTTTTGTTAAAAAAAAAAAAAAAAAGTCTCTGCACGGCCCAAGGCCTAAAATTAGGAGATCTCAAAGATTTTTCTTATCAAATTCAACTGAAGATTCAAACATGTGACCTCTTGGTAGACATTGCTTAGAGACCATAGGCCTTACTCAACGAGGACACCTTGTGGGGGCTTAACTACAATAAATTTTATCTTTACTGTTTATTTAATAACAATAATAATTAATTAGTTCCTTGGATAAAATTGGAACAATATAAATAAGATAAAAATAGTTATTATTTAGAACTAACTAATTGAAAAAACAAAACATAAAATTTTAATATTTCATAATAGAATAAAATGAAATAATTTTTCCCATTAGTGTTAAAGTTTTAAAATAATTTTTTATCTTTCTCATCCCTTTATTCCCATTCTACCTATAAGAAACATGACCTTGAATTTTAATTTTATCCAATTGAATCTTAATCTTAATTTTGAATACAGGGTGAAATTAATAGCTGTAGGTAGCTAAATCAATGTAGTTTTTGAATTTGAAACTACATGTGTGCATTCTTGTGATTGATTTAGACTAATTTTGTAGATTTGTTTTTACTTTTTTTAGGCTTGCACATTTTTGTACCAAGTTTGAGCATTTTTATACAGCTCAACCATGGTTCAATCATTTGTGATCGATTATGATTGGGATTGGCTTTCTCTTATGGCTAAGCATGCCATTTTTCTAGCTGAATTTTAGATGTTTTATCTGTAAGTATTTAGGTGATTTATTGGTTGTCTTTGTTTATATTATCTAATTTGTTTAGAAGAAGAGTATTCACTTAACGGCTTATTCAAATTTCAGGTTCAATTTTACGAAATAAAAACTTAGTGGTTAAAATTAAAATACAAGGTAAAAAATAAATATTTTTCCTAATTTATTTCATATCAAGAATGGGGAAATGCATAAGCTCAATAAGAATCGACTAGTACCTCTCCAAGACGATCTCTTGCACCAATTAATAAACTCCAAATAGCAGATACAACGGTATAGAACACATGAAGGTCCACGATGTAAATCTACAACCATAAATTAAATAGAGAAAAGTTCCCATTAAAGACGAGAAATAAAAATAAATTTGAATCCTCCTAATAAAGTGACTTGTATCTGTTTATCATAATTGATTTATATCAGCTGATTGACAACAAACTAACAAAGTGACTTATATCAGCTCGTTGATTACAAAATTTAAACTTACAGCAAACACTGGGGCCCATAAGCTAAGAACCGTCAAAGCATTATGATTATCTGCAAATACGACACAAGATTTCAGAAGTAGACAGCCTAAAAGCTAATTGTCATATATAATTTTTTTTCTCATTTCTGAAAGGTTTCTCTTCATCAAAAGGCTAAAAAGACAAAATAACGAGAAAAACTGTAGCAAGGTTGAAGACGTAAATCATATATCAAGTAACTTTTCTTTCTGTTGAGGACATCTCTCCATAAATACAAATGGCAGAGGATGAATATTACTCCTAAATTTGCTCTGTTGTAGGAAGGTAGGGAATGCATATTACTCCTAAATCAATAAGAAATGTTTATCAACTTCGATATGTTTTGTCCTATCATGAAGGAATGGATTGTGGGCAATGGAAATCGTTGCCTTGTTGCCACAATAAATATGCACAAGCATCGTTTGAGAGAACTTTGATTGTTTCAATAGTTTCTGTGTATATACCCTCACAAAACCATGGGGTAAAGTCCTAAAATCAGCTTCAACCCTACTTCTAGCCACTAAACTTTGGTTTTTTTTTTTTTTTTTTTTTTTTTTTTTTTTTTTTTTTTTTTTTTNAACCTGCAAATGATCTTGCTTCTTAAACAATATACCTTTTGCAGTAGTACCTTTTAAGTATCTTAAAATCCTATAGATGACTTTAAAGTGAGTCAGTTTTGGGGTATGCATATACTGGATTACCACATTAACTGCAAAAGCAATGTTAGAATGTGTGTGAGACATGTAAATGAATTTTCCAGCAAGTCTCTGATTTTTTTTGTTTTTTCGTTTTTTTTCTCTCTCTCTCTTTTTGTGTTATAGTTCGCAGTTTTAAATTGGGCTCAATGGGGATGTCTACTGGTCATCAACCAATTAATATTATCACTTCAAGAAATCAATAGTATACTTTCTTTGATGGACAAGGATACCATCTTTCAAACCTAGCAAAGTACATTCCATAGCTCATGATTGGTTTTCCAATACGTTCAAACCATGCTATAGGTGGAGTCGAAAGGTATATCCGACCACATCACATGTGTACAAACTGTGGTGAATCCACTCAGGAGCAAGGGTGAAACCCTCAAGGAGTCGGGGTTGTGGAGCTAATTTTGCAGTCACTAACCAGAATTTCGAGAATGTCGTGTGCACCATCGAGGAGTCGAAGGATCTAGAAGATCTAACTGTTGATGATCTTCTGTTTAAGGTTGCATAAAGATTTCTTTAACCTAAACATTTTATTAATCTCTATTCTTCAGGTTTCCCATTGAGAAAAAGCATTCTTGACATTAAGTTGATGAACAGGTCAATATGCATTGACAACCATAGATCATAGAACTTTAATGGAGTTAATTTTAGCAACAAGGACAAAGGTTTCTTGATAATCAATTCCATAACCCTAAGTGAAGCCTTTTGAAACTTAAGATCAAAAGGCAGATAATACAAACAATAATATGATACTTCCACCAAATAAAGAAAGAAAAAGGAATTTAATCGAAAATCAACAGACATGGCCTACAAAACAAAATGAAATGATAATATTCTTACTTACTCTTAGACACAAAGTCATGCCACGAATATTTTAGATCTTTCATGTTCACAATAAGCCTGGTAGGTTTAACAAGAGGCTTGATCTGCAAGAGACGAGTTAAGTCTTCAGTTTCCATGCCTAGAGATAGATATCATTGCATAAACACCATATTTAACCTGAAGAAAATAGGCAAATGCGAATTTTCCACCCAGAATGATTACCCACAAGAGCATGTACCTGCAAAATGAGATTGAGAATTCTATATGTACATAAACAAAATTTAGTTACTCCATACTACAGAGCACTTGAGAAGGCAACAACCTAGACAAGAAATTAATTGGGGGAAGGGGAGGAAGATATATGGAAAATTTTAAAAGGAACACCAGTGGATAAGATCAAAGAACTTCAGATACTTACTTGATAAAATCAGTAGTCTTCTCATACATCCCACGTCCAACATAGTACCGTTCCTAATAAATAAAATTTCAGAAGCAAAAGAAAGTACAGATTCAACAAAATAAAGTGCATCAACTGAAATTGAGGAGGCCACATTGCCCAAGCAGGAAAGAACAAAATAAAGCAAGCATTAGAAGGTGAAACCTGTTGCATCCACATGATAAAGCGAACAAGAGGCCACCGATCACATTGATTTGTTAGAAGATGGAAAGCAGGTATACACATCAGAATACTGAGGCAAAGCTGCACACCACCATATATTCCAATCACGATTACATATAGTCTAAACATCACCCTTTCTGCATTTGGGTTACTACCCTCCTGAAGAGCTTTCCTGTAAGAGAGTAGATAAAAATAATAATAAACATCTTGTGTAGAAAAAAAACATGATAACAGGGACAAAAAAGCCAGAAATACATACACATAAAGAAACGTTATCGAAGCAGAAGCAATACTGAACCAAAGGAAACGAAGAAAAATTCGAGAAATAGCAAGGCGCCTTGAGGTAGAGTATGCACCATACATCATTAGGATGTCTAGAACACCTGGATAGAAGTCCATGCAGAGCAATAGAAGTTTTTAGAACAAAGATAATTCTTTCATGCTACTGCACACAAGATAATAAAATAAATCAGCATCTAATACTTTCAGTAGAAATGACTAGAATAGCACATACTCCCAATAAACTTCATAACAACAAACGTTGGACCAAGACTCAGAACTTCCAGCAGGGTCTTCATATTAAAGTTTCCATTGTTAAATGCAACTATGGTCAGAGCCTGTCCGCATAATAATGATAAAGATAATTAAATAAATGAAAATGCAGAAATTCTAATCCAACTCAGTAACTCCTCATGGTCTCAACAACTAGCATACACAACAGGAAACAGCATTAAGCAAAATATATGTGTTGGGGTACCATCCTAACGAGGTATCTGGTTGCTCTTCCTTTTTTTCTTCATAACTTTTTCTTAACGCTAACAATTGGTTTGTTTAAAGCAGGAGCTCCAAACCAGCAGTTTGGTGTATTTCTTCATTTTGGCTCTTTTAAGACCCCTCGCTTGTACTTCATTTTTCTTGCTGAATTCTTATATTCTTATGAATGTCCTTTACTGAGAAACTAAATGAGATGGAGTTCACTGATTTTTTTATTTTTTATTTTGAGTTATGTTCATGATGGGAATCACTATTTTCTTTTAACACGTCTTTAAATTTTATTTTATTTATTGAATCAACTTTTACTAAGCAGAATGAAAGTCAATGGGGCAATAAAAGAACAGTGACAGATAACACCAAAAGGAGTCAATTTTACAAAATCGGAGTCTAATCACTCACAATGAAAAATAAAGAAAAATAGAAACAGCCCTATTAACAAAGTCCAAAAGGGAGGTAGTGAAGCTAACAGTGAATTGAGCCGTTTTCAACAGAACCTCAACACTCCATGTTCCCCTCAAGCCACAACCCATAAGAATAGCAAAGAAAGCAACCATCCATAAGAGCTTCCCTTTAACACAAAAAAAAAAAGGGGAAATAAAGAGAGACCTTTTTTTCATCATGGCCTCTACAGTCCCTCTGAAGAATCCAAGACAACCCAAAAGAAAGGTCCAAATTCAGACTTTTGGTCATTTAGATGACTATCTTCCACTATCCATCTTCTTCGTTACTCTTTGGATTCAAAAAGAAGATAACTAGAATATATAGTGGCAAACATCGGACATCTCCTCTTTCATTTCTTTATAACTGGAAATTCACTTTCGACCAGGCTTTAGGGATATCTGACTGAGCACAAACCCTTCAGATGGATTATCTTGTGGTTTGTTTCTCTGGAAACTATTTTCGAAACAACACTCGTTGCCTTTTTAACTGTGGAGCAAAAAACGATATGGAATCCTTCTCTTAAACTACTGTTCTACTTTTTTTCTTCTTGTTTTTGGCATTTGAAACAATTCTTCATTTTTTTTTTAAGCCAAGAATTCTTCATTAAAAAAAAAAAAAAAAAAAACTACTGTTCTATTGAAGCCAAGAATTTTTTCAACAAAAACAGGAGATTCTTCATTTTTTTAAGCCAAGCTGCTTGCTTCCTCTTATTTTCCTCGTTTTTTTTAACTGGAGGACAAGTTTTTTAAAAGAGGGAGGGAAACTATTGTACTAAGCTAGTCTAATCTTTTATTGTTTAATTCTTCCTTTTTCTACTTTGTTGTTAAATCCTCTATAAAATAGTGGGTTAGCCTCTTGTATGGATCACTCTGAATCATAATAAAATCCTTTGGGTTTAATTTCTAGGAGAATGCCATTTAGGCTAACACCACAAACAAAAACAAAAAAAAAGTTTACAGGACAAAGGATAAAAAAGAGAGCAATTTAAAACGCCATATACCTGGAACATCATAACCAAAAATATCCATAAACGATGGAAACTATGATAAAGATGAAGAAAAGTCCGGTGCTCAACAAATGAAGTTTTCCCTTGATGACGACTTCTACCAAGCATATTCTGAAAAAAGAAAATAGGAAAAGGAAAATTTATTATGAGCACATAACAACAAAAATATTCAAGTACTTGATATTTCATTGCTAATGTGCCATACTGAAACCATAATACCCAATACCATGTGGTTTTCCAATATATAATTCAATCAGGAAACCAAACATTCATTATGGACACAATAAATTATCCATGTAAATGATAAATATCCACACAGAACAAAAAATTAAGAAACTAATTGTCAATTATGGTAGAATAAAAGTGAAAGCATGAACGGGAAAGTATTCTTTTCCTAACAAGTACCATTTGTTAATCAGAATCGTGATAGTATTATTAATAAAGAATAAGCTATACGTATAATTTGGCTAATAGACAATGCCACTGCTCACTGGCTCAAGCAAAAATCTTGTTCAACCAGATGCAGAATTGTTTTCTTTTTTTTAATCTAATAAGAAACACCCGACTTAATTGATGTGATGAAATAATAAAAAAGGGCCAACCCCAAGCTATAGAAAGTTTAAAAAAAAGAAAACAAAGGTTTTCCAATTGAAAATAAGGCTGTAGTCATGAAAGGGAGGTAATAATTCACACCAGCGTTCTTTATCGAGGTTTTCCAATTGAAAATAAGATTGTCGTCTTGATGGTTCCTCTAAAGCCATAACGACCAGTACAAAGCTCTGGAGAAATTAAGCCACAGAGTTTTATTTTCCCCTATAAAAGGATGACAGAAAATGAGCAAGGCTGGAGTGAGTGTCCATTGGCATCACAAGAGACCAACCAAAGGAATTGGAAACGACTTCCAGTAGGTAGTGGCAAATGGTGGATGTTTGTTTCTGCATCGCTTTACAAGGGGGGAGCAGCTGGGAGACTGGCATAAACATGTGACCTCATTTTGCAACTTGCCTCGAGTGCTTAAGCATGAGTGGCTAAGTTCCCTAAGAAAAATTTTGACCTTCATTGGATAATTGCATTTCCAAAATGTGCAATAGAGCTTTCCTTTTAACACCAATTGGTATGAAATCTCTTATTATCGACTTAGTGGAGAAAGATCTAGTCTTGTCCAATCCCCAAACCCAAGAGTCATTAGATTCGGTCAACTGGATAGAAGAAGTTTTGCCTACGAACCCTTGTATTTACATCCCATAATCCCATAACCAGAACTTTTAAATAAAGGCTGAGGTTTTCCCTTTTGTACAGCTTTTTTTTTGAAGATTAATAAATTATCGCCTAAAGGTTATCAGCTCCACCAACATACTAGTCAATGAGGGTGTTACCAAAATTGTGATAAAAAAGTAGCCCCAGTAGGACCATGAACCCCTTTACTCTGGAACTTGAAACCATCAGCAATAGATATATGTAGGGAGAGAGTCCACACCTTCCATAACCTCTAGAATTTAAAAGGGCATATCATTCCAAAGGATCAAAGTTCCTCCAAAATGCCGACGGCATCAAGAGAAAACTGTCCAAGATTAATGGAGCTCCAAACAGATTTGATAAAAAAAACCCATCAATGAAGAAGATGCGTTCTCTTAAAGGATAACAATGGAAGGATTAAGCCTTTGGATGAGGCCCTTCATGAGGGATTTTTTTTCTAGGACTCCAAACTTCCAACATTCCAACCTAGGATAATCATTTTGGGGCTATCAACCCATCTATAACAATGGAGGTGTTAGATTGGTAGTGATTGATGAAGGATTGGAAATCTTGTAATTGTCTAAGCACCTTTTGCTGCTGCTTTGTGACTGGAATCTTTGTTTTGCTCAGTTGGAATGGAGCGAGGGAGAAATCATCTATAGGTAAGGGTGAGATCAATGATGTGCACAAGGAAAATCTATTCTTAGCATCATGAAGGGTTGGTGAGAATAAGCATAATGGAGAAAAATAAAGGTTGCCCCAAGTGTGGGTGAAGGTAGGGAAGAAGAGGCGGTGCACATGCGTAGGGAGGAGGAGGAAGTTCAAAGAGTAGGGCCAAAACTGAATGGGGGAACAACCAAAACGGTCTGTGACATAAAAAGACAGGTAAGGTCTAGAGAGGAAATCTTCATAGTCGCATAAAACAGGACTATGAGAAGTGGAGTGGTTAATCTGTGTAATCAAAAGTGTTTTATTATAATTGATGATAATGGTCTTTTCGGTGGAGGAGGGGTTAGTCCAAATCAGTAAACGATGGGGAAGAGAGGATTTGGCTGGGATAGAAGGCTAACACAAAAGGGGTAGGACTGGATTAGTACGATTATTAAAAAACAAGGCAGGTTCAGGTACAATGTTGGGAGGTGCATGCAAAAGCTGCATAAAGGTTGGCGTCAAGAGGAAGGGGGTTGCATGTTTAGATGGGAAATAGAAAGGCAAAGGTGAAACATGCTTTGGGAAGTAAGACTTCCGATGGGTCGATGCTTGAGCAGCTTGATGGTACAACTACTGCTTTCAGTAAGCGCGTGGGTCAACACTCACAAAGAAGGCAGACATGCCTGTGCACTCTGCATTTTTTCCACTCACCATTGTCATCTGGGGCTTACAGGAATGCATTCTGGCCAAATAACCAATGAAATATTCCTCCACAGAGAAAGGAATATCTCCCTATGAAATAGTTTATACTAAAATTTCCCTCATGAAAATTGACTGGACTAAACTCCAAAATTTAGCTAAATTTGGAAATGTAAATTTTTATTACTGCACATAGGAGGTGAATTTAGTTTAATTTAACTAATTATTCGGTACTTCCAAACAATACCAATAATCATAATCTTCTACAGTTTCATCTCTATAGACCAGGCCTAAAAGCCACAAAAAATCCAAATTAGGGCAAAGGGCGAGGGTAAGCAAGCCCAAAAGTAGCTCACTCGAACGAACCACCAATGGATTGATGTTTATCTAAGGTTGTTATAGTACTAAACAGTACATGCACACAGAAACCACCTGAAAAATTGCACATTGCAATCCACGGATTCTTCGTGTTCAAGCATGTAACAGATTCAACACCCTGAAAACCACCTGCTAAAGCAGACTTCTCACTACCAAATGTTTAAGAGAGCAATAATTTCATGTATGGAAGATTATAGAACAGAAAATATTGTCTTCACTCAAACCGGTCAGTACAATAAATAGTATATAAATAACTCAGTACAAATGAGTTTTTTAAAAAAAGAAAAAGAAAAGAAAAGGAAAAGAAAAAGAAAAAGAAAGATAATCTTTTGAAAAAATTAAACAAAGCATAAATACAACCTTTGACTTTGGTGTTGGCTTTTGGAAAAAAGATTTGCCTTTATGCCATGGCCAACTGAGTTCAAAGCATCGAAGCGACCTGATAAAAAAAATGAGCAGCATTCCAAAATTTCATCAGTATGAATTGTTCATGACAAACAAACATACAAAATTTTGCAACTAACCAGAAATACTCGTTAAAATCATCATAGTTTCTCCATGAAGAATGTGGTGCGCGCCCATTGTTATTGTTTTCAGCTTCCTGAGTTATTTTTTTTATTTTTATTTTTTTAACAAGAAACAATGTTTCATTGACATGTGAGAAGGAAGGAAAAACTTTAAGGATATAAGTTCCCAACGGGAATGAAAGAAGACAAGACATGAAGAAATAAAACTACAAGAGGATAAAACAAGGAAAAACAACTAGCACAGCAAAACAAATCTGCAATAGAGAGCCCCTACTCCGGCTAAAAATGCAGAAACTTCTTCCGGAGGAAAGTACAACAAAGACGCAACAAAATCTGAGAAAGCAGATTCAAAAAATGAAGCCAAGGAAAGATATTTCGTAAGGAACACCTCTTGCATTGAAAGAATTATTAGACTAATGCAAGCCCTTAGAAACTTTCGAAACCCTCTAAAAATGCCAAGGAAGAATCCTCTATGAGAATCTCTTAAGAAACCATCAAAAAGAAAATAAAATCTCCAGCAATACTCTCCGGTACACCCTGAATCATTTTTAAAAATAAAACCAAGGACACAATTCAATTTCAACCATAATCAATTTTTAGTCAAACAAAACTGCTTATTCTGAAAAGAAAATTGGACCAAAATAACTTAAAAGCCGAATGCTTTAAAGCTTCCCATAACCTCTAAAAAGTCATAAAAGAATCTTCACTGAGGATTAAACAGAAAGAACAACTGAACTTTTATATGAGCTGAATGACATGAAATTTCACACATCTGAAGACTGCAAATCTCTGTAAGAGATGAAACTTTTTTAGGATTCAAGAGGATGTACTCTATTGGAAAATCTTCACCGACCTGATCATCCATAAACTTTGAAGGTACATCTTCTTCCGAAACAACGAGAGCCAACAATTGTGTAAGAACATCATTCTCACAATGGATTTCGTGATTCATTTTTCATTCCTCACTACACTCATTAATGATTCAGCATCAGATTCAGATTCAATAAATGGTGAAGAAGATGATGGAACATCTGAGAACCTGGAGGAAAGCTGCATATCTTTTTCCATAATTAAGTTCGAATCTAGAATGGAGAATGACGAATGAATAAAATTATGAGAGGGCTGACTGGATCAGAGAAACCAAAAGGTGTAGGCAAGCATCTCCCATAAAATCTGGATTAGCCCCTAAAATTTCTAAACTTGTTTTTTCAAGACCAATCTTATCCGATCCTAAAAAACATATTTAGTTACCAAAGAGAACGAGTTGTTACATTTAATGAGACAATAGAATTTGATGAATTTGGAAATAGCCAGACTAGTTTTTTCTTGTGTAAAATTTTGAATATGTGACTAGTTTGGTCTTTAATAACCTTGATCGTTGAGTGTTCACATCAATTATTTAAATCCAAATCACTTCCATAAAAAATTTGGTCCAATAAAACACGTAGAAATAACACCTTTTGAAGATGGCAGTTGGTAATGCTTTGTGTTGGGATGGTCTAATGCAACATTATCACCAAATCAGAGATCAAATTTTCAAGTAAGCCTTCCTAGAATTCAATTTTTGTTGGGATGGATTCACAAGTATTTTTCTCTATGTTTAAACAACGGCTGAAAAATCAAGGAGATTAATCATTTGAAAGGAAATGCTTACCAGACCACCCAAATGTTGCCCTATTACTTCAAAGAAAGACTATTCCCAATATGGCAAAGGTAAATTCATTCTCTTTAGCTTCTTATAAACTCAAAGTGGGAGGAAGCACATCATTTTGGACAGACCCATGGATTGAAAACACCACGCTAGCTCTGCCATATCCACTTTGTACAGGCTCTCTCATAACAAAAAAAAAAAAGCCACAATCTAACAAACATGGAATGTCGTCAACAAATTCTTGGAATTGAAGTTTGGTAAGAATTTAAAGGATAACGAATTAAGCCTTGACCTTGCCCTAGTGGTATTGGTCAAACGAAACAGACTCACTGACTTGGCTCCCTAGCGCTGAGGGGGTCTTCTCTACAAAATCTTTGATAATGGACATGAGGTAAAAAGTAGAAGCAATAGATCCCACGCTAGCAAAGACAGTATGGAAAGGACATCATGCTAAAAAGGTGAATTTCTTTCTTTGGGAAATAGCGCATAAACGAAACATACTCCCGAAAAACTATCATCAATCTTTATCAAAGTCTTGTCATTCAATATTAAATTTTCAACAACTCATCACTACCATTGAACCAAAAAAATGCAGACCAATTGACTTCAATAATGAAATCTTGATACGAAAAACCTTCAAGAATATCACAATCTAGGATAGCTAATGGGTGGAAGGCTAAACGAAGAGAAGGTAGACAACGGCAAGGGGTATGAAGGTTGTAGTCAATGACGAGGTGGTGCAAGGTGTACGAAGAAAGAGAAAGAACAGAAAGAAAAAGGAAGAAAAAGGGGAAACTAACAAAGGTAGAGAGGGTGACAGAACCATCATGGAGTGGGCAAGGAACAATGGATGAAAAAGACACCAAAGGCTTAAATCAGGGCAGAGGGGGCTGAGGTTGGAGGTTAGAGAGGGGGAGAGCAATTAAGGTTTAGGAAATGAAACGGAGGTGGTGCAAATAGGGTTTAGGAAAAGGACGGGAGGCAGCGTGAGAATAGACGTGGTAGGTGTAACGATCGAAACCATCGGAGAGCAGCATAGGAGTGAGGCAAAGTCCACAGTATGTGTTGTGGCATGGCAGTGGGAGGCTAGGGTTGAGGTTTGAGATACATTCACTTGTACTCACAGAGACACATTCACTTGTACTCTTTAACAAGAATGGAAAAATAAATCCTACTCTTTCTTTAAAAGCTTTAGGTGAGACAAGAAACATACCGCGGCCATGACCTCATAAAGAGGAAAGATAACTTGATCAAGGAAAGAAACACCATCTTTAGACTCGCAACTCTTGGCTGGCTGCGCAATCTCATGCCTCAATATCACATCCATTTCCCGGACCATCTGCATAGAAATTAAAGGTCTAAGAGTAAGATTATGCAGCTCATGGGAAAATACAGAAACATAAATAACAAAAGTACGATTAGGAAGAAAGTGGAGAGAGCATACTTTTTCCATCACTGGATCTTTACTTAAACTTCTAAATAGAAAATTGGCAGCAAGTTTAAAAGCTTATATGTGACGTTCTCTTCCAAATCAATTTTTATGATTTCATATTTCCTTTTTTTTTTTTTTTTTTTCTCTCCTTTCACATCCTTGTGAAGTTTGTACCTTATAAGCAATAGTCTATTTTCATTGCATCAATAAAAAGTTGTCTCTTGTTCAAAATTAAATTTATGGGTCAAGTTGGTTTCACGAATGGACTAAAAACAGGTTTGGATGGTATTGAACTACTATGAATATATCATAATTCATTCAATAATTTCTTCAATATTAATTACTTTTAAGCAGGGAATATATATAATAATTGGTTACCTTTTTTTACAATAGATGAAACTAATTAAGAAAATGAAAAGAGACTAATGCTTAAAAGACAAACCTCTACGAGGGAGTTATTGTTCATAATTAATGTACAAAAATAAGTAATGATTGTCAAAGGACTAATATTTTCACTATGTTTTCCATAACATTTTGGATGAGTAACCCTATAAGCGAAACCAACCCAACCAAATATTTCACAGTTAGATTGGCTTTGGACAAGGTTGTTTGGGTAAGACAATTTTTTATCCCAAAAAATTAGATTAGATTCAAAAAGTATCACATCCAAATCAAACCCATGAAATAATTAGTAATTGAAGCCTTTGCAAGAAAAAAAATGCTGAACATAATTTTCTTTCAAGCCTTATGTTGGATCAACTTAAAGATCCCAAAAAAATGAAAAATATGAAAANTGTAAGAGATGAAACTTTTTTAGGATTCAAGAGGATGTACTCTATTGGAAAATCTTCACCGACCTGATCATCCATAAACTTTGAAGGTACATCTTCTTCCGAAACAACGAGAGCCAACAATTGTGTAAGAACATCATTCTCACAATGGATTTCGTGATTCATTTTTCATTCCTCACTACACTCATTAATGATTCAGCATCAGATTCAGATTCAATAAATGGTGAAGAAGATGATGGAACATCTGAGAACCTGGAGGAAAGCTGCATATCTTTTTCCATAATTAAGTTCGAATCTAGAATGGAGAATGACGAATGAATAAAATTATGAGAGGGCTGACTGGATCAGAGAAACCAAAAGGTGTAGGCAAGCATCTCCCATAAAATCTGGATTAGCCCCTAAAATTTCTAAACTTGTTTTTTCAAGACCAATCTTATCCGATCCTAAAAAACATATTTAGTTACCAAAGAGAACGAGTTGTTACATTTAATGAGACAATAGAATTTGATGAATTTGGAAATAGCCAGACTAGTTTTTTCTTGTGTAAAATTTTGAATATGTGACTAGTTTGGTCTTTAATAACCTTGATCGTTGAGTGTTCACATCAATTATTTAAATCCAAATCACTTCCATAAAAAATTTGGTCCAATAAAACACGTAGAAATAACACCTTTTGAAGATGGCAGTTGGTAATGCTTTGTGTTGGGATGGTCTAATGCAACATTATCACCAAATCAGAGATCAAATTTTCAAGTAAGCCTTCCTAGAATTCAATTTTTGTTGGGATGGATTCACAAGTATTTTTCTCTATGTTTAAACAACGGCTGAAAAATCAAGGAGATTAATCATTTGAAAGGAAATGCTTACCAGACCACCCAAATGTTGCCCTATTACTTCAAAGAAAGACTATTCCCAATATGGCAAAGGTAAATTCATTCTCTTTAGCTTCTTATAAACTCAAAGTGGGAGGAAGCACATCATTTTGGACAGACCCATGGATTGAAAACACCACGCTAGCTCTGCCATATCCACTTTGTACAGGCTCTCTCATAACAAAAAAAAAAAAGCCACAATCTAACAAACATGGAATGTCGTCAACAAATTCTTGGAATTGAAGTTTGGTAAGAATTTAAAGGATAACGAATTAAGCCTTGACCTTGCCCTAGTGGTATTGGTCAAACGAAACAGACTCACTGACTTGGCTCCCTAGCGCTGAGGGGGTCTTCTCTACAAAATCTTTGATAATGGACATGAGGTAAAAAGTAGAAGCAATAGATCCCACGCTAGCAAAGACAGTATGGAAAGGACATCATGCTAAAAAGGTGAATTTCTTTCTTTGGGAAATAGCGCATAAACGAAACATACTCCCGAAAAACTATCATCAATCTTTATCAAAGTCTTGTCATTCAATATTAAATTTTCAACAACTCATCACTACCATTGAACCAAAAAAATGCAGACCAATTGACTTCAATAATGAAATCTTGATACGAAAAACCTTCAAGAATATCACAATCTAGGATAGCTAATGGGTGGAAGGCTAAACGAAGAGAAGGTAGACAACGGCAAGGGGTATGAAGGTTGTAGTCAATGACGAGGTGGTGCAAGGTGTACGAAGAAAGAGAAAGAACAGAAAGAAAAAGGAAGAAAAAGGGGAAACTAACAAAGGTAGAGAGGGTGACAGAACCATCATGGAGTGGGCAAGGAACAATGGATGAAAAAGACACCAAAGGCTTAAATCAGGGCAGAGGGGGCTGAGGTTGGAGGTTAGAGAGGGGGAGAGCAATTAAGGTTTAGGAAATGAAACGGAGGTGGTGCAAATAGGGTTTAGGAAAAGGACGGGAGGCAGCGTGAGAATAGACGTGGTAGGTGTAACGATCGAAACCATCGGAGAGCAGCATAGGAGTGAGGCAAAGTCCACAGTATGTGTTGTGGCATGGCAGTGGGAGGCTAGGGTTGAGGTTTGAGATACATTCACTTGTACTCACAGAGACACATTCACTTGTACTCTTTAACAAGAATGGAAAAATAAATCCTACTCTTTCTTTAAAAGCTTTAGGTGAGACAAGAAACATACCGCGGCCATGACCTCATAAAGAGGAAAGATAACTTGATCAAGGAAAGAAACACCATCTTTAGACTCGCAACTCTTGGCTGGCTGCGCAATCTCATGCCTCAATATCACATCCATTTCCCGGACCATCTGCATAGAAATTAAAGGTCTAAGAGTAAGATTATGCAGCTCATGGGAAAATACAGAAACATAAATAACAAAAGTACGATTAGGAAGAAAGTGGAGAGAGCATACTTTTTCCATCACTGGATCTTTACTTAAACTTCTAAATAGAAAATTGGCAGCAAGTTTAAAAGCTTATATGTGACGTTCTCTTCCAAATCAATTTTTATGATTTCATATTTCCTTTTTTTTTTTTTTTTTTTCTCTCCTTTCACATCCTTGTGAAGTTTGTACCTTATAAGCAATAGTCTATTTTCATTGCATCAATAAAAAGTTGTCTCTTGTTCAAAATTAAATTTATGGGTCAAGTTGGTTTCACGAATGGACTAAAAACAGGTTTGGATGGTATTGAACTACTATGAATATATCATAATTCATTCAATAATTTCTTCAATATTAATTACTTTTAAGCAGGGAATATATATAATAATTGGTTACCTTTTTTTACAATAGATGAAACTAATTAAGAAAATGAAAAGAGACTAATGCTTAAAAGACAAACCTCTACGAGGGAGTTATTGTTCATAATTAATGTACAAAAATAAGTAATGATTGTCAAAGGACTAATATTTTCACTATGTTTTCCATAACATTTTGGATGAGTAACCCTATAAGCGAAACCAACCCAACCAAATATTTCACAGTTAGATTGGCTTTGGACAAGGTTGTTTGGGTAAGACAATTTTTTATCCCAAAAAATTAGATTAGATTCAAAAAGTATCACATCCAAATCAAACCCATGAAATAATTAGTAATTGAAGCCTTTGCAAGAAAAAAAATGCTGAACATAATTTTCTTTCAAGCCTTATGTTGGATCAACTTAAAGATCCCAAAAAAATGAAAAATATGAAAAAAAATGAAAAATAAAGGTTGACATAGTCTAATATAATTACAAATGAAGTCCAGAGTTACGTACATGGTGAAATATGTAGCATAAGCATTCTGGAAGAAATCTGACGTTGGCTGCTTCGCCCCATATAAGAAAGTATAAGGAAATAAACAATAGCTTCTTTTCCTTGCTAACATCAGACAAGCTGTAAAACAATAGAACACTTTCAATAATTGTAGTCCTCCAAATAAAATTTCCTTCTAGGAGATATCAAATTCATAAGTCCATGTTGAAAAATGAAAATATAAGATGAAACTAAACTCCATACAGAAAATAAAAAGAATAAGTTGGAAAAACCAAACCTGCTCCAAACAGGTTGAATGCATAAATATTCACACCATTTANAGGCAAGCATCTCCCATAAAATCTGGATTAGCCCCTAAAATTTCTAAACTTGTTTTTTCAAGACCAATCTTATCCGATCCTAAAAAACATATTTAGTTACCAAAGAGAACGAGTTGTTACATTTAATGAGACAATAGAATTTGATGAATTTGGAAATAGCCAGACTAGTTTTTTCTTGTGTAAAATTTTGAATATGTGACTAGTTTGGTCTTTAATAACCTTGATCGTTGAGTGTTCACATCAATTATTTAAATCCAAATCACTTCCATAAAAAATTTGGTCCAATAAAACACGTAGAAATAACACCTTTTGAAGATGGCAGTTGGTAATGCTTTGTGTTGGGANAAGAAGGGAAAGATTTGAAAGATTGCTTGGCGTAAAGCCTGTATCTTTGATAAAATCCTTGATTGCTATAATTCTTTTCTTATCAATGCCAAATGGAAGAACTTTTTGTAGCAAAGATCTTTTATGTTCCTTACTCAAACCTCTAACATTGACATCCAACATGATTTTGATGNTCAGAGATCAAATTTTCAAGTAAGCCTTCCTAGAATTCAATTTTTGTTGGGATGGATTCACAAGTATTTTTCTCTATGTTTAAACAACGGCNTCCTTAATATATGGTTGATGAGAATGTTTTAAGCTCAACTAAAATCATGTTTTGAGTGATTTTGAGTGTTTGGAATAAAACTCAAAGTGCTTAANGCCCTATTACTTCAAAGAAAGACTATTCCCAATATGGCAAAGGTAAATTCATTCTCTTTAGCTTCTTATAAACTCAAAGTGGGAGGAAGCACATCATTTTGGACAGACCCATGGATTGAAAACACCACGCTAGCNACAGAGACACATTCACTTGTACTCTTTAACAAGAATGGAAAAATAAATCCTACTCTTTCTTTAAAAGCTTTAGGTGAGACAAGAAACATACCGCGGCCATGACCTCATAAAGAGGAAAGATAACTTGATCAAGGAAAGAAACACCATCTTTAGACTCGCAACTCTTGGCTGGCTGCGCAATCTCATGCCTCAATATCACATCCATTTCCCGGACCATCTGCATAGAAATTAAAGGTCTAAGAGTAAGATTATGCAGCTCATGGGAAAATACAGAAACATAAATAACAAAAGTACGATTAGGAAGAAAGTGGAGAGAGCATACTTTTTCCATCACTGGATCTTTACTTAAACTTCTAAATAGAAAATTGGCAGCAAGTTTAAAAGCTTATATGTGACGTTCTCTTCCAAATCAATTTTTATGATTTCATATTTCCTTTTTTTTTTTTTTTTTTCTCTCCTTTCACATCCTTGTGAAGTTTGTACCTTATAAGCAATAGTCTATTTTCATTGCATNCACCACGCTAGCTCTGCCATATCCACTTTGTACAGGCTCTCTCATAACAAAAAAAAAAAAGCCACAATCTAACAAACATGGAATGTCGTCAACAAATTCTTGGAATTGAAGTTTGGTAAGAATTTAAAGGATAACGAATTAAGCCTTGACCTTGCCCTAGTGGTATTGGTCAAACGAAACAGACTCACTGACTTGGCTCCCTAGCGCTGAGGGGGTCTTCTCTACAAAATCTTTGATAATGGACATGAGGTAAAAAGTAGAAGCAATAGATCCCACGCTAGCAAAGACAGTATGGAAAGGACATCATGCTAAAAAGGTGAATTTCTTTCTTTGGGAAATAGCGCATAAACGAAACATACTCCCGAAAAACTATCATCAATCTTTATCAAAGTCTTGTCATTCAATATTAAATTTTCAACAACTCATCACTACCATTGAACCAAAAAAATGCAGACCAATTGACTTCAATAATGAAATCTTGATACGAAAAACCTTCAAGAATATCACAATCTAGGATAGCTAATGGGTNATCAATAAAAAGTTGTCTCTTGTTCAAAATTAAATTTATGGGTCAAGTTGGTTTCACGAATGGACTAAAAACAGGTTTGGATGGTATTGAACTACTATGAATATATCATAATTCATTCAATAATTTCTTNAGAAAAAGGGGAAACTAACAAAGGTAGAGAGGGTGACAGAACCATCATGGAGTGGGCAAGGAACAATGGATGAAAAAGACACCAAAGGCTTAAATCAGGGCAGAGGGGGCTGAGGTTGGAGGTTAGAGAGGGGGAGAGCAATTAAGGTTTAGGAAATGAAACGGAGGTGGTGCAAATAGGGTTTAGGAAAAGGACGGGAGGCAGCGTGAGAATAGACGTGGTAGGTGTAACGATCGAAACCATCGGAGAGCAGCATAGGAGTGAGGCAAAGTCCACAGTATGTGTTGTGGCATGGCAGTGGGAGGCTAGGGTTGAGGTTTGAGATACATTCACTTGTACTCACAGAGACACATTCACTTGTACTCTTTAACAAGAATGGAAAAATAAATCCTACTCTTTCTTTAAAAGCTTTAGGTGAGACAAGAAACATACCGCGGCCATGACCTCATAAAGAGGAAAGATAACTTGATCAAGGAAAGAAACACCATCTTTAGACTCGCAACTCTTGGCTGGCTGCGCAATCTCATGCCTCAATATCACATCCATTTCCCGGACCATCTGCATAGAAATTAAAGGTCTAAGAGTAAGATTATGCAGCTCATGGGAAAATACAGAAACATAAATAACAAAAGTACGATTAGGAAGAAAGTGGAGAGAGCATACTTTTTCCATCACTGGATCTTTACTTAAACTTCTAAATAGAAAATTGGCAGCAAGTTTAAAAGCTTATATGTGACGTTCTCTTCCAAATCAATTTTTATGATTTCATATTTCCTTTTTTTTTTTTTTTTTTTCTCTCCTTTCACATCCTTGTGAAGTTTGTACCTTATAAGCAATAGTCTATTTTCATTGCATCAATAAAAAGTTGTCTCTTGTTCAAAATTAAATTTATGGGTCAAGTTGGTTTCACGAATGGACTAAAAACAGGTTTGGATGGTATTGAACTACTATGAATATATCATAATTCATTCAATAATTTCTTCAATATTAATTACTTTTAAGCAGGGAATATATATAATAATTGGTTACCTTTTTTTACAATAGATGAAACTAATTAAGAAAATGAAAAGAGACTAATGCTTAAAAGACAAACCTCTACGANTTTAGGAAAAGGACGGGAGGCAGCGTGAGAATAGACGTGGTAGGTGTAACGATCGAAACCATCGGAGAGCAGCATAGGAGTGAGGCAAAGTCCACAGTATGTGTTGTGGCATGGCAGTGGGAGGCTAGGGTTGAGGTTTGAGATACATTCACTTGTACTCACAGAGACACATTCACTTGTACTCTTTAACAAGAATGGAAAAATAAATCCTACTCTTTCTTTAAAAGCTTTAGGTGAGACAAGAAACATACCGCGGCCATGACCTCATAAAGAGGAAAGATAACTTGATCAAGGAAAGAAACACCATCTTTAGACTCGCAACTCTTGGCTGGCTGCGCAATCTCATGCCTCAATATCACATCCATTTCCCGGACCATCTGCATAGAAATTAAAGGTCTAAGAGTAAGATTATGCAGCTCATGGGAAAATACAGAAACATAAATAACAAAAGTACGATTAGGAAGAAAGTGGAGAGAGCATACTTTTTCCATCACTGGATCTTTACTTAAACTTCTAAATAGAAAATTGGCAGCAAGTTTAAAAGCTTATATGTGACGTTCTCTTCCAAATCAATTTTTATGATTTCATATTTCCTTTTTTTTTTTTTTTTTTTCTCTCCTTTCACATCCTTGTGAAGTTTGTACCTTATAAGCAATAGTCTATTTTCATTGCATCAATAAAAAGTTGTCTCTTGTTCAAAATTAAATTTATGGGTCAAGTTGGTTTCACGAATGGACTAAAAACAGGTTTGGATGGTATTGAACTACTATGAATATATCATAATTCATTCAATAATTTCTTCAATATTAATTACTTTTAA
>NC_036641.1:8381504-8542767 GCF_002806865.2 Cucurbita pepo subsp. pepo | reverse complement strand
TTTTTTTTTTTTTTTTTTTTTTTTTTTTTTGAGGGTTGGAAAGAAGGGAAAGATTTGAAAGATTGCTTGGCGTAAAGCCTGTATCTTTGATAAAATCCTTGATTGCTATAATTCTTTTCTTATCAATGCCAAATGGAAGAACTTTTTGTAGCAAAGATCTTTTATGTTCCTTACTCAAACCTCTAACATTGACATCCAACATGATTTTGATGAACATCCAATGGGATTCAATCTAGTGAATCAAGCACTCATTATTGTAACTAATGAGTTAAGATCTATCCTTAATATATGGTTGATGAGAATGTTTTAAGCTCAACTAAAATCATGTTTTGAGTGATTTTGAGTGTTTGGAATAAAACTCAAAGTGCTTAAGATGATAAACATGTAGGGAGGTGAAGGTTGTTTGTCTAATATTGACTGGGCTTGATAAACTATTGTCATTTAACAGTAACGATCTACCGAGCTTGTACTATAATGTGGTAAATCAATGGTCAAACTTGGTCATTCCCTACCACAAGGTGGTACAACGTGCCACCAACTCATGTGCAAGTGCGGCCACATTCCATCCTCTAGGTCGCATTTGCACATCATGCCAGTACTTTAAAAATGAGCTAAGGAGCCTTTTATTTTGAAGGATAGCAACAGCATGGCAAGCACACAGGTGACAGCCAGTGTGGATGGAACACATCAATCGTCAAAGACTCATAGAGAGGTGTGGTGAGTCAATCTACGTCGATCACTTGCCCCATTCCCTTATTTCTATCTAATCCATTATCGTACTTGCATCACCATCTCTTCATCTAATGTTTGCCTCTTTGGTCGTGAAATTTCTTCTTCCACCCTTTTTTGGGTGATGAACTCCAACATTCTCTGGATACAACTTGAAAATCAAACTGGTCACCAATTTGCGTCAGAATCTTCTCAACTCCTCAAAATGGCATCAACTGATATCCATTTTCCCCCAAGAAATGTTTCATTGAGTTAAAATGTAAAATATTCCTACTCTTAAAAAACTTGATGCCAAGATAGCGAGCATTCTACTTGGACAATAAACCAACAGAATCAAAATAAAGGGAGACAAAGTGTCACCTTGATGAAGGAAGTTCATGGACAGAGAATTTGGGCCTTCACCAACTTCAAAGTCATCGATCAGTGCCCCTTGATGCCAATAGTCAACATTTCTCTTAAGACAATCCACCACTAGGATGAAAAACAAAGGCAGACAATGAGTCACCTTGTTGAAGGCTACTCGATGCCAAGGTTTTTTCCCCATCCTTTTCATTAGTAATGATGTGGATGATAAACAACCTGAGATCCAACTTTTCCATTCGGGCCTACTAGGATATATCTTCATCCATAAGTTCATTAGCAATGAGAAAAAACATCAAGCATTAGGCGATCAGCCACAAAAGTTGATTGGAATTCTCTGATAGTAGACAAAGAACTTCTACAAATGCTCTAACTCTCTAGCTATGAACTTATACATATGAAGAATTAATACTAACAGGTCTACAGTCCCTGTACCCTAATGTCTTTGCATCAACTTTCCTCAAGCTAGCATTTATGATGGATTTCTATAAAATAGATAAATAAACAAAGAAACAAAAAAAAATCATTGAATACCCTCTTGATGTCTTCCATAAGGATATTCCATGATTTTTTTGGAAGAACTTAGCCACAAAACCTCCAGGCCTGGATTGACCATTCTTAGCTTATGGATTGAATGAAATACTCTCACAGTTAAACACCATCATAATCTAATACAGCAAATTTTTGTTGACTACAATTCTGAGAAATAGCTTTCTTGATAGATTGAGCAAAAATACTAGAAACATTTTATTCAATACAAATTTGGATTCCATGTATAATCCTTGAGGGTTGAATGAATTGAAGAGTGATGCACCTTTCTTCTAATGTAGTACTAGGGATAAGCTACAATGTAACAATACTTCTCCTTGTCGCCATTCACTGGTTAGCTTGGCAAGGGACAACGGCTGACGAGGAGGGTTCTGGCTTTAGGATGAGAAGAGAGAAGAAAAGGGGAAAAGAAAAAAAATCAGCAAATAGCAATCAAAACAGTTGAAAAACCAACCGGCAACGACAACAAACAACTGCAGCTGGTAGGAAGGGTTAGGGTTTTAGGGTGACGGAGGAGAAAAGTCATGATCCAAGCTGATAGATTGTCTAGAATGGGGTCATGGATTCCAACCAAATATCAAATAAATAAAACCCTCCACAGGAATTAAAATACACATTATTGGCGAAGCTAACAGCAACAAGAGTTGACTGTTTGTTGAATATTTGTGAGATGAACCCAATATCAATTTTTGATCTTGATGCATACCTCCATCAAATAAATCCTTGAGAGGATTTTCTTGGAAATCTCTAAATACCCTCCAAATGGTTGTCAATCCTTTGAAAAGTCCCTATACTCATTCGTAAGTTACAAACCTGAATACATCCCCTTGGAAAGGAACTTTTAAATCACAATAGTAAGCCTATAAGCTCCCAGATTCAAACATAAGCGCATACCCATTGTATGTATGTCATTTCCTCATGTTGCTTAAAATTCGAGCTCATACGAAAGGAATGTGAAGTTCTTATTTCATCGAAAACCTCATTCATCAAGCTTTCGCATTGACAAAGCAAAAACAAACCACAAATTAGATATCAAGTACCCAATCAACATAATATATAATTGGTCAACTACAACAACAATTATTTTAGGATAGAAATAATCTCACATAAAACGATCTCATTGAAAGGTAATGGCTCAAATTACCAACCAAAGCAAACGCAAACAGCTCCGATTGTTAATGATTGAAAGTAAAAAAAACTGTCCATCAATGTTCAATGATGAGAATAAAGGACATACTGGTTCATTTTCTTCAGGAATACAAAGGCGAGACTGTTCGTTGGCAAGTAGGTGCACTACATGTTCACGCTGATTGGACACATTGTCTTTCTGAAGACCACAAAATTCAACAGACAATATAAATTGAAATTCTTAAAGAAATAACCAAGCCATCCAATTTCAATGTTGGACAAATCAAATTAAAAATCTTAAAAAAAAAAAAACGATGATAACTAAAAATGACCAATAGACTAAAACAGGGTAAATAAACATAAATCCATCCCAATACAAAAATGTAAAAGCAACTAGACTCAGAACCATGGAATTAAAATTCAACGTGACAAAAGTAAATGAGTTTCTTACAAGAAGAAGAAAGAGAAACTTTTAAACCCGATTCCCAATTAGAACCTTACAAAACAAAAACCCTTAGGAGAACACTCAACCTTATTTTAAAACCCTGATCAACCCATAAGGTGAGGAATGAAAACTAGAATCACATGTTGATAGTCAAATCCATTAATATAACTCCTAAATAATCGGAAATACATATATTACAAGTATTAAAACATAGAAACCCAGTAACAAACTATACAAACAGGGGACGGGATTGAGTTGTATACAACCACCAACATAGAAGTCCAAACCTGAAATCCAAAAATGAAGTGTAGAAAGTCAAGTATATCAGGACTCCTAGTCTCCGGAAAACAAAATTCTGCAGGCAACTTTGGAAGGCCACTGAAATATTTTAAAGCTGACACTGCTGCTTGCACCTAAACATAAAGTTCAGTTTCAAGGTAAATAACTGAAGCAATGGATAAACTTTCACATCTCTAAACAAGAAAATTGTAATCTAAAAGACCTCAGCCATGGACCCAATAGCATTTGTCGTAGAAGGAGCATCTAATGGAATAATATTATAAGCAATTAAGTTTTCTGTCATTGCAGCATCCGATTCCATGAGTCTTTTCATCTGCAAGAAAAGAAAATCATGTATAAGAGGAGACGCAAAACACAGAATTTATTTTTCCAAACAAAGACAACAAATAACTAACTTCATTACAGAAAAATGTTACGCCGATTCCACTTTGTTCAAAAGCCCTATTTCTAGATAATGCCTTTACTGAGCCAATTTAAAGCATCAACCCTTTAGTTTTTCCTTATTTTTCCGGTCATTCACTATTTCACTGTCAATTGTATAACTTTTATCATATGACCAGGAGTTTTTCAACAAACTCGGCCTTCCTTAGTTAAGAATTACCCTAGAAGACTGATTGATATAAACTGATCACTTGTTCATACATTGCCCTTTTTTCTTATAACAGCAGCTGGACCTTCATTATCAAAGAGCTGGGTTTTTTATTTAACAAGAAACGAAAGTTTCTATTAAGAGAAGGAAAAGAGATTAATGCTCCAGACATAAAAACTCCACATGGAAGTGAAAAAAGTAACACAAAAACATAAAGAGTAATGGAAGATAAAACGAAAAAAAAAATCTCAATGTCAGTAAATCATTAAGAGAAAAAACAGCAGAAGTCTTGAAAAGAGAAGCCCAGGATGAAGCTTTCCTGCAAGCTGAATCAAAATGCCCGAACCATGGGACACACTTGCTGTCGAAGATTCCATTCCATCCAAAGTTCTTAAATAAGGGTTTTGATCGCATTGGACCAAATAAGGGAGGGCTTCGAAGACAAAGAAGGCCCTATGAGAAGCTGAAGTACATTTTCTATCAAAATTGACAAAAACACCCCATGCATCTTGAACACCGAGAATAAATTAAACCAACCATTTGCAAAATGAAGATATTATTGAGGATTTGTTTTAAACCTCTTGGTTCCTTATTCAAAAAGGAAAAAATGATTAACGCTTCAGCAAAGGAACATATTTCTGGTATGGGGTTTCAAAAAGCCCTAATAACAAGAATGAACTTTCTTCGGGAAAAAAGGAAATTTTCTCCCTTTCTTAAACTTTGTGGTCTTCAAGTTCATGAAATTATTCTACATGGGATGCAAACGTCAGGGTAATGGTCTAATTTAGGGGTTTTGGCTATGATCATTCTCTCTTCTTGGTTTCTTAATGATGAACATTCCGTGGTATTCAAGAAGTTGTACTGTTTGCTCCAAAAGATATTCATATTAAGTGTCCTATTTTCATCTGTCTGAGTATCTTTTCAATTCAGCCAGCAACTTCACACTCATTGCCACATGATTTTGAAGATATATTACAACTCTCTCAATCTTTTGGAGTAAGGTGCTATCAGGTCTTCTTGGTTCATCCAGTTGGCCCACTATTGGAAGCAATTCTCGTATTCCTAGCAGTTTTTTGGATCAGCATATATATAGCTAAATGGAGTGTAAACTTTTGCTTACTTACTTTAAGTTTAGCCTACGGGTTTCCTCAAGCCTTCAATGGATCATCTTTTTCCATATTCTGTTAAAAGGGAAAGAAAATAGATGTTTTGTTTTGTCACTTTTGTTGGTGTGTTTGGCAACATTTTTTTGACTTTTCTCGTCTCTAGACACCGGTTTTTAGCACCCTCGACAGTTTACTATAAGTTGTGTTTGAAAATGTATCAAAGAATCTTTGCAAACAAGCCTCTTCTTTGGCTAGACCATTTTGAATTCGTTTGAAAAGGTATCAAAGAATCTTTGCAAGCAAGCTTCTTCTCATTTTGAATTCGAGCCAACATAGCTCTCTCTCTCTCCCTCTCTCTCTCTCTCTCTCTCTCTCTCTCTCTCAACCAACAAAGTTCAAACCCAAACCCAAAATAAAAACAAAAACAAAGCAAATTCCAATAATTACATAAGCATCCATCAATCCAAAATCTAACACCATGCTATCCTGATGCCTACTCACCAGCAGTTAAACCCCAGAAATAACAAAAACCTAAGAAAAAGGCAAGTAAATACCACTACATTTCCTCCATTTTTCAACCTCTACATAACATTCTCTGCAAACCATCCACGAACCAGCAAAAAAGAATGGAACATACACAAGAATCAAAGGGATTCAACGTACCTGATTAGATGGACCAAAACGCTACAGACAGAGAGACCAGGAGAAGTAAAACTCGCGAAAACGGAATTGAACTTCCAAGTGCTCTTCGGGTCGCTGAAGCTGTGTAGGTTCAGAGATGGGAGCGGGAATTTTAATCATATTTTTTATTATTAATTATATTAAAAAGAACCTTCGAAATTTTTTATTTTAATATATATAAAGATGCGTAGTTTAATGAATAATAAAATTATAAAGTTTCATTTTAAAATAATATAAACGCTTTCTTTTAAAAAAGAATTAATTTTTTATAGACACTCCGAGGTAAAAAAAACGAAATATGCGAATTTTTTTTCTTTTTCATCGCCTTTATTTACATCGCATCGTCTTTTTTTTTTTTTATATATATAATTTTTATTGTTTATTTATATCATCTTTATTTACATCACTTTTATTTACATCACATCATTTTTTTAAGTACTTTAACGATTATTCAGTCTCTTGATGAGTTTTGATCGAGATAATTTGTAAAATACTGTCTAATTTGACAAATTTATCATGAAGGGAACATTGGATAGTTTTACGACAATTTCGGTCGGATGTCGAGGTTGCTATAAGCCTGGAGGTAGAGAATCCAAAAATTGATCTTTGAGGTCGTATATTATGTCTTCATCTTCTTCTACGGTAGAAGGAGAAGATGTTGAGCCGATAGATGCGACTTTTTGAAGAACCTTTTGGAAAGCATCTTAAGTAGATGTCCGAGCTAACGGTACAAGTTAGAGAAAGATTAGACAGAATATTAAATTTAAAGGCAACATTTCTAGAAGCATTTGTCAATGTCGTTAAAAATTGCGACAGGTTCAATGAACATGAATGAGTCATTCGAAAACAAATAGAGGAAGATGACGAGATAGATGAAGGAACTTTGAACAATCAAATTACGAGAATTTCTAGAAGATAACACACCTTACCCGTTTGATATTAACCAAATGAACCCACAAGAATTTGTAGAGAAATCAAAAGAAAGAAGCCGGACATGAGTAGTATCTAGACATTTAGAATTTTCACAAATAACATTGTTTAAATCTAAAATTTGTTTTGCTCGATACTTGAAGCTCGAAACGTGCCTTCATCATTATTCATCTGAAGCGTCTTGATATTTGATACAACTACACACGCTACAAATAAAGAAGCCACCTCAAGCTAGACATAAGTTGATTTGTTAGCGAGTTATTAATACTCGTTTTTTGTTATCTACTACTAAAAAAACTGTGATGTACCACATTGGTTGAAAAGGAGAACGAAACACTATTTCCCTAGCATATGCGTTTTAAAGCCTCGAGGGGAAGCCTGAAAGGGAAAGCTATCTACTAGCAGTGGATCTGGGCTGTTACAAATGGTATCAGAGCCAGACACCGAACGATGTGTTAGCCTTTTCACTGTCCCCCGAAGGGGGTAGACACAAGGCAATGTGCCAATTACAAATGGTATCAGAGCCAGACACCGAACGATGTGTTAGCCTTTTCACTGTTCCCTGAAGGGGGTAGACACAAGGCAATGTGCCAATAAAGATGCTAGGCTCCTCCGAATGAGGGTGGATTGTGATGTCCCACATTGGTTGAGGAGGAGAACAAAACACCATTTATAAAAGTACATTTTTCGATGAATAATTTCATTTATCTCAAATTCCAAATTTACATTCACCCTTGTTTTATTTTATCGATTTATCAAAATACTTTCAAAAACTACACATTATTTTCTATCGAGTCGAACCATCTATCTAACTTTAAATATACTTTTATGATCGACAAGAATTTACAGACTAATCTCGTTTCAAAAAGTTTACGTTAACACCAAAATGGAGTGATATAATTTTGAATAAGATCATTATCGTCTTAACTACTTGAACCTACCGACTTGCTCATCGATTTTTTGAACCATCAACGTCTAATAACCATCTTATAAAAGTAAACTAGATAGTTACGTGAATCCAAAACACGAACAAAACAAAAAGAACGATGAATATCACATTCATATCAACCTAACCAAAATGAAGAACATGGTAAGAAATAACATAATAACCTTAAAGAAATCAAAAGAACTACGGCAGTGACACTAGCTGGAAACAAGATTCAGTAGTGTTACTACTAATCATCCTCCTTAAATACAAGATTGTTTGTTCATTAGAGGAATGGACGTGTGAACATAAACTATGAACAAACACCAAAATTTGCAGCCCATTAAACACTACTACTGAACTCTACTGCCCACACATTGGTTATACAACTCCTAATGATATAAACAAGCCTCAGTGCATCATCAAGTGCTATCAAGGAATTGGCATAAGGCAAAGGTTTGTCTTACAGTGTTCTTAATCTTTGTTTCGGGATGATCGATCCTTCCGATGACCGCCGAGAATACGAGAAATCTGCAAACCTCTGCTGAACGCTTGGTTGAAGAGCATACGGGTTTGAAATTCTGAAACGAATGGAAACCAGGCAAGGAATGCAACCGGAGTGAAGAGGAGCAAACCCATGATGATCTCGTAACCACGGGCGAGTGTTCTAACGGATCCCCAGAAGCCAGCTCGATGGACGAGTGGTTTCAACGCTTGAGCGATCTGGAAAAACATAGTTTAAGTACATGGAAGATTTGGTTTTTGGGGTAGAATTAGAGTCAAGGGGACTTACCAAAAGCATGCCCCAACCTGTTGGCATGAAAGCAAGTATGCAAACAATGATGTCCTGCAGTGTCATGTGAGGAAGGGCAATCAAGGTGACAAGAATAGAGATGAAGGTTAGGAATATTAAGCCCTTGATAAGACGGAACACGAGTTGAAAATCTGCACTGAACTTTCGCCTTCCAACCGATACAGTCTGGAAGAACGGAAAACGATCGAGTTAGATTTTGAAAATCATGTGGCAGGACTAGATGAGTAACAAATTCCAAGCAACTCACCTTCATTACAAACAGTATTAGAAAGATTACCAGCCATGATACGCCATAAACCTGTGATCAAATAGGGAAAGCATTAATTTTGATATTCATATTGTCAAGATGGATAGAACAAGAAGTGGATTTACCAAGAAACTTTTAGTATTTGCACGCTGAGTGATGCTAAGATGATACACAAGACCATACTGATAGATAAAGAATCGAGATGCTAATAATATCTCAGCTACTAAACCGCGCTTTCCCGAGTGGCGTAAATGTTCTTGTTCTTCCTCCCACCACGATTCCCAACTTTTTTCTGGTGGAACACCAATTCCACCACGATTACTTATCCATTTGTTCCAATCGGTCCAATCGTCGACGATCTTTTGCCACTCGAAACCAGAAGGATTGAAGAGAAAGGGAGCAAACAACCAGGTGCCGACCATAAACCACATTGATACAGTAATCAACACATAAGCCAATGCACTTCTGTAAGTGTGCCCGAAAATCTGGTATACGATTAGTAAAACCATGAGCTCAAGACCTTTAACAAAGTGGCTACGGGAGTATAGCCTATAGTTATCAGCAAACTTGGCGTGGAACACGACAAACCCACGACCCGTAGGCCTATATTTGGCGCCTCCATGAAGTAAAGTCCTCCCATAATAGTGAGTCTTTGTCCCGAGAGAGAACGTAAAAAAGACGGGGGCTAGTTGTAACTGCATTAATATGAATTCACTCAATGCAGTGCGGAATCCCCTTTCCAAACCAATCTCCATCAGCATAGGCAAGGCCATCAAGAATCCAATCTGAACAAAAGATTGAGACGCAAGCGCCACTTGCAGAGGTTTATTGTCTCGAATAGCAGGTTGAGTGCTCAAACCTTTTTCGAGTCCACTAAGAACGAGATAAAGCCGACCATAAAGGAATACGTATACCGTGAGAACAGTTATCTGCACATCAATATGTATCAGAGTATTAATAAAAGTAACATTTAAATATAGCAGAAAGACAGAGTATGGTTCATACCATTGTACTGAAATAGAACCCAATAGTGGTAAAATAACACGATAACATTCGGAAGAAGTCGAATCGGTGTCCAAGCCTGTATATATCCCGACTTAGTGTCTGCTCGCCGTTCCCATTTGCTATTTTTGCTTCAAACATCGAAATCTGATTAAGGCCCACATCTCTTCCTTTTCCAACTTGTATGTATTCATGATGAGTGACATTGCCTTCACGAAGAGTTGAATTGAACCCTGAAATTTATAGACTTTTGAGTAACTTGGGGTAAAGCCAAATTCATCTGCGAAGAAATTTAAGAGAAGTCATGGCATACCAGCAAATATGTCTTCACTCAAATTGATAACCTTGGAAGCTTTACTGACGCCCCCTCTAGTTAGATGGAAGAGCCTATCAAACACATCTGGATGCCCATAGTGGAAACGAACCCTAGATAAAATGTATATATATAAATCAATAGTTACGAAAAATATATAACAAAAGTTCATTTTTAAAAGAATCCAACTAAAATCCCGTTGGCACTCATTCTCTTCTCTAATCGATGTGGAACCCCCCGATCCACACCTGTGATGTCCCACATTGGTTGGGGAGGAGAACAAAATACCCTTTATAAGGGAGTGGAAACCTTCCCTTAGTAGATGTGTTTTAAAGCCTTCAAGGGAAGCCCGAAAGGGAAAGCCCAAAGAGGACAATATCTGCTAGCGGTAGATCTGGGCAGTTAGAAATGGTATCAGAGCCAGACAACGGACGGACGATGTGCCAGCCTTCTCGTTGTTCCCCGAAGAAGGGTAGACACGAGGCGGTGTGCCAGTAAGGACGCTGGGCCCAAAAGAAGGGTGGATTTGGTGGGGGTCCCACATCAAATTGGAGAAAGGAAAGGGCACACCACCTCATGTCCACCCCCCTTCGAGGCTCAACATCCTTGCTGACACATCGCTCACTGTCTGGCTCTAATACCAATTGTAACGACCCAAGACCACCATTAGCAGATATTGTCCTCTTTGTGTTTTCCCTTTCGGACTTCCCCTCGAGGTTTTTAAAACATGTCTGCTAGGAAGATGTTTCTACACCTTTATAAAGATGTTTCTCCACCCAACCGACATGGGATCTCATAGTAACAATCTAACAGAACCTTCGTGCCGTACAAGTCCAAAGTAATTGCAACTAATCATATTGCTACAACCCATGATACCTGCTAAATGCATGAACATCATATTTTATAGCTAAAAACTTCAAACAATTTCAAATTCAAAAAATAAACATGCAGGTATTTCAGTTTCTGTTTGTCATTTTTCCTCCTTTACAAGAACTTAATCACAAAGAGATGAATACTTACTTCAGAGGATTGGCCAAAAGTCTCTGACCAATGGTAACGAAACTCGTTTCTTGATTAGACATGAACCAAGCAAGCGAAGAAACACTACATTCAGAAACAAGAACAATGAAGAAAGCATAAAACTGGCCATAAGAAGTAAAAACGATAACAGTTAAAAAAAGCAAGAGAGAGAGAGAGAGAGAGGATTTACCTTCCAGTAAATATATGCTCTCTAAGTCCAAGAATAGAGGGGTATCTTATACCATCATGCTTTTTAAGGAACTCTTGTAACAAGTTCCTCATCTTCAATGCTTCTTCCATGTAGTTATCCTACAAAATAAAAATATAAACAATCTAGAAAATACATGGGAAGAAGAAGAAAATCCATTGCATTTTACTGAATATACCTGATTCATGTCTATTGTTTGCAAGCCCTCACCACGCGTAAATATTATCGCATGGTTCTGATTTTCTGGCTTTCCCTCACCCAAGATAGCAGGACCCGGAAGCTTTATTTGATAAATAATCTGTATGCCAATTTTTTAAGACAAAAGGATTGTAATTCATGTTGAAAGTTCATGGAGTTCTTTTATTTTGTGTACTAAGGGACTTTAATATTACGTTGATCAGTATTCAACACAAGGTGGTCAACCATTGATTAGGTCCATTATTTATAATTCATATGCTGGTTATAAGGGTCATGTTGATGTCTTATTGTTTTTGTGTATTAAATGCTTAAACCGCCATCCAGTGTCTACCGACAACCCTTATTTTGGAAACTGACTTTTGGCATGTTGACAGTGTCCAGCATATCGACACATTGATTTGGAGCCAACGGCTTCAACATACTGACATGTCAACAAGGATGCCAACATACTGATCGACAATCTAATCGATCGTTTTCTAAAATCTAAACGTCAATGTTCATTTGGTAAAATTCTTCTATTGGACAAAACTAAGAGGAAAAATTATTCAAGCATGGAACTAGACCAGACAAGATTGACAACAGTAAGTATAACATGTCAAACTGAACCCAAGCATGCCATCACACTAATTTTAAGCAATACCTCATCCAATTGCACATGCTCAGAAGCATTAATAGATTTGGGTGAAGCAGCCTTCACGAGAGATGAATAATATGTTTTCTGGTTTTTCTTGGATTTGTCTTTACTAGGTTCTTCAACCTCATCGATGTATGCCACTCGAAGTGATGGATACCTACAATAAACAATAATGGTAACGACAGAACATTAGGAAATGAAGACGACTTCTCGATCTATAAAACAATAAGAATGTCTAGCAGCAGTTTCTGAATACAGTTTCCGAAAGAAGTTTCATCGAAACAGTCCCTCACGTACTTTGTCATTAGTTTCAAAATGTCCTGGGCACGAGCATCACCAGATTGCTTGTGAATACCGTACTTCTGACATGATACAACATGGGTAAATTTCATGTCAGATATTGCCTGACAATGTGCCCATAATGATCTGTCTCCCTTAGAATTTTCTTCCGAGTTCAACTCCACCGCCTTGTAACCCTCCATTAGGTCTTGATCCTCAGCAGTATCAAGAAAAGCTTGAAGCTCTAAAGCCTTCCGGTAATACATCATTCCTCTTACTGGGTTTCAATAAAACACAGTGTTACATGCAGAACAACATTTTGATACAGAGGGATAAAATGCGATCCAAATGACAAAGGGGACGGAGGGAGAGAACCAGTTTTAGTCAATGTTTGGCCTCTGTAGGACGCCCAGAGGCGAAGTTCTTCCTCAAGCTCGCTCACTCCTTTTAATTCCTCTTCGCTAGAGCATTTCACTCTTTCAAGAAAATTCTTCCATTCATCTAAACATATACAAACTAGTTGTTCATGCAACAAAATAGTACATGGGAATAACACAAGAACGAATATAACAATACAAAATAAAAAATGAAAAACAAAACAGAAATAAAAAAAGAGACCTGGATATATCTTTTGTAGGTAGAAGAGAATTGAAACGCCATCTTCATTTGGCTCTTCAAGATCATGCAATGAAAATAGAACCTCCTCCGTGTAGTATGGAGTTAAAACACTAAATTTAACGTTACAGTATCAGCAAACAAAGCTCAATTTGAATCAATTAGGCTCGAAATTTCCCAATTCAAACATATGGATAGAACACAATCAAAAAACTTTTGAATCACCCAGGCTCAAAACTTCAATATAATCTCTTTTTTGGCTTCACTTTGCAAAACATATGCTTGAATAGGGAAGCGTTTACGTAATTTATTTTTGTATATATTTTCTTTCACTCCTTTTGGGAGTCGGTGTCTTTCGAGCACAAGTGTCTTTATTTTTTCAATGAAAAGTTTCATTTCTTGTTCGAAAAAAGAAAAAAGAAAAGGACACCTACACAGATGTATACATTTTCAAAAGAACAAAATCGTAGGAAATGCAACGAAATAAAGAATAAAATAACCACCATGGTTGCAAAATGAAAAAAAGAATAAGCCTTACGAGAAAGAAAGCATGTTCCGGACTTTAGGTGCTGCAGGCATGTCCATAAACAATGAATTTGAGAAGAAAGAGATACGCCTTCTTGCTTCTAAGTTGGATGGTACATCCATGGCAGATTCCTTGGTTGTAAGTAATAGATTGAGTCGTTTAATCTGAACATAGAAGGATATCCATTACATTTCATGACAATAGCTAGTCCACAGAAAATAAACTGTTTATGTTCTCAATACAAAGCGCTAACTACGTGGCCAGTAATCCTTGTCCAGCCGTCTTCTATTCTATCATTTTCTTACTTCCTGGTTATTAACACCAAGAGTTTAGGATATACACCCTAGACGTTTCGATGTTGATCTCTTCCATTTTCTTGTTATAGTATATTTTTTTATTTTAGGCAATCCTTGTCTATGCATAAATCTAAAGAGAGTGAGGCACGCCTCAAACACTCCTACTGAGAAAAAGTGAACCATGAACTTCCCTAAATCAATCACTGACCTTTTCCTTCCATGCTTCTGTCTGATCAACGGGAAACTTTATGGCTCCAGTGGATGCAAATAGTTGATGTTTTTTATCCAATGAAGTCATTCCTTCAAGCTCAGATCCTCCATGGAGTGTTTCATGTAAACTATTTAAATTTTCTATGTAAGATACTTGACATATGAAAAAACAATATTGAGAAGTTATAATTTTCTAGGACAACTCAAAATTTAGATGCAACACCTGGGTATATAATAATCATTCATGATATCTATTGTCACATCCTCAAACATGTCCTGAAATAAAATAACCACAGAATCCTTGTCCTCCGGCTTGTTATCCAACTGAAAGTTGAAGACATAACCAGTTAGATTGTATAGAATCCAATGAATTAAAATGGATAAACAGGGCTAATTATGAAACGTTACCAAATACTTGGTAAGCTTGACAAAGCGATCATAGAGCTTTGGAAGAGCACTCATCTTGAACTCGCTTATTAGGGTATTTTCTTCTATGTGTTTGTCAACCTCAGTAAATATATAATCTATAACCCTGGTAATATTCAAATATTAAGGTTAAAAGTAGGATACCAAAAAGTGAGTGATAAGAAACTAGTTGAGATCAACTTGTGCATTAATTATATTCCTTAAAAAAATCATATGACGGTCACACTTACTCTTTCTCACGAGCTCCTTGAACTAAATGCTTGATTATCTTCTTAAATGAGGCATAACATTCACGAATGGCACTGGACATGTAACTATCAGCATCAATTCGCTTTTTCAACTCCCGGTCCTTGCCATTGCTATCTTTAGCCATATCTAATGCTATTGGAATCTATACAAAGTATAATCATCACTCCATCGTCAATAACTCAAATACATTTTTCCAACAACCAAGGTCCACAAAAATAGATTGACAAGCAGCACAGACCTTACTAGCCAGAAGAAAAGGAGGCCACTGCATAAGGCCTAACTCAGTGTCTGCCCAGTATGGAACAAGCAAAAGGTCCATTTCCCTGGGATATTAAACAGATTAAGCTAATGAAAAGCTAACCAAGACAATTCAAAGAATCGCATAAAGTCTGTAGCAAAGATAACCAAGGACTCCAGGAAGATGAGGACAACTCAAACCAATTATGGGTCTAGTCTTAGAATATTACCTATTACTTATAAGATCTTCCTCCCTAAAGCTACTTATTATTTTATTCCACAGCTGAGCAAATCTTGCACCCTCTTTCTCTTTGTTAGACGAAATCTGCAGGATAGCCAAAATGTACACAAAAAAAAAATCTTGTCAAAGTTAGGAACAAAGAAAAGAATCAAGAAACTAAAATTCAAGGCAGACAAAACTAACTACTGAAAAGTTTCGGGAGAGAGTGGCCTTCAGCCCTTTCTTCTTGGGTTCTCCTTGTTCCTCTGGAATCAAACAGGCATTAAAAGCTCCAGGCAATGACTCAAAACGAGACCGGAGCATCCCCAATGTACGAATCTGAAAGAATAAAAACATTTTCCTAAAACAGTAGTAAGGAAAGATGACATTTCTACTTAGGGAAGCATTGCCATGTTGGAAAAGCATAACAAAGCTAAAAGCAGATAGTCACTCAAATTTTAAATAAATAAAAGGCCAAAGAATAACATAATCATTAAACATGCACTTAGGAGTTTTTATTTTAGATTAGATCAGAAACAGAGCATTAAGAAAATCAAAGTATACAGAGAAGGTAGATAAGTCGTTTTCGCCAAAGAACCAAGTTGAGTAAAATAAGGCTACCCTCTACTATGTTTAATCACAAAAGGAAAAGATGCAGCTTTACTGAATAAAACAAGAAAGTGAAGTTGCAGAACCTCCAGAAAAAAACATAGCCATGGAGCCCTTCCTCCATCTGTTTCTAATGTATTTAAAGAAATGAATCTTAGACCGCCTATTTCTCCTTTGCCTCGGAGGACTGGGTTTTTATCTCTAAGGAATATAGTTTTTCAGCGTGTCTGCCCAGCTTCTAGAGATGTTAAAAGATCGGATTTTGAAAGAAAAAACTAAGATCTTGTAGAATTGTGCAGTTAGGGAACCCTAGTGGGGCATTTGGATGAAAAGGAATAAAAGAGCATCAAAAGATAAAAAAAGCTTCCTTTGATGTTTTTTGTAATCGCATACAAATAAATAACTTACCGAGGTGGTTTTACAGACAAAGTAAATTCTTAAGTAATTACAGTTTCTCAAATATTGAAACATTTCTTCGTTAGCTTTGTGTAAGGCAATTTTCAATTTACTTGCCCTTCGGCTATTGCTTTCTTTAGCTTCAATATATCAGGTTTCTGAAAACATAAGCCTTAAAAGGATCACAAACCTCTCCAAGGCGACGAAATGCACCATAAATACCACCAAATAATGTGGAAAATATGGCATACCAAATCTGAGCATCCATAAAGTAAACCTGAAAAATTTTAATTCGTTAGGACATAACTAAGACGAAGCAGTAAACGAAGAGAAAAAAGAAAGTGTTATTGGGCATGGACAAAATGCATACAAGAATAATAGGAGCCCAGAGTGCAATGACAACGCCAATATTGTTTTTTGCTGCAAAGAAATAAAACAACATTAGAACATCAATGTCAAAGGTAACAACTCCTTTACAAATAATTACATTACCCACCTCGAGGGAAGAACTCGTGCCATTGGAAGACAGTTATCCGAACGCTCATGATAGCTTTCGTTGGACCTACAAGAGGTTTTATCTGTCGAGAGAAGCAAAATAATAAGTGAAAATAAGCAAAGGCATTGTTGTTCGTGCAATTAGGAAATAGCCAAAAAAAACACACCCAGGGGTTAGGTTGTAGCATTAAAGAGGGAGAAGTCAACAAAATTCAGCATGTTTAATTTACTAATAAGCTGACAGTATAAAAGGAGGCCAAAAGGAGAAGAAAATAATACCTCCAGATAATAACTGAATGCCAACTTGGTTGCAATAAGAAGAACCCAGAATAACGTGTACCTAAATGTTCGAAAGATGATCGATCAGCAATGGACAAAGGAAATTGGTAAGGCAAGAATTGTTGTTTTTCTAAATAATGAGGTCTTACTTGACAAGAGAAAATGTACTTTCATGCATTCCTCTGCCAACATAGAGTCGTGGCTGAAAATTTTAAGAAAATGCAATGAGAAAATTGAGATTGCAGAACAGAAAAATAATAATTAACACATTAGCTATCAGTCTACCTGTGACCACCACATCATGAGCATCACAATTCTGTAGTTGGATCTCTCAAGAAACCGACGAATAAAAGGAAATAAAAAGAAGAAAGCTGCTAGCATATTCGGTGACAGATAGATTACAATAGCCAAGATAAACAAGGACGGTGCACTTGAACTGTTGCCACCAAACCAGCCTTTGATTGTTTGAGCAAATCCAGATGGATTTTCCCAGATATAAGCATAAGTCACAGGAAGAATTACAACCCACGCAGCAGCTGAAACCACCTTCAAAATATATCTTAACTTGACATAAAACGACATACTACGGTGTGCTTTCCAACTGAGAATTACATCAAGGACAGCTGCAGAAGCATGAATAAGACACCAAGAATTAAGTATTTTGGTGGACTGAAAAGATGCATATCAGGAATCTATATAAATAGCCAATTATTGAGCATCAAGAGGGAAGGTCGCTGGTATATAAAAAGATAATGACACATGAAAATAACTAGGAAAACACAAAAAAAAAAAAAAAAAAAAAAAAAAAAAAAANAAAAAAAAAAAAAAAAAAAAAAAAAAAAAAAAAAAAAAAAAAAAAAAAAAAAAAAAACCACTTCCATGGCTCAAAGATAGAATATCAATCTATGGATCAAGTTTCCCAGTTGCGAGATAGGTAATAACATATAACCTTGTGAAAGCCTAGCAGTTTCAGGTACATTGACAGAAATCATTTATTTTCTTATGCATGCAAAACAAAAGGTCTACTTTGTGATCCAAGAACAAAAGAATTTAAGGAGTACTAAAAACCTTCTTGAGATCCAAAAATAAGAGGTTGCAGTAACTTAAAGTTGAGTAAAAAATATTCGATTAAAAGAACATTTATGGTTTCGGTACTTTTATTACGGTAGCAATTTAGTACTTGAACTTTAGTGTATAACAAATTGTTCTCCATACGTTCATATTGGTAGTGATTTAGTTTGTCTAGATAAAATCTAGAACAATTGAGTCCAACAGTGAAACGTCCCATCAAAGTGAACCACCAATTTATATCATATAACAGACAGATCGAGATATGTGCAAAAATGCTCTCCTCTCTCCTCCTTCTCTCCTTCAACCATTTGATGTCCATCAGTCTCTATAATGAGGTTAAGTTTCTTCCAATGATCTCATTCTTTTAAGATTTGCTAAATCATGGAATCCAGTAGTTGTATAGAGAACAAATATTTCTGCATTTGGATTCAAAAACAAGTGTTTTCTTGTCTTGGAAATAGAGGTGATTCTTCTCCTTCATCTGTCCCATATTAGATGGTTTGATAGAGGTACAGTAGAAATGATACAAGAATACTTCTATTTCAACTTTTTAAGCAAGAAAGAGATGATTGGGGGACATGTTGAGTTCAGAAACGAAGAGTCCCTTTAGATTGGTTGATGAAGGGAGGTTTGGTTAACTTAGGTTGGTTAACTTTCTGATTTCCAACGATTCCTTAGGTTGGTTAACTTTCTGAGACACGATTACGGAATTCTTGGCAAGTAAGAACAGTTGATTCAAGAATCACATGCTTGTTTCTCAAAAGTAAGTTTCTAAAACTCACAGTAATAAAGCAAAGTTTTCTTATGTGGATGTGGTCAAAGAGAAGGCTGTCTTATCTGGAAAGGACTCTTTGAAGAATCATTGACTTAAAAGAGAGTCTAAAGTTTCAGCTTTAGACTGGAATCTCTAAAGATCATCACTAGGCTTAATGCATTTGATGATTGGAAGGACATTTCCCTTTCTTTAAAAGTAGTTTTTAAAGACAATCGTAAGATTACTCCCTTTATGGCCAATAAAGCATCATGTAAATTTTCTCAGAATTTACTTTAAAAAGACATTACTTGAAGAATGAACGTAGGTCTACCAAAAAGCATAGATGAATTGAAGTTGTGATGAGTACGGAAGTTGGATTAAACTTCTGATCTCAACAATATTTGGAAGCATTAGGAAGTAATCTTGGTGATTTTGTAAGGTGTTCTTCAGAAACTTGGGAGCTATTGGACTTTGACCATGCTTATATTGAAGTTCCTGAAAACAAATGTGACTTTCTTCCTACTCAAGTTGAAATGATATATCCATCTTTTGGAATTTATAGTGTTAGTATCTCGGAAATCAGTGAAGACCTGATAAATCCTCCCATGTACTTTTTTTTAACAGGCAACAAATTATTTCATTGATGGTGTGAATCACTACAAAGAATACGTCCTATCAAGGATAATTACAAAAGCTCTTCCACTGAGATACGAGCGAAGAAAGACTACTTACAAAATGGGATATGAACTTACAATACAAAAGAGATAAGGAGGTATCAAAGTTCCACAACCGAGCCAAAACTAGTGCTTATCTAATGAAACGATGTCCTTTATCCCTTATTATCAACAACGAGCACGTTTTTGTAAACTCCAATTTTTTTATGGGCACGTTTTGTTATGGACCTTTTTTTTGGTATCGCTCGCTTTACTCTTTCATATGAAAGCTTGATTTCTAATTAGAAAGAAACCAAAATAACTGTTGTTGTTTACTCAACGATCATTTACATAGGCCTTTAATCTCCACAAAGCTTCACCAAAAAGAACCTATTCTCTTTTTCAAATTAACAATGCTCCATTAGAAAAACAATGGTATCTGATAGTCAGCATCTAATCTCATTGTAAAGAAACTAAACCTCCAACTCTCATTTCAGTTTCCAGCATTACACCTCCCTTACAAACTCTCCTGGATTACGCCCGACCCTCCTCTCTCCCATGCCTCAGTCATTAGTGTAAAACGCAAACTTTGACATAGGCAGTAGACTAATTTTGAAAAAACCATTGATACAAACAAAGAAAGAGAGAAAATTTACCAACCTTGACAAAGCTTCAATATGGCTGCAGTAATGAAGACACTTAAAACTTTCATGAACACTTGAGAATCAAATATTGCACTTGGCTGACCAGAGCCATTCCAGGCTACAATTATCATCGCCTGAAAATAGTAAGTTAAGAATTACAAAGGAAATAGTTTTTATAAGTAAAAATACTATTACAAATTAAATAATATTTTTCGACAACATCCAAGTTAGTAAACATTAAAGAAAAAAAATACTCAACCTGCAAGCAGAGTATAAAAAAGCTCCACATACGATCAAAGCTTCTGAAGAGATGCCAAAATGACCTTATTTCAACAAAATTAACTTTCCCCACCCATCGATCTTTTGAAAGAGGCTTGTTCTCCTGGATATCACAGCCAAAATAATCAAGCTCACTAGTTGTAGAACAGTTGCAGTATATCATAAAATACCAAAATAAAACGGAAGAACTCTGTTGAAAGTGTAGAAAAATAAAACGGTAGGTCATGAACAGGCTTCATTTTTTAATACATTCTATCTAGCTTTATTAGAGATCATCATACATAAATTTCTTGTCTAGCAATTATCTTTCCACTAGTTTTCACACTAACTCACTCAAAGCTCATTAAGCAGAATCATCATTACTTTACACTTCGATGCAAACAATTATTATAGAAAGTCCCAATGGGAATTACAAAACATCAATTGATATTGAATCAACATAAAGATTAAAATGGCATAAAGAAGTTATTCATTCATCCATACAGAAACAGTTTCCCTAATGCAAAAGGTAAGACTATATATGTAATTCCAATTTCATGGAAATTATCGCAAAATAATACAAGTTATTGTATTGAGTGAGAGAAAAAGGATCCAGTTGATATTAGTTTCACATACACTTGCAACAAATACTTAACAACGTATGACAGGGAACACGCTCAGAGTGTTAGATACATCAAAGGAAATCTCATCTCAAAAAGGAAATAACTTACCCCAGTTCTGTCTGTATGGAGTTGATCAGAAGGAAGACAAAAGAAATCTGCATCTGCACGCATTGGCCAGCCTAGGCGGAAACAATCAACTGACCTACAGTTATAGAATGGATATCATATGGCCCGATCACAAAAAATAATAATAATAATAATAAATAAAAATTAAAAAAATCAAATGGCCAATTTATTTGAGAGAGAGATACCACAATGAAAAGTTACCAGAAATATTCATTTAGATCATCATAATTCCTCCACTGGGAATGCTTTGATTTCCCTTGTTTGCTCCTTGCAGCTTCCTAGCAAGTTGCAAGAGAACAATATTATCAAAATAGAAACGGCCTTCCTTGTATTTCCATTAGAACAAGCATAAAAATATATAAATACAAATTAAAAAAAAGAAAAAGAAAAACCTTTGCAATCACTTCATAAATCGGAGTCACAACTTTACGCAAGAAAGCTTCATTTTCACCACCATAGGCTGGCTTGACATTTTCTCCAGTCATAGGGCTGATATTCCCAGCTAGCATGCCATATAACTCAAATGCCATCTTCATGAAACAGGCAATTAAATTTAACAACAAAGAGGTATTCTATTAATAAATAAAACTCGTTCATAGTTTAAGATGGAATATTAGCTCTAGCACCAAACATCTATGCAACGGAGTTCAAGACTCCAATGTCCTGAACTTAAACAAAAGTCACATACAACTTTTAGTGCATACTGCAGTTCACAGACAAGCATCTGATATATAGAATCCATTTTTATAACTCAATCCTCTTGTATTTCAAATTCCACTTCTACCAAACAGAATTCTAGAAGGAACCCACACATCCAAACTGTTGACCATTCCTCTAGATAATGGGCATCTAAGAGTTCTGTTTTTTTTTTCTTTTTTCTGCTAGACAATTTTATTGATGTATGAAATTTACAAAAGGGACGTGTTATCCATTGTATTTATAAGAAACCTTCCCAAATTATAATGAGAGAGGTAGGACTATGAGAAGCAAAAGTCATAACGAGATTTTTTGCATTCATAAAAAGAACCTCTAATCCAGTTCAAGGATTTGGTAAAAGCTCTTTGAGTTTACAAAGAAGACAGACTCAGGATTTGCTAATCCCTAATAATTAAGCTCCAAAAAAATAGAAACTTTAAATAAAAACGATAACAATTTGGCAACTAAGTCACTAGATGCTGTACAAAGCAAATGCATAAAATATCAGTCCACACAACACCATGTATAAGAGATTTTCTACCAAAAAAAAAAAAAAAAAAAAAAAAAAAAAAAAAAAAAAAANATGGAGTACTGAGGCATACATGGTGGTATATATAACAAAGACACTCGGGCATGAATCTCAAGTTTGCTGCTTCTCCCCAAATTAGAAGATATAAGGCCATGTATAGAAGTTTCCGTTGTTGCACTTCCTGCTGTATGGTAGGTAACCTGAAGTGTCAGAAGCCCAAACACATCAAATGGTGAACGGCCAATTTCGTAGTATTATTACCAACTTAAGAGAGACAACAAGAAGTAACAAGATTAAGTACTTACAAATCAGAATTTAGAAATAAAATTCAATAATCCAAATAATGCCTTAAAATGAATATACGAACATACCAAAGACTACTTTTACGGTCCAAATACTTGCACCATTTTTTGTAGTTCTTGAAAAGCTTCTNCGATCAGCTGGCCAAAGAAGGCCCCTAGTGTTACGAAGGGCAATAACTGCCGCTTGGATCTGCAGTTATTTATCAGAAACTATTCATCTGAAGACGATTTCATTATGTCAATAAATCAACAAGCAGATATTATCAAACTAATATCAAACCTCGTGATATCTCATAATCGTCTGATTTGCACTATCAGGATCAAGAGGAAGAATATTATATGGGAGAAAGATCTGTGTTTTCTGCGCAACTTTATCTTGTGCTTCCAGAATCTATAAAAAAAAAAAAATTAAATCAATGATAACATTCATTGAGGATACCAGAAGATGATGACTGAGATGCAGGCATTGACTTCAAAGTTGGCAAAAAATTGTCCAACAAGTTTCAATTTCGCCTGTTTCCCACTAAATTTTGGGTTATCTCAGGAGGGAAAAACACCAATAAGATTTTCATAAAAACCAACAAAATGGTAATAGAAAAGGTTCTCAGTTTCACCTCACGATCAACTTCAATGGACTGGGTCATGTTAACAGCCTTCAAAACTTCAAAGAGAACATTAGCAGTTTGATATGCCTTAGTAAGCTGAGCACTGGTATGCAGAAAAGAGAACGAAAGGTTAATGCTCCATTCAAACATTTAAATAAAAGAAAGAGGGAGGCAGAATGTGTAATGGTGGAAAAGTAAAATCGAGACCAAGAAAAACACACCAGTTTTTTAAACCACGAAGCTTAAGAGATTTTACATAAGTGAATTAAAGTTTGGAGTACTTCCAGTATAATAGTTCATAAAAGCTGTGTCGTGTAACTATTTTTTCAACATGATGTTAGTAAACACATGAAATTGCTATTCTCCAATATGAAGGAAGAACTACTCCAACTCCCACAATCTTCCATAAGAACAATCTAGAGGAAAACAAATGTTAACAGTTATCCAAAAATCTCTTCACCGTTACATAAGGAAAAGTAACGGTAATAATTTCACTCTGAACAGGACCAACATTATATGCAATCCCAAAACAATGCCTACAATCCTCTTTTTCCTCTTCAAAGACTTCTGTCCCTTTTCGGCCANGTTCCTAAATACCCACACTATAAACTTTATGCCTTCACTAGACTAACACAACCGGTATAGTTCCAAATTTTCAGAACTCAGCCACTTTCAGTGTGTGGTACAGCTTAGTAGGGTAACATGGCGAACATAACTGGCATTGGAGCTGAAGGTGTTTCCATCTGAAAGTAGATCCCTAAGCTGTTACCACGCCTAATCTGTTACCACACTTCTATGCAAGCTGTGTTTTTTTTTTTTTTTTTTTACCATTCTTTATATCATTCAATTGGAGGGTGAAAAGGAGGCTTTTTTAGAGCAGTTAAGGTTCTCAGGAGAGGATACAGAATACACAACCCACATAACCCCATCAATTCTTGGAGACTTTTCTTCAAAACTCAATTGGTGTTTCCAATTCGAGGGATTGACCTGCCTTTTTGTACGGCCCCATACCATTTTAGTTTTGCTTCCTTTCTTCTAAAATGAAAGCAATTTTCTTAAGAGTGGAAAAAGGGGAATCTTCAAATGTGTGTATATATATATATAAAGGCTTTATCAAGTCCATCTGCTATATATATTTGCCGAATATTACTGACCTTGGGCTGCTGATCAGATTTTGGAAACTGCCGAATGTGTACATTTGCAAGTAACAGAATAAGGTGCTCCCTTTGATTTGCCACATTTCCTTCCTGCATTCAAGTCAATACTATTCAAAATATGTGGCTAAAATTTTATTCCAAGGAAATATGTGACTCGATAACATTTCACTCTAATTATTGCACCTACGTTAAATAAAAAAAATGCAACAGTCACGCAAACCTCTAATGCAATGTCAAATAAAGAAGAGAAATTCAGGTCATTCTGTTACCTGAAACCCAAACATTGCTTGGAGCCAATCCAAGATATCTTCGCCATCTTTCCTCTTGCGATCAGCTGGCCAAAGAAGGCCCCTAGTGTTACGAAGGGCAATAACTGCCGCTTGGATCTGCAGTTATTTATCAGAAACTATTCATCTGAAGACGATTTCATTATGTCAATAAATCAACAAGCAGATATTATCAAACTAATATCAAACCTCGTGATATCTCATAATCGTCTGATTTGCACTATCAGGATCAAGAGGAAGAATATTATATGGGAGAAAGATCTGTGTTTTCTGCGCAACTTTATCTTGTGCTTCCAGAATCTATAAAAAAAAAAAAATTAAATCAATGATAACATTCATTGAGGATACCAGAAGATGATGACTGAGATGCAGGCATTGACTTCAAAGTTGGCAAAAAATTGTCCAACAAGTTTCAATTTCGCCTGTTTCCCACTAAATTTTGGGTTATCTCAGGAGGGAAAAACACCAATAAGATTTTCATAAAAACCAACAAAATGGTAATAGAAAAGGTTCTCAGTTTCACCTCACGATCAACTTCAATGGACTGGGTCATGTTAACAGCCTTCAAAACTTCAAAGAGAACATTAGCAGTTTGATATGCCTTAGTAAGCTGAGCACTGGTATGCAGAAAAGAGAACGAAAGGTTAATGCTCCATTCAAACATTTAAATAAAAGAAAGAGGGAGGCAGAATGTGTAATGGTGGAAAAGTAAAATCGAGACCAAGAAAAACACACCAGTTTTTTAAACCACGAAGCTTAAGAGATTTTACATAAGTGAATTAAAGTTTGGAGTACTTCCAGTATAATAGTTCATAAAAGCTGTGTCGTGTAACTATTTTTTCAACATGATGTTAGTAAACACATGAAATTGCTATTCTCCAATATGAAGGAAGAACTACTCCAACTCCCACAATCTTCCATAAGAACAATCTAGAGGAAAACAAATGTTAACAGTTATCCAAAAATCTCTTCACCGTTACATAAGGAAAAGTAACGGTAATAATTTCACTCTGAACAGGACCAACATTATATGCAATCCCAAAACAATGCCTACAATCCTCTTTTTCCTCTTCAAAGACTTCTGTCCCTTTTCGGCCAAACTTCTCATGGGGTAGATAATCAAGATGGATAAAAATGCAATAATTAACTAAAACCACAACAAGCTAACAAAAAAATTACCGATCAGCTTTATCCGCAGCACTTTGCAAAGCCTGGATGTATTTTTTATAATAATGTTGATAGAAGCTCTGCATTTCACGGGCATCACTTTTCTTTACTCTTCCCATNATTGGAGGGTGAAAAGGAGGCTTTTTTAGAGCAGTTAAGGTTCTCAGGAGAGGATACAGAATACACAACCCACATAACCCCATCAATTCTTGGAGACTTTTCTTCAAAACTCAATTGGTGTTTCCAATTCGAGGGATTGACCTGCCTTTTTGTACGGCCCCATACCATTTTAGTTTTGCTTCCTTTCTTCTAAAATGAAAGCAATTTTCTTAAGAGTGGAAAAAGGGGAATCTTCAAATGTGTGTATATATATATATAAAGGCTTTATCAAGTCCATCTGCTATATATATTTGCCGAATATTACTGACCTTGGGCTGCTGATCAGATTTTGGAAACTGCCGAATGTGTACATTTGCAAGTAACAGAATAAGGTGCTCCCTTTGATTTGCCACATTTCCTTCCTGCATTCAAGTCAATACTATTCAAAATATGTGGCTAAAATTTTATTCCAAGGAAATATGTGACTCGATAACATTTCACTCTAATTATTGCACCTACGTTAAATAAAAAAAATGCAACAGTCACGCAAACCTCTAATGCAATGTCAAATAAAGAAGAGAAATTCAGGTCATTCTGTTACCTGAAACCCAAACATTGCTTGGAGCCAATCCAAGATATCTTCGCCATCTTTCCTCTTGCGATCAGCTGGCCAAAGAAGGCCCCTAGTGTTACGAAGGGCAATAACTGCCGCTTGGATCTGCAGTTATTTATCAGAAACTATTCATCTGAAGACGATTTCATTATGTCAATAAATCAACAAGCAGATATTATCAAACTAATATCAAACCTCGTGATATCTCATAATCGTCTGATTTGCACTATCAGGATCAAGAGGAAGAATATTATATGGGAGAAAGATCTGTGTTTTCTGCGCAACTTTATCTTGTGCTTCCAGAATCTATAAAAAAAAAAAAATTAAATCAATGATAACATTCATTGAGGATACCAGAAGATGATGACTGAGATGCAGGCATTGACTTCAAAGTTGGCAAAAAATTGTCCAACAAGTTTCAATTTCGCCTGTTTCCCACTAAATTTTGGGTTATCTCAGGAGGGAAAAACACCAATAAGATTTTCATAAAAACCAACAAAATGGTAATAGAAAAGGTTCTCAGTTTCACCTCACGATCAACTTCAATGGACTGGGTCATGTTAACAGCCTTCAAAACTTCAAAGAGAACATTAGCAGTTTGATATGCCTTAGTAAGCTGAGCACTGGTATGCAGAAAAGAGAACGAAAGGTTAATGCTCCATTCAAACATTTAAATAAAAGAAAGAGGGAGGCAGAATGTGTAATGGTGGAAAAGTAAAATCGAGACCAAGAAAAACACACCAGTTTTTTAAACCACGAAGCTTAAGAGATTTTACATAAGTGAATTAAAGTTTGGAGTACTTCCAGTATAATAGTTCATAAAAGCTGTGTCGTGTAACTATTTTTTCAACATGATGTTAGTAAACACATGAAATTGCTATTCTCCAATATGAAGGAAGAACTACTCCAACTCCCACAATCTTCCATAAGAACAATCTAGAGGAAAACAAATGTTAACAGTTATCCAAAAATCTCTTCACCGTTACATAAGGAAAAGTAACGGTAATAATTTCACTCTGAACAGGACCAACATTATATGCAATCCCAAAACAATGCCTACAATCCTCTTTTTCCTCTTCAAAGACTTCTGTCCCTTTTCGGCCAAACTTCTCATGGGGTAGATAATCAAGATGGATAAAAATGCAATAATTAACTAAAACCACAACAAGCTAACAAAAAAATTACCGATCAGCTTTATCCGCAGCACTTTGCAAAGCCTGGATGTATTTTTTATAATAATGTTGATAGAAGCTCTGCATTTCACGGGCATCACTTTTCTTTACTCTTCCCATTAAGGTTGGATCATTCTCCTGCAGTCGGAGAATAATAACGTAAGCAAACAAATTGAAATAGCAACCAAAGAAACATCCAGCAACTACTAACCACACACATAGAGAAATATATGAAAATTTACAGAAGCATAACAAATAATCTGTTCTTTCGAAGCAAAAAGGGACCTCATGCTGGGTCATGGCTCATTAGCAAGACTGCTACTATCTTACTTACAGGCCTTGGGGTCAAATTCATCTTTTGTGCCTCTAATTATCTAAAGAACTAGACCTCTTGGCGGAATTCTTTGCACACAAAATTTCTTTTGTACTATAATGATTGGGAGGCTTTCATCGTTTAGTTCTTGGGCAGGGGTTCCCCCTTCCCCCGACCTTTTGGCTGTCACTCCCCTTTTGAATATGTATATATAAAGGAATCAGGTTGAAAGTTCTTATATATATATAAAGGACTTCTTATATGGCATAGTTCAATAAATCTACGCTCAGCCAAACAAGTGCCAAAATGCTCCAAGAAAGTAACTTCCAAATTTGGGTTTCAAAATGGTACTATTGTAAAATGTGCCAATAACCTTCATTGCCCACTTAGAAAGAACACGTTACTCAAGACCCAAAGCCATAAGGAATATCCATTGATAAAATAATAGTGGTGGTCCTCTATGATCCACCAAGAAGCTGCAGCGCAACCAATTTAGAGATATTTATGAATTAACATGGAGAATAGAATGAGAAGGTAAAAAGGGAAAAACAAAGCGAGAGAAACAAGATTGGCATGCAAACAACCAAATGTGACCAATAAAGGAATTTGAATGAAGATGAAACCGCAACAAAAGAGACAAAAATAAGACAGCTCAACATATTACCACTTAGAAAGGGCTCTTCCATAGAAAAAATTTAATGTATAAAACCCGATCCAAGTGATCCATGAAAGCAATGATAACAAGGGTTGGAAAGAAACGGGAACAATGAGCAAAGATTAACAAGCTAATAATCCTAACCAAAATGAACACAACTACCATACACCCTCTAAGTAGATGATTTTTCTATGATTTAGTTGAGAGTCACTTGAGCGGATAACTACCGTAAACTAAAAATCCAGAAATTAATCATCAAACTCGCTTCAAAATAAATAAAAACAAGAATATAGATCCAAATTCCAAACTACTCATGAGAAAAGAAAAATTAAGGGAAAAAAATAAAAGAAGAGAGAGCTAACCCTTTCAAGCCGTTGTAGTAAAGCGGTTTTAAATTGCCTAACACCACGCCCACTTGAAGTTGGATCTAACTTGTGGGCTTTCTCAAATGCATAGAACCGACCTACAATTACAAAATACATAGATTAAAAATATGGCCCAAAAACTTTTAAAAAAAAGCAGAAAATGTTATAAGAAATAAATAAACAACAAAATTATCTCATCTCACAAATGCGGGAAACCAGAAAGGCTAATGACTAGAAACAACCAAAAGATAGTCAAAAGGTACATTTATATGCAGTCACCGTAAAAGAGTTTGAGAAACATTTCATATTATAAGAACTGCAGGAAGATAAAGATCTAAGAATTATAAATCATGCACAATGTCCATGAACAAAATATAAAATAATCATCAAAATTATTGAGTTATGTTCATGACCATACATTTGATTTGAGTTCCTTAAAAAACGCACTAAAAGTTTTAAAGCATATACTGAGACTCAAGGTGCCACCTCGAATGTTGATAACTACATCAAGCACAAATATCTCTGGCTTGTGGCTTCTAAAAAATACAGTAGTACAGGTCCAAGAACTAAACGATGAGAGCCTAAGCCAAACCACCCTAAACCAGAAGTCTAAGTCAACCACCTTAAACTAGAATAGCATCGTTGTCAAAAACCAGTTAGATTGCTTGAAGAACATTGACTTGAACCAAAAAAGCAGGTTTAGCTGCACGCACCATGCATCAATTCATTGATTTGAAGTTAAGTCAATACTTCAGAGTTTCAAACTATAAAAGCTGGCAAGCAAACCATATGGACCATCAACAATTTAAGCGAAGAGACTTGCAACTCCCAATCAAGCAGCTTGACAGAAATTCAGAATCATAATGCACAAAGGTGTAGCACAAGGTAAAAGGACATAATAAACTTGTAAGATCCCACGTCGATTGGGGAGGAGAACGAAGGATTCTTTATAAGGGATTGGAAACCTCTCCCTAGCAAACGCATTTTAAAAACCTTGAGCGAAAGCCCAAAAGGGAAAGTCAAAGAGGACAATATCTGCTAGCGGTGTGCTTGGGCTGTTACAAATGGTATCAGAGCCAGACACTAGGCAATGTGCCAGCGAGGAGGCTAAGCCCCGAAGGGGGTGAACGCGAGGCGGTGTGTCAGCAAGAACGCTGGGCCCTGAAGGGGTGGATTGGGGGATCCCACATCGATTGGAGAAGGGAATGAGTGTCAGCGAGGACGTTGGGCCCCGAAGGGGGGTGGATTGTGAGATCCCACATTGGTTGGGNAAAATCTTTTCCTAGCAAACACGTTTTAAAAACCTTGAGGGGAAGCCCGAAAGGGAAATCCCAAAGAAGACAATATATGCTAACGGTGGGTTTGGGCTGTTACAATTTCAANTGCTTGAGCCATTACAAAACTTGTCTGTGCAGCCCCACAATGTAAGCTGAATTGTAACCGACATCCGAATTGATACAACAATTGGTAAGAAACCGAACTTTTATTGAACAAATGAAAGAATACAAAGGCATACAAAAAAAATATGCCCAAAAAAATAAGAGCCAATAAACTAACCACAAAAACGGCTCCAATTCAACAGGACCAAACTAGTGTTAGAGTTTGTTATTTCTTATCAAATAATAAGTGTTAAGAGTTTAGCATCAAAAAAAAAGAAGAAGAAGAAGAAGAAGAAAAGCAGCAATTTTTCACCGCAAGCAGCAAGTACTTAATTATGACACAAGATAAAAACCTATCAACATTACACCATTGGTCCAAACTTACATAGATAAGCAACTCTGGGATTGCTCGACTCAACCTCATTAGCCACACGCAGGATCGGTGCGATCTCCTTGAGCGACGATGGAACAACCTCACTGTCAAACGCCGACTCACCAAGGTTCCCCGTCGTCTGCGTCCTCGTGATCCTCCTCTGCAGTGGAGGAGGCTGATCAGATCCCCCTCTGGACGACATTTGGTTCCTTCAGACTCTCAAGCTCCAAAATCTCCCTGTTCCCCACATAAAATTTCAAAGAACAAGATACAGTGACACATAAGAAAACCCAACATCAGTAACAAATTTCAAAATAACAAACAGTAAAAAAAAGGGAGAACAAAAAACATGAAAGAACAAGCAGAAAACGCACAACACAAACTCGAACCACAACCAATCCACAGAACAAACAGTTCACTAACTACCTCCTCAATGTGACAACTTAAACGCAAGATTCAAGCATCTGGAACACCAAAAAGGAAATGTAGCAACTCAAAATAAGTAACACAAGCACAATATTCACAGAATCATTGATACATTTCAAAGATACACAAAATGTAGATGAGATAAGAAGAATGGAGACGAATCACCTGTGGTATTGGCAATCGCAGAAGAGGAAACCCTAAACAGGGTGTATGTGAGAGAGGGAGAGAGAGAGAGAGAGAGCTGCAAATTTAAGCAACTTTATCGAAAATGAAGTAAATGAAAGGGAAATGGAAGATGGAGCCAAAGAAAAGGAGGGGAAAAAAAAGCAACCTTTTGGTGTCAGTAGCTGCCTCGTGCTTGTACACTAATCTACTCTTCTTTGGTTCTGCTGCTGCCTGCTGTTTGAGAACGAAAGAATTACTGCTTTTGTGGGGCCCAATTATATTCTTTGAACCTCCATTTTACAAAAAGGGTAGAATCTTTTCACGTAATTACGTAACTACCCCTTGATATTTTACGATTATAGATATATATAATTTTTTTTTATTTCCACCATTAACAATATATTTTTAAATTAATTAGTTAAATTATTAAATAATATTAGTTCCATTATCTTTAGCCTCCCCTTGGACAAAGTACGTCTCCCCTTGATCGAGCCTCGACTTCTTTTCTTTTGGAGTCTTAGTCATTTTTTACTATGTGTTCGAAGAGCCTCGACTCCTTTTTCTGTTGGAGTTCTTCGTTCGACATTTGGGAATTCTATTGATATGGCTAATTTAGGACATGACTCTAATACCATGTTAAATGAACGCAACTCTCCACAATTGTACGATATTGTTCACTTTGAGCAGCTTTATTTGAGCTTCCCAAAAAGCCTCGTACCAATTGAGAGAATAGCCTTAAAGCCTTAATTAGCTAAGGAAGACTTTCTTCCCGAATGATCTTGATCCTTGGGCTAGACAAGAACTTGGTTGGCTCGGTAGTTCGAGAATCTATGAATGGACATCTAAGACTAAGTAAGGAAGAGCGGAAGGAAGTCTATTACTGAGAAAAGTGGCGATCTCGTCTTATTTGCTGGGAGAGAGGAAGCTTCGAGACCACCTATCTTAATTATTTGAGTTCGAGTAGGTAACATTTTTATTGAATGAATATTGATTTATGGGGGCAATTCCGTAAATGACTGCAAGAACGGGGATAGGGGCGAGGAGGGGAAATTCAAAATTCAAAAAAGACTGTTCGAACGGAAAAGGAAACGGAAGGACAGAGAAATCGGGGAAGGAAAAGAGCAAAAGCGGCAGCCGTTTTCTTCTCGATTCAGTCGGTTTGATCTGTCTTCGCCTCTCATTTCGCTACTTTATGCGTTTTCTTGTAACTTTCTGCGTTTTTTTTTTTTGTTGTAACTTTCTGCTTGTGCTTACGATCAGATCTTCTCGACTCTTAGAACATAATTTCGATTTGGATCTGAACTCTTTCATCTCTCTCTCTCTCTCTCTAAAAATTTGCAGAGAATCCGAATGATTTCTTCCTCTTTTGTAGAGATTTGCTGCAAGAATACAAAACTTACGCTCTTTCTTTCGAGGAAATGGCAGAAAAGAAGCATAAACATTTCCCCTCTCACTCTTAGGGTTGCAGAAACGAGAAATACAAGCCTCTCTCTCTCTATGAGAAGCTTCAGAGATCGAAATTCAAGTTCTATGTTCTTTCTCTCTCTAGAAAGTTCGCAACAACAGAGCAAATTTCCAGGTTAGTTGAGTTGCTCGAGTTTTTCAGGTGATCTAATGTCGAAATTCAAACATATCAAATGCGTGCACAGTGTTCAAGTTAAATGAATCATGTTTCGGTAGATCAAGTTCTCAGGTCGAACGAGTCTGTTAATATAACCGCTATTTTCACTTTCTCACATCCTGATTGAGGAAGGGTTATAGCTAACGAGGACGATCAGAATTTTAATTTAGAGAGAGGAAGACCGACTAGGCAACTTGAGACATAGTAAGAAAACATATTCACCGTTTTGGAAGCTCACGTCCTAAGGCGACAGCGTTGTAATATTAGAAAAAATGCAAAAGCCAACGAACCCTTCAGTGTAGCATTAAGAATTGCAAATTCAGACGGCACACGCTTTTGTAGATCAATTAATGTAGTTTTTTCCCAAATATTTACGCGTTAGAGCGCAACAACGACAACATATTCACCGTTTTGGAAGAGACTTTTGGGATCTCGACATAACCACACGCTCGCCTCTTACATAGGAGACAACTTTAGAGCATAAAGAACAGATATTCGAAACTCGAGATTCTAGAGACCGTACAAAAGGCAATATATCGCAATGTAGTCTTACAAATATATTTTCATGGATTAATTTGATTTCTTATTATAATTATTATTATTATTTTTTTTTTTTTTTTCAGAGAGAAAAAATATTTTAATTATCATATTTATTGAGTAAAAGAAAAGGTATAAAGTCATATTTATTAGATATTTTTAAAAAAATCATATATTAATTTAAGTTACGAAATTATATAAAGTATAAATAATAATTATTATTATTAAATAGAGAAGAAAACGGTAGCTAGGGTTTTAGAGATTAGTCCTCAGTCGTCGGCGGTTTACCAAAGCCTTACATTGCAGAATCATCGAACTCATAATCGGAAAAGGTTGTAAGGTGGCCGGAGCATGGAGACGGAGAATCAACAGCCGTTTCAGATCGACCTGGGGAATCTAATGGCGTTCAATCCTCACCATCAATTTCCTTCCCTCTCATCCTCCAGGTTAGTTGTTTTTCTCTCCCAAATTATACTCGGACGACGGATTCTTCTTGCAGTACGCACTCTCTCGCGAATTTTTACGAATATCGTATCTTAAGTAGCTAGATGAAACGAGGTTTGTAGAGAATTTTGCCCCGAATTTCTCGTGTTTTGTTACACTGAGGTTGAAGAACACTGGCGGGATGTATTTTTTGGCTTTGCGATCCTATGCTATTCACATTACGTTGTACTGTTTTCTGAAATTCGATGGTGCAGATTTTATGGCATTTGTTTCGCATACGATGAATTTCTAGTAGATATAAGCATTGGGTGCACGTTCGTGAACATTTATGTCTGCATTGGTGACTCTTAAGCGTTAAATTATTGCCAATTAAATTAGAAATCCTTAACCTGTGAATATTTATCTTCCTTCTTTGATGTTCGGAATATATAATTGCTTGTATTATTTGAAGAATACCGGTACCATCTTCGCCTAATTTATTTTTTTGTTTGATTATTAGGGAGGATCTAGTTAGTGAATGTCTGCAAAAGGGCGCAGAGTTAGCTCAATTTATTGCTAATGATCTTTTCAACCTGCCTTCAACTGAAGACAGAGATGGTCCGCTCGTGAGGTTGCCTCCACCTTCTACACGATTGCCGAGAGAGAAACCTGTAAGGCTTCATGCTACTTTATAAATTTCTTCCCTTGGTAACCACTGTCACTGATCGTGCTGCATCCATGAGCAGCGGCTGCAAATGTTAATTTTGTAGTTCTTGGCTGAGATGATCTTTTCTTTTCTTTTTCCAGTTGCCAAAGCCCAAACCTCCTACAAAATGGGAGCTTTTTGCCAAAAAAAGAGGTCAGTTGCTTTGTGTGCCCTGTGCTAGGGTATATTTGATACAGCACATCCCCCNAACAAAATTAGTTAATCTGATAGCAATATATTTGTTTCCAAGTGGAACTTATTCATAATTATTGTTTTTTTCAAACTCTTGCAGGCATAAAGAATCGTAAAAAAGATAAGATAGTGTATGATGATCAGACGGGTTCATGGAAACGTCGCCATGGTTACGATCGTGCAAATGATGAGGAGAACATACCCATAATTGAGGCCAAGATGACTGATGGTAGTATTTTATGATGATTTGTTCTACTATCTATTTATTCTTTTTGTGAACATACCCATAATTGAGTCCAAGATGACCAGAAAGTTATGCTTTTGCTTTTTGTGAACTTGATTTGCAAATTTGCATAAAGCTGCAACATCCAGATAGCCAACTGATGATCCAATTTAATTACTGGTTTCTCTTTGTTCTTAAGACACGTAAAATTAGCTGAAATGGCTGTTAAGAGCATGGTTGATTTGTCTTGCAGAGCCCGGGGTGGATCCATTTGCTGCAAGGCGAGCCAATAAGAAAAGCCGAGTTGAAAAACAAGAAAGGAATCAGTTACAGAATCTGAAGAAGGCTGCAAAAGTTGGCGCTCTACCAAGGTTTTACCTCTCAAGACAGTTTTGGTTGTTGAATATGATATAAGTTGTACCCCACTTTGTTGTTTATACACGAGTTTCATTGAACTTTTTAACTTAGATCAACGTTTTCCAAAAAATGTTTTTGTCAACTACTCCATTTAAGACATCATCCATGCTGTTATTCTCAAGTTGCCCATCTTAGTGTTCATCTTCAATCATGTCTTCCTTTCCTTCCCGTCACAATCTGTTCTTGATAGCATAAAATTCACTGTATCAGTCACGTTCAACTAGCTGCCACTGCTTTGCCTATAACTGGAACTCAAGCTGCACCAAAGAAAATTACCAAGGATGAACTTGGAAACGTAGCTGGAATGGCAGCAACTTCAACAGCCAGTGGTGGAAAATTTGACAAGAAGTTAGCAGGAGAAAAACCTGCGAAACATCAAGGAAAATATCGCAAGGTTAACTGAACCAGCTTGTTGATGTACATTTTTGCTTTAGTTTACTTTATATTTATCGTAAAAAATTGTGATGCATTTTTTGTGTTTGGATGCAGTTTCTGCCTGTTGTGGAGGGAACAGGGATAGGCTCTCAAGAAAGAGAGCAAACTGAGAAAGTTCTTAACAGATTAATTTCCAAGAATTCACACGAGATTCTCAATATTAATAAGGTTTGACTGCTAAACTGCACATTACATTTTAAAGGATGAACAAATGCATATATCTTATTTTTTGATGCTCCATGTAACTCTTGTGGTTTTAAAATGATTATTCGTACTCACGTGGCCTAAAACCACCGCCCTTTTTATTTTCTTGTAAATTCGTTTAGCTTGTTGAGTTATGCTCGTATTGATTGCCATTGTTATGCTTGAATATTATATGATTCAACATGATTTCTAATGGACCGTGTGATGTAAATAGATCATGACGTGATGGATATTTGTGTATATGAGTTATCATGCAAGTGAAGCTCATTACTTCTGAGAAGCAAATTGATTTTGTTATCACATTAAATTCTAAGCCTATTTTGGATTCCTCATCTTGATTTTCAGGCTGTCAACATGTACACTGTGAAAAAAGAAAAGAAACAAAGAAACCAACGAGGGAAGTCTTCATCAATGTCGAGCAACAAGTTGAAACCAAATAAGAAACTCCAGAAGAAGCCATTGAAGAAGGGATCTCCAAAGAATGGCAAGGCAAAATGAACGAATTTTCGCAATAGATCATGAGCTCTTGTAGAGGTGCGCGTGTTAGATTACATTCTGTCTGACATTCTGAATGTACCATTATTATCATTATTTAGTAGTGAAGAAAATTTTGAAATCATGTTTGTTTTCCCTATGATAGTCCTTTTAATGGCTTCGAAGCAATTATATAGTAGCTTTTTTACTTTGGTTTCTTAAATTTTAAATATGTTTAGTAGATCTAGCTGTCAAATATTTTAAAGAACACAGAGAATGTACACCGAAGATCATGAAATTCGTTCGAGATAGATAAATCAAACACAATTGTGCGTCTTAACCTGTCACCCTGTTAAATTATGTTTAAATTCGTAATGTAGACAGAATGTTTAATATCGATCGATCAAATTAATTGAAACTTTACTTAAATCTCGTCCTGAATATCTATGTAGATGAAAAATGCTCGTCTTACAAGTGATCGGACATCGTTTTACCAAAACTAACAAAGAAAAGCAAAACAAAACAACATTTTGTTCAAGAAGAAGAGACACTCACACTGCTACAAGGCCGCTGAAGGTGGTGGGCGTTCACATACCTGGTTTCCGCAATTCACTTTCGCCATGTGCAAAATGGCATCTTTCTCTAAACGTACAATTACCCTTTGCAAAATTAGCACAAAGCTTGGTCTTGAAGTTGTTTGCTGAGTGCTGAGAATGCTGCTGCTGCTGCCTCATGGCATTATTGGCAGAGGCTGCGCCGACGTTTGCAATCAACTCGCGCACCATTGAACTAGCAAGATTGATCTGATCAAACGTACCCTCGAGCTCAATGTTCTTCAAGCTAGAGTCTGACTCGTGATCTTTTATAGAAAGTCTTGCTCCTGTCATTCGACAGATATTCTTCGAGTTGACACCATTCTTCCCAATTATGGGACCTGCAAGCGATGCATCGACGCTAATCTTTGCTGTTGCAGACGCACCGAAGCTAGCAGCAGGTCCATGGTTGGGTTGTGGCGGAGGCACATTCCAGCCACCACCCATTCTGGGTTGTTGTGCTAGTGGTCCTCCTCCCATTCCACCGTGTTCTGGTGGAGGATTTGGCCTTCCAAGGTCCCACTCGCCATGAGCAAAATGGCATTTGTCACCGAATCTGCAGCCTTCGGCTGAGTTGAATTTGTTGCACAAACGTGTCTTGACAGCCGGAGGAGAAACACCATCTGGAAACGATGGAGGGGCGACAGGATTTCTAATGCCAGGGGAAATAGCAGGACTGTTCATCTGAGAAATTGCTTTGAATCCACCAGGAACATAATGTGCAAAATGACACCCCTCACCAAAAGGGCAACCAGAAGTGCTGCATTTTTCATTTAAAAAGAGGAGTAAACTTCACGCTAGCAATACGATCGAGAATTCTAGTCGAAACTCGTTCAAAATTTAACAAAACCAACAAAAAACCAATGAAGATTCTTGAGCATAAACAACCGAAGTATAGATCAGGAGTAGAAACGAGCAGAAACGACATTTTCCAAGCGTCCACAATAAGTCTAAACGAATGATATTTCAATAACTCTACTCCAACCCAAACAAATATATCTGACATTCAAGTTTCCAGACAAACTCTTCAATTTAGCAACAGAAACAAGTTAAACTACCGTATCAGAAAATTGTAACGTCCAAAATCCTTGACAATAAACCGAAATCTTAACCAGACTTGACCATCGTTCAACTAAACAATTTCATATGAGTTAGACGGAAAATTAGCATAACATTTACAGACTTGCATATATATTAACATAAAAAATGGTCGGGGCTTCAATAGTCGCAAAACATCAACCGGTAAAAGGCATAAGTCGAAATGATACGCAGTTCGGAACAATGTCCATGGAAAAATTCAATAGAAGATAAACAAATATCCCATTTGCACCTAAAAATGGAAATGCGGCTCATGTGATAGCATAGGAACAAATAGAACATGATTTACCATAACTTTTTATTCTTTGATCAAGACCTAAATGCCAATTCAATTCTGCATCAAACTGCTTCCTTGAAAATATCCAAGTAAGAACTAATTATCCACTTAAGAGAGAACAAGTTTGCATCCAATATAAAAGTGCTTTCAATTTAGACATTCCCACTGAACTGTTGTGAATCAACTATTTCAGTTCAGTGATTGTTGTTATGATTACATCATTGCATAACCTGAAACAACTTTAACTAACCAATTCATTAGTCCAAAGAACAATAATTTTGCTTGAGAAAATTAAGTAAATCTTTCTGGAAATTAAAGAATGTTAGCAATAGATTGAGTGGCATTATATTAATTCATTTTAGATAAGTTAAGATTTGAACCTGAAAAACTTTGTGCAAGGCCTCGATTTGCTTCCTAAACCAGTAGATAAGGAGTCCATTTCTGTCGCACAACATTAATTAACTTTCCTTAGTTAAAATTTCACCCAATTATTGATCTCCCAGCTTAAAATATCTCAAATTGTTCTAACATCTTTTATGGCTAAGACAACACACTATTAATGAATGCGGTGAAAACGGCCAGCAGGAGGAATATAAAGACACCCACATTCCATTTTGAAAAACTATCAACAAAAACAAAGACAAAAGGGAGTGATGTACTTTTTATGTTCTAACATCCAAGCAAAGGATGTGAAATCGATATCAGTTGAAGCCATAACAGTAGTTTAAAATACTAAATATCACATCAAAAACTTTAACCAGAACTTAGAACATGATATTAGAATCATTAACCAAATACCTTAAGTAAAATCCAAAACACTATACCTACATCTATATATTCAAACGAAGAACTACAAGAAAGGGAAACAAAAGCCAACAATTTGTGTTCATTTATTCAGATTTGTTCTAGAATGAGCTTCCAAGTTTCTTCTAGCTAGAGCGTATACAAAAGAACAGCAATACCAGAGAGTAAATAACAAATCCATCAAAACTATCAATAGTGGTCAAAACGAACAGAAATCAAACAGAACGGACTTCAGCATACACATGCTACAACTACAAGCAAGCGAAACAAAAGCCACCAACAAACCCATGAACCAGCTGAACGAGAAAATACCAAAACCGTTGAGAACGCCCAAAAAAAAGCCCAAGAGGAGCATTTATGAAGCAAAACGAACCTGGTTTGGACTTCTTAAAGGCCCCATTGCCATTCAAGGCGGTTTCAGCTCTCTCCCTCTTGCGAACACCGTCAGGGTCCATTGAAGATAAAAGCGAGCAGGACCCACTACTCGAAAGGAAGAAGGGGAAATCTCAGAGAAAGAAGAGAGAACAGGGAATGAAGCAGCCGGAGAAATGAATGTGGGAACCTAATGAAGACGAGGAGGAGGAGGAGCAGCAGGAGCAGATATGGCAAGAAGCGAAAGAGGGGCGGATTTGAAAAGTAGGTCAAAATAGGGTTTGATAAGATGACTAAAAAAAAAATGTATGGATGTGAGTCAAGTTCAAGTGATTGAGAGTATGATGTTTGTGTTCATGCTCCCAATCGTAATCGAGCAACTATAACGCTCGATAACGATCGTGTTATGTTAGGATTCGCAATTTACTCTTGCTCTCGAGTAAGTCACCTAACTAGAATTTAGGTCGTCGTTGACACAAACAATGTATGCTCGAGCCTTTCGTCCCGTTCTTTAAAAAACTTAAAAAAAGCGTAAGTAAATAAGCATCAACTATCACTGCTTTCATAGCATATAATCAGAGTAGAAATAATTAAGAACTAAAAAAAGATATTCAATCTAATCATATCCTTAACCAAGACTCGAACCATCTTTTTTGACCTACTTTTGAGATTGAGATTCCAATCTTGCTTCTTCGAACGTATTGATTTGACCCCATAAACGGAACCGCCACCCATAGCATGTTGCCACCAGAAGCCCTCCAGTGCAACTAGAAAGAGATTCTTTAACCAAAAAGAATTCAGTTCAGGTGTGAGATACCGATCCAGAAGTTTCAACTCAATCACGTATGATGGAATCATCAAATATTTGACATTTCTGTACACTATCTGTAACTCATTATAGGCTCGAGAAACAAAGAGAAGATGTGTATGAACAAGATATACAACAACAAGAAGGAAAATGATTGAATAGCGAAACTCCTGAACATTTGGCGATTTCCGACCACTATCTTTCACTCAGGTAACCTCCACGATTATTATTATTTTTTTTCGTGAAAAAATTTAAATGGTAAAAATATTAAAACTATATAAAAAAAAAATTATAGTTTTATTAATATATTTTATTTTTCCGTTGAGAGTATTACAAAATTTGAAATTGAATCCATAACAAACTGGGACCCACATTCTCAAATTCAAAGACATATAAAATCTTTGTTTTTTTTTTTGTTTTGTGTCAAATTAAATTAGTTTTTCATTTTCTCTCTCCCTCTTAAAAAAACAAAAAAAAAAAAAAAAAAATAATTGTGTGATTATTATTCTAATTTTGACTATATTACAAAAATAAAATTTATTAAAAAAATAGATTTACAAGTTGAAATCTAATTTTATTTTAAAAAGTTGTAATTTTATAAATATTTATTTAATCTGCAAACTCGAATAAAATAAAAATCCAAGAGTATAATAATATTTCTATTTCTATTTGCTAAAAAAAAAAAAAAAAAAAAAAAAAAAAAATCTAATAAATTCAATAATATTTCATAAAAATAAAAAATATAATAAATTCAAATAATTTTCATAAAAATAAAAAATTCTAATAAATTCAATAATATTTAGTAACAAAAATTTAAAATAATATTTAACATAAACGGTCTCCTATACAAAATTTTGTAAGATATTATTTTTACAATTTACATAAATTGTGCTACAGCTGTGTTACTTACAGTATTTTTATTAAATCGACAAATTATCACAAATAATTAAAATAATTAATTAATCAAATTACTTCTTCCACTAACTAATTATACTCTACCAACAATCTCATCTTCTTCCTCCGGCTCCTTCCCTCCGCCGCGCTCCTTACCCGGAGCGCCGTCGATCTGAATAGCTTTGTACGAATTCGCCTTATACACATACATCAGAAGGTCAATCGCCGTTAAAGCCGCGATTAGGAAGTAAAATCTGTCCAAATGGCCGGAATTTAAGTCATCGGGAATCCACCCAGGGTCTTCCCCTTTCGTTGTAATCGCCATCACCGCGTTCACCAGCAAGATACTGCCGTAATTTCCGAGCGAAATCGACGCCATACACAATGAACTTGCTAGACTCTTGATTCCGTCAGGCGATTGCGCGTTGAAGAACTCCAATTGACCGACATACATGAAAACCTCAGAGCAACCTACAAGAACGTACTGAGGAACCTGCCAGAAGATACTCAGAGAACTCTGTTTCTCTCCTGGAATTACGTACTTCAGCCTCTTGGTTTCGGTTACGGCGGCGGCGATCATCGCGAACATTGCGATTACGAGGCCGATCCCCATTCTTTGAAGCTCTGTTAGTCCCTTAGGTTTTCCGGTGAAACGGCCGGCGAGAGGAATTAGGACATGGCGGTATAGGCCGGTGCTGATGAGGACGCTGCAGATGTCGAACGCGGACATGCTTGCGGCCGGAATGCGGAATCCGTTGGCGACGGTGGAGTTCATTACGTCGCCCTGTTCGACAAACAGAGAGGCCATTTGAGCGAAGACGACGGAGTACATGATGGTGCAGAACCAAATCGGGAGCATTCTGATTAGGCATTTGGCTTCTTCGACCTGCGTTACTGTGCATAAACTCCATGGATTCTTCAATTCCCTTGTGTCGTCCTCTGTAACCGTCGCCGCCTTGTCCAAAAACCTGTAGGTGATTTAGGTTACATGAAATCCATTTTCAGCAAGATCCAGGCACAAATTGAGGATTTAGGTCACATGAAATCCATTTTTCAGCAAGATCAAGACACAAATTGAGGATTTAGCTTACATGAAATCCATTGTTCAGCAAGATCAAGAGTTCAAGACACAAATTGAGGATTTAGGGCACAAATTGAGGATTTGAAAATCGTACCTGCAGCCATTGCTATGAAGAATCTTCCGGCTACCTTTAATGGCAGAAACAGGGCCATCGACCTCAAACAGCCCATCTCCACTCGCCGGCGGCACTTTCCACTTCTTAGCCGCCGCCATAAACACCTGCGCGACGCGGGACAGAGGATTCCCACACGCCTTCACATACCGATACCGTTTCGTTCCAAGCAAGTACAAAATCAGCGCCAGCACCGCCGAGCCAAGGGACACCAAAAACCCTAGCGTCCAGTGGCCGGAGTCCTCAAAGTAGACGAGAATGGTATTGGAGAACAGGGAGCCGAAATTGAGAGCGAAGTAGAAATAGGAGAAGAACGTCGGCTTCGCATTGGCCTCTTTCTTGTTGGATTCGTCGAACTGGTCGGCGCCGAAGGTGGCGAGCGTCGGCTGGTGGCCGCCATAGCCTAAGGCGATGAGGTAGATGGAGAGGTAGAAGATTGTCACACCTTTGATGGATGATGGCACACAGTCTAGTACGTCGTTGCCACACCCGGGCGGGTTTAGGAGGAATAGGTTCGTGGTTAGGGATAGTAGCCCCAAACCCTATATTTTCAACACGTAACTAAATCGTCACTTTCACGACTTTCACGATGCTTCGATACTAAATGAAAATAACAACGTAATTAACTTACCAGTACGAAAATGAGTTGAAAGATGGCACAAGTGACATATCGGCCCCAATAGGAGTCGCTAAGAAATGCCCCAATGAGGGAGCAGAGGTAGACAGTGCCAGTCCATTTGCTAACGCCGTTGGCTGCGGTGGCGCTCTCTTGGTCAAGAACTCTCGTTAAGAACAACACTAAGTTCACTGAAACTCCGAAGAAGGCTAGGGTGGCTAACGCTTGGTTCACTGTTTCAATATATACCAAATGAATCTTCAATGCATTTATTTATGTCCGTACCATATGAGCTAAGATCTCGTTTGATGATAATTGAACCTATAAATATAACTCGGGTTTTCAACGATTTTATACCCAAAACAGTAAGATCTCAACTCAACGATCTTATACCCAAAAGAGTAAGATCTCAACTTGGGGTTTCAACGATCTTATACCCAAAAGAGTAAGATCTCAACTCGGGGTTTCAACGATCTTATACCCAAAAGAGTAAGATCTCAACTCGGGGTTTCAACAATCTTACAAAATAGTAAGATCTCAACCCAAACAGTAAGATCTCAACTCGGGTTTTCAACGATGATCTTACAAAATAGTAAGATCTCAACTCAAATAGTAAGATCTCAACTCGGGTTTTCAACGATGATCTTACAAAACAGTAAGATCTCAACTCAAACAGTAAGATCTCAACTCGGGTTTTCAACGATCTTACAAAATAACCATCTTTTTAATCCATATTGGACCGGGATGGAATAAATAATTAAATTTTTAGAAAATAGAAAATTAAAAATGATGACCTAATAATAGAGTTGCAAGTTTCCATCCTCCGGTGTTCTTTGGAACAGTGGGTCTCTCCCTATACACACAAACAGCTATTGGCTCTTCATTAGGGTCATTTTGGTCATTTTGGTCACTGTTTTCATTGACACCTTCTGCTTCAATTGGGTCATTTTGGTCATTTTGGTGACTATTGTCATTTTGGTCATTTTGGTCATTTTGGTCATTGACGCCTTCTGCTGCTTCTTCAGCAATCTACAAATTCCATTAATAAATCAAATTATTCAAAATAATAATAATAATAATAAATTATAATACGTCTCGTAATTGTTTTCTAAAATTTTAACCTTCACGGTGATTTCCTCCCGAGAACCCATTTTAAACTCTGCAAAACAAAATAAAAGGCGTTGAGTTTGATGATCTCATTGATAACTTGTTTTCAAACGACAGAAGGTCGAGACCTTTTTGCGAAACTTGATAAGGGCAAGAGTGACTTGTTCGGGAATGGTAATGAGAGACGACAACGACTCAGGGGACGGAGAAGATGATCGGACACGAAAAAGAGGTGACCGAGATTGAGAAATCAGGCGCGGATGATCGTAGTCGGCCCCAAAACTAAAACCTTTTGTCATTTATGGTAAAGGAATGGTTGTGTTGAATCAAACTAATATCAAGAACGAAAGCTTAGGTCTCCAATGGTTTTGAGCTCTAATGGCTGATTTTTCTTTTTTTTGCAAGAAAAAAAAAAAAAAAAAAAAAAAAAAAAAAAAAAAANAGAGAGAGATTGTGTTGAGAGAGAAAGAGAGTGAATTAGACATATTTATAGGTTGAAATATGGGTGTGGATGAGATCCAAATTAATAGGAAATTCATTGCTTACAAATTTCCTCATTTTTTGCACATTCATTTGACTTGGTTTTAGTTTTTTTATTTATTTATTTTTTTTAATTACAGCAAAAATAGACCATAAATTTTATGTGGTAATAATAATACTAATAATTTATAAATATATATTTTAAAGTTTTGCTTTTACTTTGTCTCATAATTTGCAATAAACTATCATTTTTTTTTTTTTTTTATAAATAAGTTTAAACATTGATGGTGAAATCCATTAGTATTTTTTCGCTAAATTCGATAAATTAATAAAAATACCTTGATAAATATTTTTAAACTTTCAAAAGTTTCGATAGAATTAAAAATTAGAACAGAATTTCATAATGTAATGATCGATCTAGTGCAAAAAGAAGATAGATAACTATCATAATGTAATGATCGGTCTAGTGCAAAAAGAAGATAGATAACTATGTTAGATGAACATGACTCTCCACAATGATATGATATTGTCCACTTTGAGCATAAGCTCTCGTGGTTTTGCTTTAAGCTTCCCCAAAAGGTCTCATTCCATGATTATTTCCTAAATTACCCAAAGTGAGACTTTCATCCAACACCAAGTACGTCTCCCCTTAATTGAGACTCGACTCATTTTCTTTTGGAGTCTTTGAACAAAGTACACCCTATGTTCGATACTTAAGTCACTTTTTACTATGCCTACGAAGCTCACAATACTTTTGTTCGACATTTAAAGATTCTGAGTTATAGGGCACAACTCTGTATCATGTTAGATGAATGCGCCTCTCCATAATGGTATGATATTAGACTCCTCCCGAGTATTTTGTAACAGTTAGAGAAGACAAATATAATTTATATTCTTCAAACTTGAACGAGAATCCCTTATCCCATATTAACAATAATCTATGGAGAAAGACAAATATAATTTATCCTCTAAAATTGAACAAAAATCTCATATCCCATAATATTTGTAATAATTCAATGATTGCTCGCCAAATAGAAAGTCAAATATAATCATCTTCTCTAAAATTGAACAAGAATCCCTTGTACTTGAACTACCCCAATATTATGATTTAACCAAAAAAAAAAAAAAAACAGAGAGAGTTTGCAAACAAGAAATATATATATGATTGGATAATTTCTTATAGTTATAGGCAGATGAACATCAACCAACACAATTTACATGCTAAATAAAGAGAAATTTTGAGAAGAAACCTGAGATGAAAAAAGAAAAGTGTTATTAATCTCAACTCCATTTGCTAGTGTTGTTTCAAATGTAGTTTAATTTGTTTCAAAAGTAACCAAATCTTGTTTAGTTTCTGAAAACTTTCCACCTTCCAAAATCCCAAAACACCCATCAATTTGAACCTTTTTTCAACTGAAACAAAGAACAAAAAAAATTATAGCACCATTGACAACTTGTTTTACCTCTCCCCTGCAACTGTAACTTAACTTCAACCATGGCTTCTTCTTCCTCTTCTTTAATCCCACTTTCCCTCCCCACCATTTCCCAATCTCATCCACCATGGAAGACGAAGCATCCTCCACCTTCATTTCCTTCACTAAGTCCCCTCTCCTCATAGATGAAGTTTCTGATTCTAATTTCTCAGATTATGCCATACCTGATGCCAAGCGGATGAGATTAGACCATGATCTTAATGATGTAGCCACCGTCGAGAAATTTAAAGGTGTAGTGCCGCAACAGAATGGCCGTTGGGGAGCGCAGATCTATGCGAACCACCAGAGGATCTGGCTCGGTACCTTCAAATCGGAGAAAGACGCTGCCATGGCTTATGACAGTGCCGCTATCAAGCTTCGCACCAGAGACTCTCACCGGAATTTCCCATGGACTCGCCTATCAATCGAGGAGCCGAATTTTCAAAGCAAATTCTCCATAGACGCCGTTCTCAGCATGATCAAAGACGGATCGTATTCCTCAAAATTTTCCGCCTACTTACGAACGAAGTCTCAAATTTGCGACTCGAATATACAGAACCTCCAAACTATTGAAAATGGCGACCGCGATGGCCATTTCTCTTGCAGCCATCTATTCCAGAAGGAATTAACACCAAGCGACGTCGGAAAGCTCAATCGACTCGTAATCCCTAAAAAATACGCAGTGAAACACTTTCCGTACATCAGCGAGAGCGCAGAGGAGAATAACGACGATATCGAAATCGTCTTCTACGATACATCAATGAAGACATGGAAGTTCCGATACTGTTACTGGAGGAGCAGCCAGAGCTTCGTCTTCACCAGAGGCTGGAATCGATTCGTGAAAGAGAAAAAGCTGAAGGCGAACGACATCATCACGTTTTACACATACGAAAGCTGCGGAAGAGACAAAAATGGCGGAACATTGATTTTCATTGACGTAATCTACAAGAAACCGGAAGATGATCGGAGCGAGAGTAGTTGCTTAGCGGCGGAGAGAGAGAGTATCAAGAACGAACAATTGCAGAGAGAATTAGGGCTTGATCGGGAGGACTGTGAGGGGAAGAAGAAGAAGAAGAAGAAGGAGGAAGAGGAGGAGATTTTAAAGCGTGAAAAATTAAACCCTATTAGCCAAAATGTTGGGCAAAAGCGAATTAGGTTATTTGGAGTGCACATTGATTAAATGAAATTAGGGTTCAAATTAGGGTTTTAAAGATTTGAATCAATCTCGGTTCAATTTTCTTTTTGGGTATCTAATTTCAAAAGGGTCGAAAATGGAATCGATACAGAGGACGTGTTTGTGGATGAGATTCATAAAAGTATATATATTTTCTTAACAATTGCAGTCTGTGTCATGCCTTAAATTTTGTTAGCTCGACACTGATTTAGGTCTTACACAAAGGAATTGGTGCGCTCGAGAGAGATGTTGTTCGATCAAATAAGCGTGATCGATCCTCGTTATTCCACGATGTGATTTGTGGTTGAGTTTTTATTGATACACATAATGTGCTCGGGAGGAAGAAGTTGACTTGGATGAAAGTCTCGAGAATCCTTTAATGAAGAACAAAATTGTTATAAATTCAAACACAATCTCACATCAATTAAAAGTGTGTAAATTTCTCGTGTAATTTCATCGATATGAAACATTTTGAATCGAAATAATATAAAAAACTATGTAAAGTTCAAACGGGATAGTATCATAAATTATAATTTTTATTTGTGTCAATTTTGGATATATACTTTAATTTATTAATTTTTAATTGATTTTATCATAAATTAAATCAAAATAATTAAACATACGGTTAGATGAACACGACTCTCTACGATGGTATGATATTGTCTACTTTCCACTCTCTCCACAATGGTATGACTGTCCACTTTGAGCATAAACTCTCATAAACTCTCATGGCTTTGCTTTGGGCTTCTCTAAAATGTCCTGTACCAATGGGGAGAGCATGACTTTACTCTCATGGCTTTGCTTTTTGCTTTGGGCTTCCCCAAAATGTTCCGTACCAATGGGGAGAGCATGACTTTGCTCTGGGCTCCTCAAGAAGTCTCATACTAATGGAGAGATATTCTTGATTATAAACTTATGATCATTCCCTAAATTGGCCGATGTGAGAATTTCATACCACGATAATAAGATATGTTTTTTTGGGTAGGCAATTAATTAGAAAATGAAAATTATCTTTGAATAACATCATAACAGATTGAATAAGACAACATTTAAGATTCCAAAATGTTTGGAAGATTCCCACAATATTGGAATAACATCATATTCAAAAACAAAATTCCCGACAGTTTTAGGCTCTCTATTGACTTCTTCTTCTTCTTCTTCTTCTTCTTCTTCTTCTTCTTCTTCTTCTTCTTCTCCTTCTCCAATGGCCAAAGAACAACTTTCTGAAAGCAGCCGACCTACCAACAATGGCTTCCCAACTGTTCAATTAATCACAAATTCATTATCCGCCGTCTTCTTTAACAACCTTTTTCTTCATCTTTTCCATGGACACTTCTTCACCACTCTTCAAAACCCAATCAATTTCTTCTCCTCCTCTTCGCGTTTCATCCAAGGCCCGCTCGATCTTGTTGCAGTATCCATTGCCGCGCTCTCTCCGGCGCCAAGAAATGTAAGAAATTAACGTTTTGCTGCTTCTCTCTATCTCTTCTGACTTGGATTTGAGATGTTTCTGCAAATTTCTGAATGTCTTGATCTAATTGAATCATGAATCCCCTTCAATGTTTTCGGAATCTGCAATCCTTTGTCCTGGTGAATTTCTTGCCCTCTAAGTGTTTGTGAAAATGTCTGTGTGGTGAAACTGTGTGTTTCTTACGCTTTGTTCTGTGTACTCTTCTCTGAGTTTCCAAGAGATTCAATTCTCTGTTTGATCATCTGCAGAGTTATGGATTTTGTTTGAAATTTTTAATTGTATAGATAGCCATCTTCTAAGATGTCGACAACCGGAGCCTATAATCTTCCGATGTGCACACTGCGAAACAGCAAGCTCTCTTCTGCTAAACTTAGAAATGTCTACAATGTATCCTCTTTGAAACACTTTCAGCTGAATTCCATCACTTTATCTTCTACAAGAACAGGGAAGATTGCAACTAGAGCTATGTCTGGATCTAATGAACACCAACCAGTCTCTGGGTTGCCGATTGATTTAAGAGGTTGTGCCTTCAGTTTTTCTAGTTGCTTCTTCTATTGGCTTAAATTTTATTCTATCATTGTGCATTTGTTTCTTAGTTTGACTGTGTTGTAACGAAAGTGGAAACTAGGTCGATCGCACTCACACACCCACAAATAGAAATTAAAGAGACACAAAGATTTACGTGGTTCGAAGGGAAGAAATTCTCCTACGTCTACGGGTAGCAACCAATCTCAATAGTCAAAGTGTATATCTTACATTCTCACACTACAAAGTCTCTCAACAAAGTTCCTCCTGAATGTCACTCAACAAATACAAAAATGTCACTCAATACATCTCAATCATTCTAGACAAGCATAAAAGCATTATTGTCATACATGAATCAAGATGATTCATGTTCCAAAATGAAAGATGAACCAAATAAATGACAATATACGCATAGGAGATGCATGAACTTGTTCTACAACTTATAGAACTAAGTCTTTCTAGTTAGATAATTCTCTAAATCAGTTCAGCAAATTTTTGGGTTTTCTGTTCAGGTAAGCGGGCATTCATTGCTGGTGTAGCTGATGACGATGGTTATGGTTGGGCAATAGCAAAATCTCTTGCTGCTGCCGGAGCTGAAATCATTGTTGGTACGTGGGTGCGTGTAAGTATAATCCCATAGCAATTTTCATTTTTATGTTTGAATTGTTTTATTAAACCCTATAAAATTTGGTCACTAAGAGCTTAGAGTCATCTTAACTAGGCTTTAAACATCTTTGAAACCAACTTGCAACGTGGAAAGTTCGATAAATCTCGATCGTAAGCTGTCTAACCATATGGAACTCTTTTTACCTGTGATAGTAGTTTCTGCTACTGAAAAATTGATGTTTCAGATTGCCAGATGGATCGTTAATGGAGATCACCAAAATATACCCCCTGGATGCAGATTTTGACAATCCTGAGGATGTTCCTGAAAATGTAAGCCAGAGATTAACTGTTGTTCATGAACCATATAAAAAGATAATGGGTATTAAGAATTACGAACCTCCACAATGGTATGATATTGTCCAATTTGAGTATAAACTCTCGTGGGTTTACTTTTGGTTTTCCCAAAAGACCTCTAGAGATGTATTTCCTTATTACAAACCCATGATGAATCCCTTAATTAGCCAAAGTGGGACTCCTCTCCTCGAACAAAATACGCCATAGAGCCTCCCCTGAGACCTATGGAGCCCTCGAACAGCCTCCTCTTAATCGAGGTTCAACTCCTTCTCTGTTGCCCTCAAACAAAGTACACAATTTATTCGACACTTGAGTCATTTTTTACTACACCTTCGAGACTTACAACTTCTTTGTTCGATATTTGAGCATTCTATTGACATGGCTAAGTTAAGGGTACGACTCTGATACCATGTTAGGAATCATGTGTTAATTTCCGTTCATGCAGATAAAAACAAAGAAGCAGTATGCGGGTTGCAAAAATTGGACAGTTCAGGTACTGAACTTTCCTTGCACAAGCATCACCCATTCAACTTCACCACTTAACTTACAAGCTTAAACTTTCGGGTTAGTATTTTCTCTTTTCATGCTACCATGGTGATTTTAAATGGACTTCAGGAGGTAGCAGAATCAGTTAAGAAGGATTTTGGAAGCATTGACATCCTTGTGCATTCAATTGCAAATGGACCAGAGGTATGCAGTTTCTGTAAGTCAGTTAATCATACCATTTGGCATCTTCATCTTAAAGAGTTGTGTTGATAACAGGTAAGTAAACCTCTCTTAGAGACCTCCAGGAAAGGTTACCTAGCGGCTTTATCTGCATCAAGTTACTCCCACATCTCTCTTCTCAAGCATTTCGCTCCTATAATGAATCCAGGCATGCCCAACTATCAATTCAACAATCTATGAACTGTGGAAGCTTTTGACTAGAAATTTTGATTTCAAATCTTGCAGGCGGTTCGTCGATCTCTCTTACATACATTGCTTCCAAAAGGATCATTCCTGGGTACGTGCTTTACGCATAGTTTCTTTAAATCATTCATCCCTCTCATGAGCTGATAACTTGAATTGTGCTTAGATATGGGGGAGGTATGAGTTCAGCAAAAGCTGCACTGGAGAGTGACATACGAGTGAGATTCAGTACCTTTCTTTGTTGCTTCCCTTTACTTTTCATTTCTCCTTATACCATTCTTGATTTATCTTTCAAATCAGGTGCTTGCTTTCGAGGTGGGTAGAAAAAACAAGATCAGAGTGAACGCCATATCCGCTGGTAGCTTCAATGAGTCAACTCGGAAAACTGCAGTTTATCTTTACAGTTTAGGATCATCTAAGCTCTTCTGATCCATTTTCTACCATTACCATATTTTTATTCTCAGGTCCTCTAAGAAGCCGAGCATCAAAAGCAGTTGAATACATCGATTCGATGATAGACTACTCACTAGCAAATGCACCTCTACAGAAACCATTATCTGCAGGTAGTTTCTTCATCTGCTGTTCTTATGTTGTTTATACCAAATCTTGATCTTCAAAACTGGTTGAACAGAGGAGGTGGGGAATGCAGCTGCCTTCTTGGCATCTCCTTTAGCGTCTGCCATAACTGGTTCTGTTATCTGTGTCGACAATGGTTTGAACGCCATGGGAGTTGGAGGGGATAGCCCGACATTCAAAGGACTGTATCTTCTAAACCCCAACTGACGACCACCAGAAAAACTGCTGACTGTCAAAACGAAAACGTTCCAGCTGGGCGCCAAGTCTTCGCTCATTTCTTCTTGTTGTTGCTCCATAATTTCTAAGAACTTCATTTCATTTACCCTCGATCCTCTAATTTGAGGATTTTGACAGCCACTTTAAATGTACTGAAAAAGATGGTTCAAACTTCAAAGTGATAATAAATGGGGCAAACATGCTTATAATTAGAAGTCAATATATTTTGAATATTGCAGAACTACAAACAAAATGCCCCTGACCCTACTTTCGGGCTACCATTCCTTGTATTAACGTAACTAGGAACTCTACCTTTACAGAATACTTGGAGCATAACTTCTGTTAGAGAACTTATATTTGCCAATCATTTTCTCCTAGAACCTAATGACATATTCACAGGGCAGCCGTTAAATATGCAACCAACAGAACAAAAACCGGAAAGAAGAACTCACATCCGGTAGTTATCAGAGCTCTACTTTTCCTAACCTTGACTAAGCTTTTTCTTGCACCTCAACATTGCAGTTGGTCCTGAATGAGCGCCATCATTATCAGGGGAATCCTCAACAACAGTTTGCATAACTAAACCTCGATTTCTTGACAGCTTTCGAATTGGCGTGGTAGGCAATGTCGCTGATTCAGAATCGTCCGTGGCTGCTTCTTCTTGGGGTATGGGTGCTGAATTTAGAAAGTTCCTGTGGGGCATCAACTCCTCTCCAACTGGTACTATATCCATCATCAACTGCAAATACATTTCACAAGTATGTGTTCCTCAATTGAAGCCAAGGATCTAAATAATACACAGCATTTGATATATATTATGAGCCTCTATCCAATATTATATACAAGTCTAATCATACTGCACAGCTGCAAAATATTTTTCATAATAATTGAACTCTGTTACATGACACTGGGAAATGTATAGTTTGTATCATAGCAATGAATGCTTCTCTGTACCTTCCAATCCTTAAAATCGAATCTGAATACGAAGTGACTATAATTAACTTCGTGTGACATAATGGCACTATGGGCCGGGGCATTCTTCGGAGCTGAAAATATTGACAGAAAATCTAAGTATAATGCAAAGAACACAATGTTTTAAAAGAAAAGTACAAAAAGTTAAAGTCTGTAGATGTTTACTCACATACAAAATGAGAACCATTTTTATCAATAGTTATCTCGGCCCGACCATCCTTGACCAGAAAGGAGAGAGCAAATAAGTTCTCTATTGTCTGTGCAAAAGAGTTTCTATTCAATATCAAATGTTCAAGTCTAGCGGTTTTATTCCTCCTCAAAATTCCAAACATGATGCTCATGTTCTTATCTGTATCTGTTTTTTCTTCAGATCCATCTTCATCAACCTGCACGTATATGAATTGAGATAAACATCAACGAGACAAAAGAATATCAAATGCATGAAAAAAAAACATAAATGCAACCTATTTTACAAACCATTTGACCAAACAGAAAAAAGTTAATAAGTATGAGCAAAGAACATCAAGCAGGAAAGCTAGAGGAGTGACTACAAACAAGCTTCGTAAGGTTCGGCTAAAACATTAACGAGTTCAATTATATGTCCTACCAGAAAAGAAATATCTGTACTTCCAGTAAAATTGGACACTCGAGCATCTAATAAAACAATCTAAAACATATTTACACTAATCTCCAAGGTGCTTAAAAATTTGACTGTAGTATTAAAGTTAAAGTCTAACCTCTGCAGGTCTCGAACTTTCAGTAGGCCTTGAACGTTTCCGGGCAATATTAGTCTTTCGCTGCTTCAACTGAGTGCTCATAGGTCCAAGCCTTGAAAAAGACACGAGAAAAAAGTAATATAATTGGTAAAAACATCCATTGAAGCCACTTTAGCATTAAGTTCGAGAGACAAAGGAATCTATGAGTCTCACATGGTGCGGCATCCATGGCCATTCATGAAAATAGACGAAACGCCTAATCCAATATCTTTCCAACTGACAGAAATCGGATCGTTTTCTTCGGATGTTATACCGCCTTCAATGTTAGCAAATTCTTTGAGCAGACAGCTCACAAAATCCGACGGAGTAACACCTTCATTTGACTGCGACTTAATAGAGGTCACCAGGGAGTTTGCAATATCTTGCAAGGCTTCTGCATCTGCAACTTGTTCCCTCGGCTTCTGAACTGAAACCCAGATGGAAACACAACCATATCACATCAATAACACTATCAAAAGGAAAAGGAACAAGCCCCTTTCAAAACTCGAAGTTCAAGTCCCATTCAAACTTATATGACTATAAGAATGCAAGGGGAAAATGCAACAACGGAGAAGTGTTTTGATGAAAATTTGAAATCAAAGATACAACAGTTCTTCAACGTAAACAAATTGAAAATAAACTAAAGAAATACCTTGCTCGTGCAACTTTTCCACTTCATTGATGATAACATTGAACTTGTCCGAATCCTTCGTCAAATCCTCTCTCCTTTCTTCAAAAACAAGAAACCAAAAAAAAAAAAAAAAAAAAAAAAAAAAANAAAAAAAAAAAAAAAAAAAAAGAAAACCGATTACCTCCGCACACTAATGCAGAGATCTAGTAGTAATTAAAAAAAAAAAATGCAGAGATCCACCATACCACTAATCTCGTGAATGACCGCAAGATACCGAGACCGGAGAACCCGCCGCTTCGTCAAGCCTTGCTGACCCTCTTCAGCTTCAGCCATGTTGCCCTCGCCGATGTTCTCTTTCTCCCGAGAAACCCTCGCCCGCTTAACATCTCTTAAATTCACAGCATCGACGGCGTCGCCGCCTTTACTCTGATTACTGCGGCTGCTAGCGGCGGGTTCGCGCTTGACAGGCCTCATAATCACGACTGTGCAATGGAAACCCTAATCCAAAATTAGGGTTTGAAAGCAGGGCGAAGAATCGAGTAGTCAGAGGCTTGTAGAGGAGTCGGGAGAGCCGAGAATTGTGTTTTTGAATTTGGAGCGATTACAAAGAAGAGGAAAGGATGCATCTTTCCCTTTCCCGCTCCCTTCTTCACAATTTACCGTTCTTTAATTTAAGCAACCACAACATTTCTTTATCTTAATTAATTAAATATTAAATTAATAAATACTCTTAAATTTTTTAAAATTTTAATAATATTTTTAAAAAATTTATAAATTTTTTAAAAAATATTTTAAAAAATACCCAATTAAGGTTATTATTTATATTTTTTTTTAGTTTTTAAAAAAAATTTAAGGATGTTTTTAAAGTTTTTAAAAAAATTTAAGTATTTTTTTTTTTTATTAATTTAACATTAATAAGACAATTTTGTTTGTACCAATTTCTTCTACTAGTGTTTGCTGTGTGTCATAGTTGCACTCGATGACATTAGTATATCGATTGTGTGACATTTGTTCTAACATAGTGAATAAATTAACTATGTGAAAATCAAATTTTACAAACAGTTCGAACGTATGATCGATACGTAATTCACGTTTGACATAAAGTATTTTATAAGACGTGAGTGATGAGATGCATTGGAAATGGTTTGAAATAAAGTAACGTTATCAGCTAAAATGAATAATGAACCACCATGATTTTGATAGCATATAAATCGGGTTTGAAAATTTGACGACTAGTCACATTTTCTACAGTACATTTTGGGACATTTTAACCCTAACACTTTTTTGGAACTAAGTCAAGACATAGTAACAATTATGTTATGAAACTAGTTCGTTAGATACAAATTGTTAAGCCCAACAAAAAAAAATGGGGCTCGGTATAGCCATAGTTCGGTTTTCAGGGTTAGAGTATTCCCTATTATCAATCTACTCATATCAGAACTCAACTAGTAGATTTTCTTTCGCTTATCGGCTGGTCCGGCTTTCATTGTCGTAACCTTCGCATTTCCTGCTGAGATCCTAAGTCTTCAAGTGGGCCCTCTTGGCCACCCGCGACCTTGACTTTTTAGAGAATTCCGCTCCTTTGTCGTGGGACTTGTAGCTCGGCCCGAGTGGGTTTTTTATCCTTCTAATTTTGAGTGTGTAGACATGAATTTGGTAAATGATCATACACCCGATATTAACCTAACATAAATAATATAAAAAAGATTTGGAACAGACATGTAACTATGAACAACCGGCGAAAAATTGGACAATATAAGAGGTAATAATAATAAATATATTTTATTCAATGTAAAAATCATTTGCATTGATCCAGTATTTCCTCTTTCTCTTCAATTTACAGGGACAGATCCAAGTATTCATCTGAAGCTCCTTCCATGGATTCCCACCATTCTTGCTCAAGAACATTCTAGCCACAATTTTTCATTCATTCTCATGTAAATCCGTTTCTAGGTATCTCCATCCCCGAGAGGTAATTCTTTATTTGTTCGTTTCACACCCTCGCCTTTTCCTTCTGCAAATCTCTTATCGATGCTCACCGATGGCGCGTTTGATTTAGTTCGTTTTTGTTCAATTCATCGCGGGTTTACTTGTATTGAATATCACGCTCTCTCGATTGTTAGCTCACAAGTGAGGCGTGTCGATTTTAGTAAACGAAGCATATTTTCTATCTGAACTACTTGTACAGCTATGTTGTTAATTGCGTTTCTTGTTGCTGATTGGCAGGTGTTTGAAGGAACTTTATGATGGGGGATCAAAGAAGTCACAGAATTCTGATGGTCTCTGATTTTTTTTATCCCAACTTTGGCGGTGTGGAAAGCCACATTTATTATCTCTCACAATGTCTGTTGAAACTCGGTCACAAGGTTAGGAGATAAAACACTGCAATGTATTTTCTGCGATTTTGTTGTTGAATCGAAATGTATTGAAATTTCATTTGAGAATGAACAGATTTTTTTTCCTTTTCTGTTCCCTCACCGCTTGCACATTAGGAATCATGTTCTTGACATGTGGTTTGGACTTTGGAATATCTAGTTCTTTAGAGTTTCGGGTACATTGGACATGCCAAGGACATCTTTAGGGGATGTCAAGACATATGAAGGGATGAGAAGGGGATGCATGTTAATGCAAGCTCAAAGATTACATTAAAGTATGGATGAATAAACAGATTATATGTAAGCCAAACTCATAAACTCAGCAAATGAAAACCAAAATATACCCAGAAAAACTTAATCATCTGTTCGAACAGAAAATCTAACTCAGAATTTGGTCTTTTTGTGTTTTGACTATTATTTTGTCTAGAGTTTATATCTCAAGAAAAATATTATCTATTTTTTGATGTGTAAAATTTGTGCTTAAGCTGAAATGTTACATATCATCTAGTTCATTATTTTCAAAAGCACTTAATGCGTCAAAGTATACAATTATGTGTTCAAAGATGTGTTTTAGTGAGCATGGTCCTTGATTAAATGTAAGATTAAATTTTGCTGAATGCAATTTCAATTCAAACACTATAAGTTATGGAATGTCTACGCACTCCTCAATTAAATAATGTGAAAAATCATAAAAAATGTTCACTATTTTGGTTCCGAGTCTCAGAGTTCCTTTTCCTAGCTTTTTGCGTACTTAGTAAGCCCTTTTGATTTGATATCCATGTAAGTTAAGACTATTGTAAATTGTAAAAACTTTTAGAAAATAATTTTCTAGGTTGTGGTGATGACTCATGCTTATGGAAATCGTAGCGGTGTGAGATACATGACAGGAGGCCTAAAAGTGTATTATGTACCGTGGAAACCGTTTGTGATGCAAAATACATTGCCAACTTTCTACGGGACCCTTCCAATAGTTAGGACAATCTTGATTCGAGAAAAAATTACACTAGTGCATGGACACCAGGCCTTTTCAACTCTTTGTCATGAAGCTTTGATGCATGCAAGAACCATGGGATACAAGGTTGTATTTACCGATCATTCGCTCTATGGTTTTGCTGATGTGGGAAGCATCCATATGAACAAAGTATTGCAATTTACTTTAGCAGATGTTACTGAGGCTATATGTGTTTCACATACTAGTAAGGAGAACACAGTTCTACGATCAGGTTTGCCACCAGAAAGAGTTTTTGTAGTACCTAATGCTGTCGATACTGCTATGTTTAAGCCTGCTTTGAACCGACTTAGTACAAGTGAGATTATCATTGTGGTTGTAAGTCGATTAGTTTATCGCAAAGGGGCAGATTTGCTTGTTGAAGTCATTCCCGAAGTCTGTCGCATGTTTGCTAATGTAAGTTTCATGTCAAACTAATGTCTATTTAAAGTATTAACTTTTGCCATGCTTTTCATATGTGGTTGATTCACCTGAACTTATACTTGGCTATGCAATGGCTGTTTCATTTGGTTTTCAAGTCTTGACTTCCTTGTTCAATGGTACTATGGTTTATCTGTTTTGCCATTTGTCAAGTTATATTGTACTTCATGGGGACATTTAAGCATGATATTGATAGCTTACTTCGCATGAGGACACTTCTGCTTGGATGACCATATGATTTTGGTTAAGTCAAACTTTATATGCATCCTCAATTTTTTTTTTTTTTTTTTTAAATTCTCTCAACTTAAAATTTGAAGTAAGATGGTGCATGATGAGTATAATTGAGTAGATGACATTAATTAGTATGATCATCATGTTGTGGAGTAAGGATGGCATTTTCAAGTCATCAGTATGTTCCTCTGCAGAAAGATGTAATTGGAGTATTTGATCCTTAGATTATCTGTAATTGTCATAGGTGCGATTCATTATTGGAGGAGATGGACCAAAACGTGTGCGGCTAGAAGAGATGAGGGAAAAGCATGGTCTTCAAGATCGAGTTGAGATGTTGGGAGCTGTTCCACATGCTCGAGTTCGATCAGTCCTTATATCTGGCCATATATTTCTAAATAGGTTGCCATTTCTTGAGTTTATACTTGAAGTACATATTTTATTCTAGAGCTTTAAACTAAATGTTTTCATTCTTTTGAAAAAAATCTTTAATTTTAGCTCTCTGATGATTCTTTTGTTACCATTCTTGCAGTTCTTTAACGGAAGCTTTTTGCATAGCCATATTAGAGGCTGCTAGTTGTGGATTATTAACTGTTAGTACGCGTGTTGGAGGCGTGCCTGAGGTGGTCAAGAATAGAAATTCGTTTTTACCTCGTCTGTTTTCATATTTCATATATAATACCATTTTGGTCCCTATACTTCGAGTTTCACTTTTTGGTTCATTTTATAGTTTGCTTATTCATGTTCTATTGTTAGGTTCTACCAGATGACATGGTTGTACTCGCAGAACCAGATCCCGGTGATATGGTACAAGCTATTAAGAAGGCAATTACCATACTTCCTAAGATTGACCCACAAGAAATGCATAATCGTGTGAGTGCATTCTTTGAAGGAAAAAAGAAGAAACGTTTTTCTATGAACATCTTGGAATATCTATATGTACTAATATTATTCTCTCATTCTACAAAAAATAAACTCTTAGATGAAGAAATTGTATGATTGGCATGATGTTGCAAAGAGGACAGTTATTGTATATGACTATGCTGTGAAAAGCTCGGATCAAAATCTTCTTGAACGACTCTCGAGGTATGCTATTGATATGTTGCCATAACATGTCACTCTTTAGACTGAATTCATATGTTTAAATGGGAACTCGAACCAAATATTAACCCTCAATTAAGTCGTGAGTAATCTGATTAGTACTTCGATGCAACTTGCTGCTTGTAAAATAATATTGAAGGGTTGTCACAACTATTATCTATATTTCAGGTATCTCTCGTGTGGATCGTGGGCAGGAAAGCTTTTTTGTTTAGTGATGATCATCGACTTTTTGCTATGGTATCTTTTGAAACTGTGGCAGGTACTATAGTCGTGTTCCCTTTTCGTTTCATCGAAATATCTTCCAATAATTTTCATTTGTTTTGACTATCCTCCCTCCTACTCTTTTAATAGCCTGATGAGAACATTGAGGTGGTGCCCGATTTTACATTGACGTGCAATCGGGATCAGGGGCCAATGCATGACACGGAAGAAGAAAGAAAGGGCCTGAAATAACTATGGATAAACTGTTTATTTAGGTATGTGAGACTAGCATGAATGTTACCTACTAATAAACTATATATGGATCTATGATGCCATATTAACTAGCGCTTCAAGAAGATAAAGGAAAGGCTGATCCTGGGTCGAAATCCTGAAATTTTAGATGGTTTACTCCTTATCTGATGTTCAAATTTTCACTTTCACGTTTGTTGTACTGAATGTCTGATATATGACCAATGTAGGTGAAATTTACTAGGTCGAACTCCTCATTCTCATTCATGAACAGTTGAACAGAAACGGATCTTCGTCCTTTTTTCCTTCGTTGTGGAAACGGTTCAAAATGTTTTTGTTCACGAAAACAAGGTATTCTTCGCGTGGGACGAGTTCCTCTCTCTCTTAAGTGACTCTCACTTACTCTTCCGTTCCTTGTTCATTCTCCATGTTAGAACCTGGACAAAACTTCCACATTGCGTGGGAAGATTGATGATCATCTTGCCACTTGATATTCAAAAGTGAACAGAATGTATTAGATTAGTGACTCTGACTCTATTCCAGATGTTTTTTCTATGTTGTTGGGGCCCTTGATGGATCATCTTGTGATCATCTTATGAACATCTTATGAACATCTTATGATCATCTTGCTACTTGATATTGGAGGTGATGATGATGCTTCCACCTGCTGCTTCAAGATATGGGGGAGACCTTTTCTGGGTTTGTAGAAATAAATTGGAGGATTTTAAGAGAGCTTGAGAGCCCTTCAGTGGTTTATAACATCTGACTCTACTTTTTTGTAAGTTCCATTTCTTTGTTTTTGTTTTGTTGCTTTGTATAATGTTAATATTACTTGGGAATCACCACTGTCTTTTGAAGTAGGGAAAAAAATGATTATTCTCTAATATTTGGTGTTTAGCTTAGCAACCATGTATACTTCTTTTATATATACGTTACCCAAATCTACCGCTAGCAGATATTGTCCTCTTTGGGCTTTCCCTTTCGGGCTTCCCTTCAAGGCTTTAAAACGCATCTATTAGAGGAAGGTTTCCACTCTTATAAGGGTATTTTGTTCTCCTCCCCAATCAATGTGAGACATCACAATCCACCACCCCCTTTGGGGCCTAGCGTCTTTGCTGGCACTCTTTTATTTCTCCAATCGATGTGGGGTCGCCACCAAATCCACCCTCTTCAGTATCCGGCATTCTTATTGGCACATCGCCTCATGTCTACCCCCTTTGGGGAACAACGAGAAAGCTGGTACATGGTATTTGACTCTGATACTATTTGTAATGGTCCAGATCCACCTGTGTTTTGTTTTCCTCTCCAACCAAACCAAATGTGGGACATCACATATAAACTTTCAATTATGCATCTAATAATTTTTTTAATTCGAAAAATTGATCATAATTCTCTTGATTTTCAAGCATAGGTCTTTGAATTATTTCATTTATTTTTTATAAAAAAAAAAAATCATGAATCTATTGAATATGGGTCTACAAGGTTTATAATTAAAACGCTCAAATATGGGTGTTCGAAAATATACGATCCACTCAAACTAACCAACTAAAATTATTTTCTTTATTGTCTATTTGTATTGAATTTAATTTCTGAAGTTTTAATATTTAAATTTTTATAAGATTTTATATAAGTACACTCCATTAAATAATAAAAACTCAACAACCAAACTCCAGCCAGACAATGAATAAAGGAAGAACTTTTCCAACATATTTTATTTTGTTTTTCACCTTCATTCTCAACTCTGTCCTTGCCCCACCAAATTAAACCCTTTCTCTACCATTTTCGTCACATTTTTGTCCAACCAAATTCATTTCAAATCCTTTTCTCCACTTCACAAGCCTTCACTTCCTCTTCGTCGCCGGTTGTTTTTTCAACTCTCGGCGATGGCGAACTGCACCGTCGAGTCTTGTAAAGTCGAGACCAGTGATGGAGTCAAGCTCCACACGAGGGTTTTCAAGCCAACAGATGAGGAAGATAGGGAAAATCTGGTGGTTGTTTTGGTCCATCCCTACTCGGTTTTGGGTGGTTGTCAAGGCCTTTTGAGAGGAATTGCTGGTGGCTTAGCGGACAGGGGTTTTAGAGCTGTGACTTTTGATATGAGAGGTGCTGGGAAATCGTCTGGTAGGCCTTCTTTGACTGGATTCGCAGAAATTAAGGATGTCACTGCTGTTTGCAACTGGGTTTGTGCGAATTTGTCTGTTAATCGAATCTTGTTGGTGGGTTCATCTGCAGGTACTTTGTTTTTTTGTTTTTTCTTTGTGTTTATGCTATGGAATTTTGTGTGGTTGTGGTTGGATTTTGGCCCTTGTTGGTGAATTGTTCCTTAGTTGTCTGTCTCATTTTGTTCTTCTACTTTGCCATTTTGATATCTGTTTGTACAATGAATTCTGAGATCTAAACAATTGATCAAATGGAAGCTTTTCTTTGAACATAGGCTTGGTTTTTCTCCTCTGTTTCTTGATTGAGCAGGTGTTCTTTAGTTCAGTAGCAATGTCATCATTTTATCTGTGGATGGTTGCCTCCTTGTGCATAGTTCTTTGCTATTTTTCTTTTTATAAGGATGAACATGTACCATCTGGAACCATCTAGATCATAGAGGTTCTACACCCTTTCGCCTTCTCGTTTTGACCGGACGGTGCGAGGCACTGGTCGGAGCAGGGCTAGATCCTCTCCAAAGTAGACGCCTTTTAAAATGTGAGGCTGACGACCATACGTAACGAGCCAAAACGGACAATATCTACTAGCAGTGAGCTTAGACTGTTACAATGTTTTGCTTTGTTTTGATTTTGTTTTGTTTGTGTTCGGATTCGTATTTGGTTGAAATCTCCAAGCAAGATTTTAGGTGGAATAAAGAGAGGATTTGGTACCACATTGATGATGCATCTAATAAAGTTTATTGGACCAAGAACATTACTTTCTATTAATTTGTGGGACAGAAAGAGAGAATATGGAATTATTCTGAATCACTTGTAATTGTGTCTTTTGCAGGCGCCCCCATTGCAGGCTCATCTGTGGATTTGATAGAACAAGTGGTAGGCTATGTAAGCCTTGGCTATCCCTTTGGCCTAACTGCCTCAATTCTTTTTGGAAGACACCACAAAGCCATTTTACAGTCTCCGAAACCGAAGCTTTTCGTGATGGGCACACGGGACGGGTTCACGAGCGTGAAGCAATTGCAGAACAAGTTAAAATCTGCAGCAGGACGTGTAGAAACACATCTAATAGAAGGTGTGAGCCACTTTGAAATGGAAGGCCCTGCATATGATGCTCAAATGGTGAATCTTATCCTTAGTTTTATTTCCTCTTTGTAGAATGTTCAACTTGTTCAGAATGTTGTGTAGGAAATCAAAGGCTTTGGCTTAACAGATTGTGCATTATCACAGTAAAAGGCAAGAACTAATCTACATAGATTCTATTGACTTTTGAATAAAGTTTTACAGAAATAATCCTTCTTCTGAAGTTAAAGCTAGAGATCAAAATAAAACAATAACTCTTAGTACAATCAAACGATGCATCAAATGGGCGTGAAGTCTGCGTTCTTGAAGGCCAAGGCACCAATAATAGCACGGTTGATCATTAAAGTTCGAAAACGCCAAACCGGAGCGAGTGTTCTGCTGAGTTTTCCATTCAACAAATGCAATTCATCACCATTGCCATCGATTATTAGGAAGCCTGCAGGTTTAAGAATTTGGCCATTTTGGAGCTTCGTCCACTTTACATCGTCGTTCATACACGAACCATTGATTGTCCTTGAGAATATGGTTCTCTTCCATCTGCTTAAATCCCAAAAAAGAAATAATAAAACGAGGAAGAAACGTAGTGTTCTCGCGGAAAAGTAGCCCGATTTAACACCGTTCTTGCTATTTCAAACTAGAAAAAGAGACATAATCCATTGAGATTTGGGGTAATGAAATGGTACAATCCATAACTCAAGATGCAAGTTTAATGATCAGATCTTGCTAAGGTTTGATGATAAAAAGCTATTACCAATACATTGATAATGAATAGAAGTCTATAATTGGAGTGAGGAATTTTTACAAAATTGGGAGACCAATGGCGTTGATAAAAAGAAAGCATAGTAGAAGAAAATGAAGGTTTTTAGGCACCATGTACGTATACACAACCAATGCAATATCATTTAAATTATGTACTGTACATCAGTAAGCATGTTTAATTAGTTATTACCACTCTCACCGTCCGATGCATCTTCAAGCCTTGCAATTGCGTCGACAAGGGATTGTTCGTGGTCCTGCATTTGAATAGACTCAGAATAAGTTGTATAAATAAAGTCATAGCAATGGGGGGTCGAGGTTAAACGATTCATACTTTCAGCACTTTCTTAGCCTTTTCAATCTCCATGGGATCTGGATGATTAGCACCAAATACCTTTTCCACCTGTTTGAACAACTCCAGCAACAAGGAAAACAAAGGTCATCATTTTATCAACAAAAGAAGAAGAAAAAACGAAAAGAACAGTATAACAAAATTGTATTTGCCCTTCCACACCTCCTTAATCAGCGTGTCGGTGTGAAGTATTTCAATATCACCCATAGCCTGCTTCCGAGATCCATTTTGAGATACAGGTAAGTCTTTCCTAGATTGACCCTTTGTAGTCCCTCTGCCCCTTCCACCAGCAGCCACTGCACCGCCTCGTGTCATGGACTTCTTATTGCCCCTCCCATGTCCAGGGCGAGCACCACTGCGAGATACTACAGAATCTTCTCGTTCCCACCTAATATCTTCAGGGGATATCTAACAGGAAAGATGTATAAATGATTCTTAAGGGGCAATATTCCTCTTCAGATCAGGAATTCCAGAAGAAATATGACTAATGAGTTTATGGCCAGTCATTTCATCATTCAATTAATAGTCTGATCTCTACGTGAAAAATGAAGCAACATTTTCAGACACACACTACAGGTCATCTGGTTTAAAATCAAAAGCTATGGCTGTTCGTGGTTCAATACAAATTCTTCAACAGCTGCATACATAGATCATAAGCAGTGAACTAGCAAGTGGTCAAGGGTACCATTAGATCGGAAAACAGTGAAATGTAAAAGATAGCATTCCACTCTAAATCACGAGTCAATCTACATTCATTGCTGCTTAAATTATCTTCCAGTTGCTAATGTAACCTAAAAGCTTAAAATTATGCACCAGAATACATTACATGACTAAGTAAATGCTCAGCTTGATCGAGTACACAGAATATTGCAATGTGATTAGAAACATCATATTAATCATGCCACCTATATGTTTAACTCTAACCTAGTTGAGGAAATATAAAATTTATTTCAAATATAAACTAAACAAAATCCGAAATACTTCTCTTTTGTCAGCTTGAAAGAGTGCAGAGGAAGCCATTTAATAAAAGAAACATTCTTATAGAGAGCAATATGTAAACAAAAGGGCGATCTAGCGAGCCCCTTGTTTATTTGTTTATTTTAAGGGTGAGGGGAGTACCTCTTTAAGATTGACCCATTCCCATGTCTCGTGTGCTGTATTAATATCATAAACCAAAGCATGACGACCCTGTCCAAAATAAGGGACAACGCGATCAAGGATAACCCATGTCCACATGTGAAGTAAAATAAAATTACTAGAAAAACATACCTCAGCATGGTTATAATCAGTTATAACAGCCTCATAGAAGCTGTTGTCTTCAGGCCATCTAGTCCAAACTTTCCGTCCAATTAATGGTTCGGCTGTTCCTTCAGCATTTTCATTTGAAACAAACGCCCCTAAAGAACCTCGATTATTCACTTGGCCACTTCCAGTAAGACCTGTATGCATGGACTTCACAACAAGTGCTGCTGTTAATGCAATGCATGACCAAGTAATTGAGGATAATAACAATTAAAGACAAAAATTACTTCAAATTCCTCAACAGGTACAAATTATAGAACTTACTGCTTTCGTCTTTGTAGTCCTAGCACCAGGGGGAGGACCACGTCTCATGGCTGATGAAGATGGTTGTGTACCAGTAGGTATTGCAGGAGTAGGTGCACCTTGGGACAGGGAAGCTTGGGATGTTTTCTGTTTCTTCCGTGATGCTGAAGCAGTGGGGCTGGGTACGGGATCCGCCATGGGTTGATCAGCATTGAGCTTTCCAGGTTGGAGCCCATTTGCTGTTCTCCATTCCCTGAGTACATCATCATAACAATGAATACCGAAATAGCATGAACCATACCAACTGTGGTAAATAGAGGTACAGCGCAAGCTATACCATATGCAAAATAAAAGACAACAATCAAACCTTATCCTTTTGATGACATCATCTGCATTTACCCGAGATAAAAGTTTTCTGTGTTCTTCATCTGATACTCTCAACTCCTTTCTTAATTCTGTTATTAAACTTTCCTTCTCCTGATAGATGTTAAGACTGTAAAGAGTTCGAAAGCTGGAAATAAAATAAATTTGATGAATTCAAAGAACGAACTAGAGAAATGTATACCCATGTAATTGCATCGGATTGAGCCTTAAAAGCACGCAGGACTGAACTATATGCTTCCTGCTCGATGTGGTGGATCTGCATTTCCATATCGCCGACCATCCTGGGTAATGTAGAAGAATTTACTGGTGCAGATCTTCCATTCCCAGCAGGAAGCCCACCTCTTTGAAATCTATTTTGATGAGGAGGAGGAAGGTCATCATCTGTTCCTGCAGTCGTTTTACATAAAAATCTTAAGACCAGAAGAAGAGATCTCCAGATGGATGCTGCCATCCATCCTAGGAATAACATATTATACAAACAAAATGCTCCAAGCAAGTTCATAAGGCACCTTTCATACCGTCTCACAGGCAGTTGCTTTTTACGTATGAAACAACCGAATTTAAACAGAACATAAATGTCAATCCATTACTCATTATAACACTATAATGTGTAATACTTCCTTGCTATTGAATATAGAAGACAACTAGAAGAAATGAGCTAAATTAAAACAGAGAAACGAAAAAGCTCTTATAGCCAAAGATAAATACTATATAAACACAACAGAATGGACAACATAAGCTTTCTTTCATTCTCTTTTAAAAAGAGTTAGCACATACGACTCTTTTTGGTGAAATTTTCCTCACTGCAACAAAACTTGGCAATAAAGCAATATCCAGTCTACCAGATTGCTGCAATGTACAAGCCAAAAGGCCTAATGGAAAGAAAGAAATCTAACTTAACTGCACCCGCACGAGCACAACCCTCGTGTTTAGTTGCCAACCATTGAAGTTAGAACGATGAGGAGACTGCCGGTGATAAGCCGGGGGAAGGTGAGGATGACGTCAAGACGTCAAGTCATCATGCACCTTATGCCCTGGGCGATACTAAGTCTAGAAACAGCTAAGGGATGTAAAGCAAGCAACAAAGGTGAACAAGAAAAATAAAAAAAGAAGAAATCAACATAGAAAGCTACTCAGTTTCATAATGAAGTTCGTTTATAAATGAACAGGGGAACTAAACGAACTGGGATTGGATGGAATACTCAAAACAGCAAACAGAAAACCTAGCGATTATCAAGAGTAAAACACAATTCCTCGGAAAATTATTGCTACTGAGCCCTAGAAAACCCTTCGAAAGTTCAAAACCAAACTTTTCAATTTACTCACCACTGCTATCCGAAAGTTCATACTCCATGGAAGTTCCTTCCACTAAAATCAACGCCAACCAACTTGAACCCACGTAGGGAAAATCAACTTCGCGACAAACCCAACTCTCAAAACCAATAAAATTCCTCAAGATTCAACAAGCACACAGGCAGCCAAAAGTTACCAAAGAACAAACAGACCAAACAAGCGTCTTCGCAGAATCTAGCCGCAACTCCAAGCTCCACGGCAACCCTTGAAGTCCAAGAATCAAAATTTGCAGACAAAAGACGGATCGAGTGAGAATCAAGACTCGATCGGCTCGAAAAAGTTCAGAAGACAGTAATTGCAAGAATTTGAGGCAATAAAATATGAATACGACGAATCTGGATTAGGAATTGAGGAGGATTTCAATGGCCTTTCTGAAAAGGGCGCCTGAAGATGTGAAAGATGAACGAGACACGAGAGAACCCGTTCTGGGTTTGGGAGGGAAGGCGGACTTGAAACCGATTATTGTCTCCAAATGCCCATTTTGTCTTCTAGTGAATAATTTTCCCTTCAATTCCGCCGTGAAAATACCCTAAGATTTCTTATGGATTTTTATTTTTCATTACCTAAATTAATAAATTAAACCCTAATATAGGGCCCAACTCATCTTATCTATTTACTTTTAATATCTATCCCACTCGCCCGACTAGCTAGTGAGCGGTTCTATCAAACGAGAACCGAGCACTAAACGAAAATAAAAACCTCATTTCTCATGATCACGAGCGTAAAAATTTAAATTTTTCATAATTATGGACTGAGTTATGCTCGAATTGGCAGTTAATCGCATAACTATACCAATGATATTATGTATATCATCGGTATAATTGTAACCGATGTATCTAATATGAACTCGACCGATAAAATAATTAACCTATACATTTATGATATTACAAGCTTTTTGCACATTATCATTTACGTCGGGCCTTCGTTATTTTCTATATATATTTATTGAGATAAATGATTATTATATTTGTAATTATATATATAATTATTTTTTTTATTGTTATATTTGAGTTTTTTAAATTAGTGGGCCAAATAATAATTAATAATAATAATACAAACCTTTATAAAAAAAAATTATTATACAAATTAGAAAATAAAAACATATTATATAATTTAGTATAATAATTAATAATTAATATTTTTATTTTTATTTTTATTTAATTGTGCCTTGAAAATCGGAACTAAAAAAAAAAAAAAAAAAAAAAAAAAAAAAAAAAAAAAANTGTCATTGGTTTGGTTTCCCATTTCTTCCACAGGCTTTCGCCGCTTCCCCGCGTTTCTCTCCTCCGCCATCGCCACCGTCTCGGCTTAGTTCGCCGTCGTTCCACTCTTCTCATTCACCGTCCTTCTACTTCTCTCGTCTATTTCCTTAACCACTCGCTGGCCACTCTCGCCACGGCCTCCGGAGAGTTTCCATGGACTCTACTTCACCGGAGGTTTCGGCGTCGGTCGACTCCGTGGCGGAGGGTTTGAAGAATCAGAGCTTGAACAGCGACGATCGTGGCGATGGAGGAAGTAGCGTCGAGCATCAGGCTAAAAAGAAGCTCGAAGATCTGAACTGGGATAATTCATTTGTCAGAGAACTGCCTGGCGATCCCCTTACCGATATCATTCCTCGAGAGGTTCTATTTCTTTGTTTCTTGATAATTAATGTGTGTAATCAATTTAAAGCTTGAGTAGGAACTCTTTTGTATGCTAACAGTTTAATGGGTTTACCTTACTGCGAGTTTCAGCTACTTCTCGGTGTTCAAATGGATTTTGATCTTGATTTTGATTTGCCCGCCCTTGGGTTCATTTTCATTCAAACAAGAAGGGTTCTACATTTTACTTGGTCTCTATTACTAGTTTAATTTTCTTCCGGTCGTTCTGAGCAATCAATTGGATTTGTAGGTTCGATTAATAGATATTTATTGTAACCATGTGATCCATTCTTGATGCCGTTAATTGGCTGCGTTTAACTTCCATGCGAATTTTAGGTATTACATGCATGCTACTCAAATGTGTTGCCATCCGTGGAAGTAGATAGTCCTCAGCTTGTTGCTTGGTCAGAATCCGTTGCCAATTTGCTAGATTTGGATCCTCAAGAGTGAGTTTTCTTATTTCTTTTGCTGTTTGATAAAATTGACAGATGAGGTATTTGCAATATATAATATAAGGTATGAAGCATGGATATTTAGTTTGAGTAGGATCTTAATATCATTGTTTGATGCTATACACTCTACTAGACCCTCATGATCATAGTTTAAAGATCTTCTCTCATTATTGTTTAATTTTGAATAAAGTATGAATATATTTAGATGTATCGATGCATAACCGATTTAAGTTCTTCCTTCTTTTTATGCTTGATAGATATACCCATTCCTCGCAAAAACCTCAAATTACTCAGCACAACTTGGAAGAATGCATAAAACCTTCCACCAATTGTAAAACAACTATCTTTGTATTTCAATCTTATTCCACTTAGTCAATTAGATGTCTGATCAGACAATGTTAACGTTTCATTTCGTATTAGAAGGACCTCTAAAAATCTTTGTATTTCAATCTTATTCCACTGTATTCAATTAGATGTCTGTTCAGGCAATGTTAACGTTTCATTTCATATTGAAAATGCTGGATTTTATTCAATTTGTGTCATGAATGTTCTCTCCCTCAGAGTTGTTTTCTTCTTGCAAGAGCTGAAGGATTTTGCTTTTGTCATTGCAGATTTCAAAGGCCAGATTTCCCCCTCTTGTTCTCTGGCGCATCTTCATTAGTTGGAGTGTAAGTGTGAAATACTGATTGATGAACAGCACGAACGTTGTGATTTTCAATATCGTCCCCTGCCAGCTGATATTGTGTGTTACAGGTCGCCTTACGCTCAATGTTATGGAGGCCATCAGTTTGGCATGTGGGCTGGACAGTTGGGTGATGGTCGAGCAATAACCCTTGGAGAGATACTTAATTCCCGTTCTGAAAGGTGGGAGTTGCAGCTAAAAGGTGCTGGGAAGACTCCATACAGTCGGTCTGCAGATGGATTGGCTGTGCTACGAAGTAGCGTCAGAGAGTTCCTTTGTAGTGAAGCAATGCACAGTCTTGGAATACCAACAACTCGTGCACTTTGTCTTCTGACCACAGGAACATTGGTTACCCGAGATATGTTCTATGAGTACGTAGACAAAAAAGCCTTGTCAAGATGGCAGTTAAAGACAATTTGTAGTTATACTACGATTTTATATCTTCTTGTGCATTTGAATATGGTTTTCTCATAAATGCAAGAATTAATTTCTGAATATGGGCTTTTTATTCTTCTTCAAAAACCTTAACACATAAACTTCATAACTAATTTTTTTGTAATTCTTTTTAGATAGGGGATTTTTTATTTTATTTTATTGAAATCATGATTTTTCATGAGTATCTCTATGTAGGTACTTCTATGGTAGCTTTCAACATGTACAATAACTTTAAAATGTGAAGAAAAGGATTTGACATAAATTCATATTGGTTAAGGCAATGGAATAACAGTTCATATTGTTTGACTTTGTAGTGGGAATCCAAAAGAAGAGCCTGGTGCAATTATATGCAGGGTGGCTCAATCCTTTTTGCGTTTTGGATCATACCAAATTCATACCTCTAGAGGGAAAGATGATTATAAAATTGTTCGGGCTTTAGCAGACTATGCGATCCGCCACCATTTTCCTCACATAGAGAATATGAGCAGCAGTCAGAGTTTATCTTTCAGCACAGACGACAAAGATAGTTCAGTTATCGATCTCACTTTAAACAAATATGCAGGTAACTATTTCTGTTTAAAAATGTATATGATTCTAGTTAAAATTAGTTTGTGACAAGAAGTACAAGAATGCTACTTGAACTCAACTGTGTGTTTAGGGCAGTGTACAAATTATGGTGCATCTATTTTTCTGGAAAAGCTCATGCTTAGGAATGATAGAGGTGGGAAGAAAAATGCACGTGCCTTAACTAGTTGAGTTATAAGATGTGTCCTATCTGCTGTATAGTTGGTATACAAGTCATCGTCTTTGGAAAAAAAAAATGCTTTTAGCCAAGAAACGTGTTCTCTGCTGAGTATCATTAATCAAAGCTATAGCTTGAATTGAGCTATTTGTTGCTATTTTATCTGAAAATTAATCAATAGTACATGTAAGGAAAGAAAATTAATGCTGCAACTTTTGTTTTTCCTGTGGTTGCGGTGGTCTGTAAGGGGATGGGGAATCATTTACTTCTCCACTGTTCTTGGCTCGTCTGTGACATTTTGTTGAGTCCAGTGCATGCCATCTCTATTTTTATTTATTTATTTGTACTTTTTTGGGTAGGAACTGAGTATTTATTGAGAGGTATTAAAGAATGAACAAGGGCATACAAAAGTTTTCCATCTTATTGCATGGTAGATGCATATCCTCTTTTTAGTTGTATTCAACTTGCTGTTTCTGAACAAAAAGGGTTATGATTTTATGGTATGACACTTCTCTTTTCGCTGCCTTTACATGGATGATGTTATCAGCTTGGACCGTAGAAGTCGCTGAGCGAACAGCTTCCTTAATAGCAAGATGGCAGGGGGTTGGGTTCACTCACGGCGTACTCAACACTGACAATATGAGTATCTTGGGTCTTACCATTGATTATGGTCCATTTGGATTTTTGGATGCTTTTGATCCTAGTTTTACGCCTAATACAACTGATCTTCCGGGCAGAAGATATTGTTTTGCAAATCAGCCAGATATAGGCTTATGGAATATAGCCCAGTTTGCCTCGACTCTCTCAGCCGCTGGATTAATAAATGATAAAGAAGCCAACTATGCCATGGAAAGGTGGTTTTGCTTTATCGAACCTTTATCCGTTCAAGATTTGTTGACCTTCCATTGCACTTATATTATGACATTTCCGCTCTCCTCTTACAGATACGGAGACAAATTTATGGATGACTATCAATCAATAATGACCAAGAAACTTGGTTTGCCAAAGTACAATAAGCAGTTAATCGGCAAGCTTCTCAACAACATGGCTGTTGACAAGGTTGATTACACAAATTTCTTTAGATTACTTTCCAATGTCAAAGCTGATCCTAGCATCCCAGAGAAGGAGCTGCTGGTCCCTCTGAAGGCAGTTCTATTAGATATTGGCAAGGAACGTAAGGAAGCTTGGGTTAGCTGGGTCAAGACCTACATAGAGGAGGTACAGTAACAAAAAATATTTGATCGTTAAAAAATAGCAGTCGTAGAATAAACGTTAAAACATTTGCATATTTCTCTTTCTTCTTTGGCGCTGATCTGTTTTGCTTGTGTTCGTTTGAATTCCTTTTTTAAAATCTTGTTTCAGCTCATCAACATGTCGATTCTGAGTCGAACATTCTGACTCTCTTGCATCGCTATGGATATTGCATTTACGAGTTATATAACTTGCATGTCTATCTGCAATGTTGGCATAGAACTTCCCTCCCCTAAACTTTCTGAAATGGATAAAATGTAGAATGAACAACACTGTTCCTTAATATATACTGCCTTACAACCTCCCCGACACTCCCTACGTTGTCCCCCCTCGTTCCCGACTCTTCTAACCAACTGGTGAGAAAGAGATTCCCTTCCTGCCCCTCCTAGTTTATTATATGGTTTGGCTTTCTCTTGCATTGCTCTGATGTATATCATGCATGATTTTTCATTTAAAAGTTCATACCCGTCTAAATAATTTCCGTTCTTATTCAAGTTTAGAGTTCAATTGAATGAAATTACGATTTTAAGGCTATAATTGGTAGCTTCAGTCTGGTTTACTTGAACTAGGAGTAAGCTTGGCACTTGGCACTTGGCAGTCAATAGTTTGTCGTGTTTGCTGTATCGAGATTTGTAGTTGGGGCGGTTAGCTAGCTGCTAACGGTCAGTAGCTGTTATGCTAGTTACAGCCGTAAGCTTACAGTCATTGGAAGGACGGGTTGGCGTGTATATTTGAGAGGAAGAGAGGGAATGGACTTTGCATGCAAGTAAGAAAGCTTGCATTGGAGTTGGAGAGGTCAAATATAACGGCCCAAGCCCAATGCCAGCCGATATTGTTCTCTTTGAGCTTTCCCTTTCAACCTTCCCCTCAATGTTTTTAAAACACGTTTGCTAGAGAGCCTACACCCTTATAAAGAATATTTCATTCTCCTCCCCAACCAACGCGGGATTTCACATCAAACCTCTTACATTACGTTGATTTTATTAAGTATTTGATTGCTTTTGTAGCTTGCTGGAAGTGGCATCTCAGATGAGGAAAGGAAGGCCTCTATGGATGCAGTAAATCCTAAATATATCCTGAGGAACTACCTATGCCAGAGTGCCATAGATGCGGCTGAACAGGGTGATTTTGGAGAGGTTCGTCGGCTGCTGAAGATAATGGAACGGCCATATGATGAGCAGCCAGGAATGGAGAAATATGCACGGCTACCCCCAGCCTGGGCATATCGGCCAGGTGTTCGTATGCTTTCTTGTTCTTCATGAGTTCATAGCTTGCTCTATTTTACACACACAAAAACGAGAATAATTTATTGATAGAATGTTTGCTATGTATATAATATTGTGAAATTTAGACAGTTATCTCTTTTCTTTTTGGATACTGATTCTTTTTACAGACTTGAAATGTTGTTCATTTTGGCAGTCATTGGATCTTCCATTATTGATTTGTTTTTGTTTTTTTTGACCCCCGAAATGAATCGGTTTGTTGAGTTAAGAGCGGTTACGTAACCCGAACACCATGAAATCTTAGTATTACTTTTAAGATTAGATTACAAGTTTGGTCCGGTGGTTTCTATGCTTTTTAAAGTTCCAAAGGTTAGTATTTACGAGATTTTTTCAAACTATAAGGATGAACGTTACTAAATTTCAACTTTTTTCGAGAAATATAAAAGTTTTGAGATTATTTATTATGCTTTATATATATATATATTTCTCAGGGTATTTGGCTCATAGTCGTGTAATTATTGTTAGGTGATCAAGAGGATCGCACATTCATCATCACAATCAAGAAGAATTTCAACGATGAACCAAACTTATATTCGAAATCAAGAGAGTTGAGTTGTTTTGACGGGTTCTATTGGTCAACACTAAAAGTTAGGTTAACTAAACTTTAACTTTTAATGTATAATTAAGAAATATATTAATTTTAAAAAATAAAAAATAATTGATAAAAAGTTGGCATAAATTTAGCCAAAAGTTTTAATTTGATATTTAATACCGTTAACTAAATTATTGCATGTCATCCTACTGGATAAATTATTGAGAGAAAAAATATAGGGAAATTCTTTTAAAAAATAAAAACATTTTCCGATAAATAATATAGATATGTTAGTCAGCCGCCAGATTATTTCTAGACCTAAATCAAAGTGGTCATATCCCACATCGGGAAGTGTCGCCCTGGATTAATAGTATTTAAACGATGGGAGGAAGCTGAAAGGGCACGACCTTACTTGAACAGGATCTGTTCTATAGGTTGTACAACTGTATCCTTGAGTTCTAAGGAGACAAGAACCTTAGTCTGGTGGATGAACCACTGCCCTGCGACTAGAGCGTGATTAACGGCTCAACGGATTTCGGTCCTGGCGGCTGTAGAGGATCGTTCTTGGCCGCCTCGTTCGGCTGGGGATGGTCGCATGGCGGTCTGACAGACTCAAAAAATATTTTTTTTTTTCGCTCATTCCATTTTGGGATTTAGTTGAATGGGGTTTGGATTTCTGCTACTAAAAGTGTGAGAAGATGAGAAAGATGGAAGCTAATTTTTTTCTTTTTTGTCGAAGATTTTGATTGCTTTGGTTAGTATTTGGTTTATGCTCGTAAGGTGTTTGATGAATGTCTCTGAGACTTAAAAACTTATTGTTTGGATCTGAATGTTGAGTCAAGCTTGAGGTGGGGTTGTTTCTGTGTTCTAATGGATTTGGATTTCTGGTAGTGCATTGCTGTTGTGTGAGAGAAGATACGAAAGATGGCAATTCTGTATTTTGGTGAGTTTTTGGTTTATGCTTGTAAGGTGTTCGACGATATGTCTCTGAAACGAGTCTTAAAAGTTCTTTCATTTGTTTAGTTTTGGGTGTCATGGATAGGTTATCCCCAAAAGATGGGAGGTTTGGAACTAGATTCAACCATGCTCTCAAACCAAAGCTTGATTTGATTCTTAAGTGTCACATAACTTCTTGTTTTCTACTGCTTATGTCAGTGTTCTCATCTAGTAATGTTCATAATTATAGATGGTGAGCACACTTGGCCGACCTCAGAGCGAGGCAAGCTGGGAACGGGCATCCTTCCCTACCATTAGACCTTTAATACTATTCTTTATCCTAAGTACCTTTTGTTCATACACACATCAATTATCAAGAATTATGGTCTACTCATGAGGGGTAGTATTTTATTATGGTGTCATACCCAAGTTTTTATGGATTCCTTCTTTGTTACTACTAGTCTCAACTCCAAAGATATAATGTCTCAAAACGAACAGGCCATTGTGAAATCTCATATCGGTTTGAGATGTGAACGAACTATTTTTTATAAGGGTATGTATCGTGAGGCTGATTGCAATAAGTAATAGGGGAAAAACAGACAATATCTACAGGAGGTTATCTTGGACTGTTACAAATTGTGTTGAGTCAGATATCGAGTAGTGCACTGGCGGGGTGGATTGTTCTCTTTACAACGGTAAAGAAACTCTTAGGTTTGATTATTATCGTTCATCTGGTCTATGCAATCTTATGTCGACGATAAAAAAAGATTGTCTTTCACCATGTGAACGAAAGTTGATGGTAGAGATTTTCGAGTCGTATAGTGCTAAGCTACGCATTAGTATGATTTTTGCTCAACACACTTCAATGCATGAGAATTTGCATAACGAAGCAAGGGTCAGGGGAAGATTTAGCTCGGGTTCTAAACGCTCAATTTTAATTATTCGAATTCTGAACTTTCAATTTTGTGTCTAATAAATTTGTAAAATTTAAAAATATTAAACGGGATCTCAAAATTAAGGAAATAATGGTGTAATTTAATTTCATTTTTTTAAGCAAATATGATAAAAAAAAATTGTTGAAATTTAGCGAAAAGAAAAAATTAATTTATCATTGTTAATACTATTAGCTAAATTATGGCATAATAACATTGACCTAAAATGAGATTAATTTTATTTTAAAAAATAGCGAACATTTTTTTTTTTTTTAATAAAAGAGATATTTTTTTGATAAATGATAAATGATAAATAATATAGATATATTAGAGCCAGCCGCCAGATTATTTCTAGACCTAAATCAAAGTAGTCATATCCCACATCGGGAAGTGTCAGCTTGGATTAATAGTATTTAAACGAGGAGAGGAAGCTGAATGGGCACGACCTTACTTGAACAGGATCTGTTCTATAGGTTGTACAACTGTGTCCTTGAGTTCTAAGGAGACAAGAACCGTAGTCTGGTGGATGAACCACTGCCCTGCGACTAGAGCGTGATTAACGGCTCAGCGGGCTTCTGTCCTGCGGCTGTAGAGGATCGTTCTTGGCCGACTCGTTCGGCTGGGATGGTCGCATGGCGGTCTGACAGACTAAAAAGACCTTTTTTATTTTTCGGATTTTCTGGTAAGATGGAGGATCTGGATCTTGAGTCGAGCTTCAGGTGGGGTTGTTTTTGTGTTCCAATTGGTGGGATACTCTTGTTTTGTACCCCAAAAGATGGGGTTTGGGTTTCTGGTAGTGCATTGCTGTTGTGTGAGAAGATGCGAAAGGATGGTAGTCTGTGTTTTGTTGAGTTTTTGGCTTATGCTTGCAAGGTGTTCGATGATATGTCTCTATGAGCGAGTCCTAAAAGTCTTTTCATTTGTTCTTGCTTTGGGGCCAGAAGCTATGTGAAGAAACTAGATAGACTGGCCCTGATTGACCTGACATCTTTGTATGGACTGAAAGCTAGAGCTGCTGGGGAGAAGGAAGGAACTCGAGTTTGGGTTGGAGGTAGGAAGATTGGAGCCGTTCGAGTTGTGGGATTACTTTCCAGATCCCACATTGGTTGGAGAGGACAATAAAACATTCGTTTTAAGAGTGTTTTAAAGGTGTAGCAACCTCTCCCTAGTAGATACGTTTTAAAACGGCGAAATTGATGACGATACGTAACGGACAATATCTATTAGGGGTAGGTTTTGACTGTTAAAAATAGTATCAGACACTGGACAATGTGCTAGCGAGGATGTTGGGCGCCTAAAGAGGTGGATTGTGAGATCCCACGTCGGGTGGAGAGGGGAACAAAAATATTTCTTATAAGGGTGTGAAAACGTGTCCCTAGTAGATGCGTTTTAAAACCGTAAGGTTGATGGCGATAGGTAACGGGTGAAAGCGGACAATAACTACTAGTAGGGCTATTTTAAGCATATTCTGCCCTTGTGGGATAGGTGATAAAGATGTGTGACATCTTTGAGAAGCGGGAGACTAAGGAAGCTCTCCCTAGTGAAGAAGTTGCAGAAGAGCATTGGTTCGCCCCGAGCCCACCCGAGGTAGAACCGAGTTCGTTTTCTACTGCCATTGGCCAGTCGCTGGAGAAACACAGCCCGACCCTCTCTCGGAAACGTGGGGATTTCATGTTTTATCAAGTTTTTTGGTTACAGTGGAAGAGAATCCTACCATCGAATTAGATTTTGGGGATAGGATTGGTTGTGGCCCTTGTTCTAATCCAGCGAACAAGTTAGCCATGTGAAAATAGAACTTTGTGGATAATGCGAACGTATGATCGAGCCTTGAGTCACGTTTGGCAGAAAATGTTTATAAAACGTGAGCGAGGAAATGCATTGGAAACCGTTCGAAAGAAAGCAACGTTATAGTCTAAAAGTGAATAAACAACAATCGTGCTTTGATGATAGTGTATAACCCGGATATGAAGAATTAACTAGTCATATCTCCTTATAGTACATTTTGAGTCATTTTATCCCTGACGAGTGTCACATGATTTTGGTGAACGATCATACACCCCATATTGACATGCCATAAATAGCAAAGACTTGACTACACATGGTAGCAAGTAAAAGAGGTTCGGAACAGGACAACACGCTTTGGACAAGTATGACCGGAACATCTAACACGCGACCACATACAACACACTTTGGCCAAACATGACCGTGACACCATGTATACAATTGTGAAATATACCTAGCGAGACCTAGAGTCCATAAAAGTGATGCACGTCTCAAAGAAAAGAAAAGAATAAAACCCAACGGATTAAGTTTCAGGTCTTATTAGTATAAGCCGTTTACACGTGATTGCATAGCCAAACCCTAAAAGTGAAGTCGCCTTTTCCAAAACTTTTTTTAGGTAAAAACAACGACATATAAGGCGAGTGACTAAGGTTGTTTACTAGCTTTCCTATTACACGTTTTGCACCGTTTTCATTGAAAACCCTAATAAATGATATTAGCGTTTTTGAAGAAAATGCTCTCTCTCATAGCTGTTTTCACGAGCTTTCAACCGCTTTTAACGTATATGCAGAAGCAACCTCAATCAATCTAAATTAAAAAAAAAAACAAACGACTTTTAAATTCTTGTGAAATAACCAATATGAACATAGTTCATCTGATATAAAATACATAAACTCGACTAAGAGGTCAAAGACTCGAATCTCTACTATAAAATCACTCATAGGTTAATATAGACTTTTTAGTAGCAATAATATCAAAGAAATAATATCTGCAGCCGTATATTATAATTTACATATTATTTAATTTTGTCAGAGAATAATTAAATGAAGCCAAAAAAATTATTTTTCGTTATGGGTATAATGAAAAAATATATATATATATATAAATATAATAAAATAAAACAAAATATTATAAATAAATATAAATAATTATTTTTAATAAAATTATAGAGGGCTTGCTTTGCTTTGCTGGCCCTAGTGCCCCAAGATCAGATGACCGTTGTGTCTTAACTTTGGTTCAATCTCAGCCACACATAATATTTTAATGTATAATATAGTTTTTTTTTAATATTTTTATTTTTATTTTTAAATATATATATTTTTTAATTCAACGATATTTAGAAGATATTTGAATTATGAACTCGATGTATATATCAATTATTATTGAGTCAGACACCTGTACCTTTATTTAAGGATAGATTTGTGGGTTAGATTGGGTCGAGTTTTGAACTCAGCTAAATTATTCGAGTTGTCAAATAATAAACTCGACCCAACCTAACCCAACCATGCAAAGTTTTGAGTTTGTTCGGGTTATTTGAGTCGTTTATTCAAAATTTTGTTTTTAATAAAAAAAATATTAATCGGTAAAACCTCTATTTAATTAAAATTTGAATATATATTTTAAAAAATTGGAGAATAAATTATCAAAAATTAATTATGAAATTAAATATATATAAAAGTATATATATATATATATATATATATATATATATATATATATATNACCCTTTTATTTGTTGTATATATATTTTTTACAAAATATATATATACAAATATATATATATATATATATATATATATATAGCAATTCTAGAGTATAAATATTTTTTATATTCGAAATTAATCGATAAAAAAAAAAAACAAAAGGTTTTATCTTAAAATATAGTTTAATTAAAAAAAAATAATTACGGTAAAATTCAATGATTCAATTTAGTCGTATCCGCTGGATAGTTATATGTTGTAAGCCATTGTTGTTACATTTTGCTTGCATCACATATAACACCAATTTCAATATCTCAAATCTTACTTTCAACCCCTGTTTTCTAAAACTTTCTTCTTGAACCGGAGTCGGAAGCTCGAGTATACGTCGCTTGGCCGTAGGGATGCAAAAACGAATTGACTTAACTCACTTGTTGCTAGGAAGTGAGTGCGGCACAATCGCAAGTCTGCTGTCATCAAGAGTGCGATTGTGACAAGTTGTTGGTTCACAAATTTTTAATAGTAAAAAATACATTAAATATTAAATAAATAAATAAAATAAATAAAACAAATCAACTGGAATATAGTTCAAGGGATGAAAAGGTAAATAAAATAGAGAAATAAATAATTATATTTTGAATTATTAGAAATTTACAAAAATGACCCTGCAATTTGAAGTGTTCTTACACGGACACGCCTACGAATACAATGGACTTTTGCTCCAAATTCTTCACATTCTATCAACAAATATCTCTTTCGATTCACAGCGCTTCTCTCTCTCTCTCTCTCTCTCTCTCTCTCTGTGTTCATATGGGCAGGTCTTTAAGTTGCCTTCCCCACTGTTCCCCATATCCCAATCCTTCTTAAATCCTTGTTTCATTTTTCAATTTCCTCTTCAGATCATTGCTTGTATGCCTCTCAAATCCTCCACTTTTTCTGCTCTTCAATCCACCAACGCCCTCATGAATAATCCTTCTCTGTTTTTGTGATTTTCTTTTCGTTTTCTGCAGATTCACTTACTGTAATGCCTTCTTTCCATTGATTCGTATGGCCTTCGTTTCTTATCAGGTTTCTTTTATTTCTCTGCTTTTTCTTTGCTCTGAACTTCAATTTGTTTGTCGATCAACTCTTCTTATTGCTCTAATCTTGCTTTCTGTCTTTCCGATTCTGCTGGGTTTTGTTGGATCTTGTTTGTCTCTGTTGTTGCGGGGTTTTGTTGTTCTTATTCGCTTTGGTTATCGATTCTGATATTTGTTTGTTTTGTGAGAATCTTGTTGCTTCGAATTGGGGGTTTTCTTTTTTCTGATTGAGATTTGTTTATCTTTGTGGTTCTGTTCAAGAACTGAAGAGATTTTCAGAACTTTTTGGTTTCCCCCTTTGTAGTTCTTCTGAATGCTCTGACTGCTTGCTATGTCTTTTTTTACTTAGTTTTGCATTTGATTCAGCTATTTCTTCACTCTAGGGAGGTCATTTTTGTGTTCTGCTAGCTTACGTTACTCAACTTAAGTTCAAGAACTTTGTCCAAATTTCACAAGTAAAATAAACATCCTCTATGAACTTCGATTTTGCTTTCGACTAAACTACCATCGAACCCGAAAGTTTAAGTTTCTAGGTTAGAGTATACAGGGGGATTCAAACCTTAAAACTTTTGGAAGGTAAGTAGTTTCTTGACCGATCGAGCTATACTCATATCGACTCGGTTAGAACATATTTAACCTACAATTGGGAGGACATGGTATTGTAGGGATTTAAACTTAAGAGTGCACAACATTGTAGCTGAAATCTTAAGGTCATAGGTTAGAGTATATTTGATCTTGTATCGTGCCCTTAATGCTCGTCTACATGTAGACTTCGATATTAATTTGAATTTGAAGCCTAGCATGAGACTCATACTCTGATACAATGTTAAATCATTGTATATATATATTGTTTCATGTTTACGGTTCATGATTTATGACAGAAGAACTTATGATGAAGCCTTATAAATTTCATCTCAGTTCTAGAGAATTCAAGCATCTTTATTTTTGCGTTTATAAAGATGTGGTTTGGTTGATATATAACTATCATCCGGTTACGATGTTCGAGCTTGTTGCGTTTATTTACTAAATGAGTGTCGTATCGTAAGAGAATTGAAATTGTTTCCTATGTAAATGTTTTATGCTTGGCAGTGGCCATCTGTTGCGTGATTTTTTTCGTTCTTGGAGTTCTTAAAGAGGATGGGTAGAGGTCGAGGAAAGGGGAGGAAGTTGACCGTTACAAATCATGACGATGCTGGAAGTGGTGAGGAAGAGAAGATTCCTGCGCAAAAGCGAAGGGGAAGGCCACAAAAGCCATTGAAGGACGAGATCGACGAGGAAGAAGCTGAAAAGATAGAAGACGACGACATCGAGAACGTGAAAGGCAATGAAATTGTGAGCAAGGAGATGAAAAGCAGCAGCAGCCCAGCTGCAGCAACAGAGAATGGGAAAAGGAGGAGAAGAAGCTCACAAGTGAAAGAAAAGCTCGATCCAGTCAAAGACGAAAATGGAGACGGAACACGATCAAGCACCGATGAATCAACCAGATCGAATGGATTTCGCCACAACGGAAGCAGGAGAAAAAGCAAGCCCCGTCGAGCTGCTGAAGCAGGCGTTAACTGCAAGTGAAACAACTCTGAAAGAATCTGGTTTTTCAAGGTAGAAAATGAGGCATAGTGAGTGAGTGATCTTCCAGATTACACCATATTTTGTGTTCTCAATCTCTTCTTCTCTTCATATAACTATTTCCCATCATCATCATCATCATCATCATTCCTTTGTTATTTCTAAAAAAAAATGTTGAATTCAGGATTCACTCTGCTGGTTTTAATATTCTTTTCTTCTTCTTCTTCTGTTCTTCTCTTCTTTTCCATTACACCATGATCTAACTAAGAGTCAATATTCTTTAATGTCTTCATTTCTTCTTCATTTGATCTGTTATCACTGGTAAAAAAAGCTTCAATTCTGTTCAAATTAGGGTTCTTGAGAAGGGTTGAAGAACTGAAGCATGATGAGGGTGTTGAATAAAGTGAGGGTTGATGATGCTCAAAGGATGTGGTTTGGTTGCCTTTTCTATCTGAGATGTTCTTATGTCTGAGAATATAAACATTTTTCTTAATGTCTTCATGGTGGAAAAGTGATTTGTGTTTATTAAAATGTGAAATGGCCCTCCCAAACCTACGCGTGCAAGATACACTAAGCTACTCGGTTCTTCGTGAGGTGATGACGTGTGATATAAAAAAGGTTTACTTCATTCTTGAAATCTCAAGATTACCCATTTGGGTATTCGGGTTTTAAAATATTTATTACATCGTATTGTTGAATTGAAAAAATTGAGTGCTATCGTATACCTTTGTATTCTAGCTAAGTTCACGAGTTGGAAATAAGCAAACTCGAATAGTTGATATCTGCTATTGGGTAAACTATGCCTTTCAGGGTTTCGACTGATTCTACCATAGAGATCGACGATAGTGAATCGAAAGAATGGAGTGCTATCATATACCTTTGTATCGGCTAAATTCACGAGTTGGAGATAAACGAACTCGAATAGCTGACATTCGTTATATGGCAATCTATCGCCTTTCAGGGCCTCGACTGATTCTACCAAAAAGACCAACGCACAATAACTCCTTCCGTCGACCACCACTTATGACTTAAAAAAAAAGAAATTTTAGATACCAAAATAATAATAATTTTTGTAGAGTTGCTATTAATTATGGTGCCATCATTTAATCGGCTATAAAAGCCAAACGGCTTGGCTTTTGTCATAGAAAGCATTGCACGCAGCCCTAAGATAGAGTGCGGCTGGAAGCATTGTGTCATCATCGGTTAAAGGTTGGCGTGTTCGGGTTGTTTCAAGGGTTCGATAGTGAATTTCTTCTTTTAGCATATCAGGGGAGACCTATCTATTGATTCGACTAGACCTTAAACTAGAATTTTTTTTGCTTTTTCCGGCCCTTTGGCTAGTCCGTTTTGTCCGATCAAACCTTAATTGAACCTAACCATTGAGCCCTATCTCTATGCATGTTAGAGAAAGTTTAGCCTTTGGAGTTCGGAGTTAATTGCTAGTTGAGGATGAGATACCTAGTTTTGGTTTACACGTTAAACCCTTCGATTATTAGTTGTGGTTTTACTTCTAAGTTTGTGAGGTTAATTCTAAGCCAATTGTAAGATTTGGACTAAGGTTTGTTCGTGTAAGCCAATGGAGGGTTGTGTCGTTACTAAGACACTTTCTTATTTGGATGGCTAAGTTTTTTAACGATTAAATATGTGCGCATGTGGTTATCCTTTAATTGTATTTGCACGTTTGATATTTTTATATGAAATTGGGTAATTATCTGTCAAACGTATGTCTCAATTGTACGATTGGAGGCACAAGATGGTTGTCTTCATTTGGTCACCGGTGACCATAGGGCTGGTTGGTTTATGTGTCAATTTTCCAGACCACAGGCTCCTTGGTCATGTTTTGAGCACGGTCACAAATTAGTTGACGTATACATATCTAACTCAAACATAAGATTACTTATTAAATATTTTCAATACTCAATTCTTTCAAAATAGGTAAAATGTCTTTTTTACCCATTTGAACAAATCATCTCGTTCTTTACATTCTTTTACTCGTCTCAAATCCTTAATATATACGATATATTTAACCACATTTTGTTTTATTTTGTTTTATTTAAGAATTAAGCTATGAAATAGTTTAATTAATCATTTAATATTACTTTAATTTGAAATTAATTATTCAAATTAATTGTTGAATTAAATGAAGAAAGTCAAAATGTTGACTTCACTTAACTTTGAGGTGTCAAAATTTGGTTCAACCAAACTTGCATGCTTGCCAAATAAACTCCACAAATTTGAATGTCAACATTTGGTGATTTCAAATTTGCATGTACATGCAAATATGACTCTATAAATAGAGTGATTAAGGGACATGTAACTTATCACAAACTATACTAAATCCATCCTTCGTTTAGTCCCTCACCGAATTCCACAATCTCGTTCTAAGGCCGAAGAATAGTAGAGAAGACACTAGTAGTGGTTCGAAACCGATTCGTAAAGAAAAAGGAATCTGAACTACAAAAGGTTAGTACTCAAACCCCTTGAATTTTAATACTTATGAACATGCTAGTTATTTACTATAATTGATGTTCTAAAGACTGTCTAATATCCAAATTGCTTCTGCATGTGTTATATTAACTCTATTATATATATATATATATAAATATATTAGGGTTTTGTTTCTTAATTATTGTTTGGACTTGGTCAAAGGTCAATAATATAAATTAAATGAAATTGAGGACTTAAAGGCAAATTCCAAAATAGAAACAACCAGAAGAATTTCAAACTTTATAATAATTAAATATTAAAATACTAAAAATTTACTCAAGCTAGAAAAGGATTTCTTATTTTTCTTTCTAAAAGACAAAATTCGGAAATAATTTGTATTCGAGAAGTTTAGCAAAATCGGTGAAAGATTGGTGCCCCGCCACAGACAACCATATCTTTTAGATCAAAATATATCTCGGGTTGTGGAAAACTGACACCAAGTAAGAGACTTTTACGTCATTTTAGTGAATGATTCTATAGTTGTCCAATTAATATCAAACTTGATAAGCTTTCATCTTTGACATCTACAAACTTTATGGTCTTGTGGAACGTTCGTCTCGTGTCCAATTGACATGAAATTTGACAAGCTTTCATCTTTCACATGTACCGACTTAACTCGAGCTGCGTGTCAAACACCCTTCAAATGTAAACTACGGTTTAACCCGGTATTTTAAGTAATTACATTTTCTTAACCGGCACACAAAACCCATCTATAGACACAATAGGAGATATATTTATCCATTTAGGTAAAAAAAAAAAATTTTAAAAAATTAAAAAAATTAAAAAAAAAAAAAGGTTTCCCACTAAATTTAGACATCATCATCAGTGGGTTTGTCTGGTTTTTGTCGTTGTCGAAAGCAAAGAACAAAGACAAGGCTGTCAAAAGTGGAATCCTTCACATTTGATCATTGGTTCTTCTTCCCCGTTATAAAGCTGTCTTTTTTGTGGTGTGTTTTATGTGTAAAACAAAACCCTAGCCATGGGAAAACTCGTTCTTCTCGTTCTTCTCGTTCTTCGTGTTCTTGTTCTTGTTCGTGCTAGTGGAAACCCTAGCCATGGCGTTGAGTTCACCTTGAATAGAAGTTGTTTCCCACAAGGGTTCGTGTTTGGGACAGCTTCGTCCGCTTACCAAGTGAGTTTGAGCTAATGATTTGCTGGCATTGTTAGAGTGTTCGAGTTGTTTGTTTGTTTGTTTAATTTGTTTTTTGATTCTTAGTATGAAGGTGCTGCTAATACAGATGGTCGAGGACCGAGTATTTGGGATACGTTCACACATAAATACCCAGGTCTTGTTTTTCCTCGATAATTATTCAATGTAATCGTCATAATCTTATCCCGTTCTAACTTTAAATTTCTTTATTTTCGTTTAGAGGGTATGAAGTTTCATAGACTTGATAACACCTCCTTATAAGGCGAAACCCGTCATTCGTCGTCTCCTTCGAGTCACTTCCGTTTCATCGATTTTATCGATGTCTTCCTTTTCTTTAGAAAAAAAAATGAACATATGAAAATTTGAATTTTCCGACCTCTGTAAATAAAAAATAATTACAAAATTTAAAAAATTAATTTTTTTAGAATATATCTGTAACAAATATAAAAGTTAAAAAGTATTCATAAACTATATAGTTTTTGTATAGATCTCGACATGATATCAGTCAAAGTCAAAGTCAAAGAAATCTTATTTTCTAATATTCTACTTAATCTATATTATAATATAAGAGACGGATTCAAATTTGAAACATTATTTTATATATAAAATAAAACGTTTGAAATTAAGAATTATTATGAATTGTCCAAGTAGACCCATTTAAGTCAATACAAAAAAAACACGTGGGACCACTGAACTGATGTGACGTCGATCCTCTATAATTACATCTTTCTTCCTAAATCTGTGTCATATTGTCTCGATAAACTAGCTGAACTTATATGATGTGATGTGTATCCTTTCGTGTCATGCTCGATCCTTAATCCGGGTTCATATAGTCGATAATCACTAGGTTCAGATTGATCCAAGGCAATGAATTTGATGGGTCTTTGTAGGCCCTAGCTTATTTGACCCGTCATGGGTCAACCCATAACATTAGCCCCATCGACAGTCCAATTCCTATAGTAGTCGAATTAGTGCGTTCTTGATTTGAGTAATCTCTAGAAATGCACGTGGTGAGAATAGTTAACCATTCCATATCGTGCTCAGTCATCGATCACAACAATCAAGGTGCCTTAATTTAATAGACTCGAATTGATCTGAGCCGGTGCATTTAATGAACCCCGAGCCTATTTGACTAGTCTATAGTCAACCCATAAAAACTCTAACACGAGTCACTCGTTCTATTAAAAAAACATTAAACCGAAAAATTATTTTTTATTATATTATTAATTTTTTTATAGGTTACTAATCATTTTTCATAAATAATATATTAATACATATTGGGATTAATGGCAGGCAAAATTAAAGATGGGAGTAGTGGAGATATAGCCAATGATGCATACCATCGCTATAAGGTAAAGTGCACGTGACCATTAAAATATATATATATATATATTAATTAGCTAATTAATTAATTAATTAATTATGGTTTAACAGGAAGATGTAGGGATTATGAAGAAGATGAATTTAGATGCTTATAGATTTTCAATTTCTTGGTCTAGAATCCTCCCAAGTAAGTCTTTTTTTATAAAATAAATATTACTCGATTAGCGTTTTTTGACTCAATCCATACCTGATTTTGACCGTTTTATTCCGACAGAAGGAAAGCTGAGCGGAGGAGTAAACCATAAAGGAATTCAATACTACAACAACCTCATAAACGAGCTACTAGCTAAAGGTTCTCGGGTCATTCCACTGTTAGTAGCTTTCGAGATAACAAAAGTGATTCTAACCCATTATAGATATGAAATACAGGAATCGAGCCTTATATTACACTCTTCCATTGGGATCTTCCCCAAGCCTTAGAAGACGAATACGGAGGTTTCTTGAGTCCTCGTATTGTGTAAGTCATCATTTTTTTAAATTTTTTTTTAAAGAATGTAATGTTATTTAAATAATTATATCGAATGATTTGAACGTAACAGAGATGATTTTAAGGACTATGCTGAAGTTTGCTTCAAAGAGTTCGGAGATCGAGTGAAGCATTGGATCAGCTTGAACGAGCCGTGGTCTTACAGCATGGGCGGATATGCGTTGGGCATACTTGCCCCAAGTCGATGCTCGTGGTGGCAGAATTTGAGTTGCAGCGGCGGCGACGCTGCTACCGAGCCGTATCGGGTCGCTCACTATCAAATTCTTGCTCACGCCGCCGCCGTCGAGCTTTATCGGGAAAAATATCAGGTCTTATATTTTGTTATATATATATATATATATATATATAAATATTATATAAATATTTATAATTAAAATTATTTGCAGAAATCTCAGAAGGGTTTGATAGGAATAACGTTAGTGTCACACTGGTTTGTTCCTGTTTCAAATGCAAGAAAACAGCGCAAAGCTGCTTATAGAGCTCTTGATTTCATGCTTGGCTGGTAAGATTATTATTATTATTATTATTATTATTTTAAATAATTAAATTAATAAAAATATTTATAATCTTTCTAATTTGCTTTAAAATATTTTTTAAATTTAATAATACACTTATTTTTTTTTTAAATATAAAAAAGTAAAAATCTTATAGAAAACATTAATATTTGTTTAAAAAATAGCCTTAAACTTCCAAATTTTCATTAATGCCTTTTTAACTTTTAAAAAAAAAATTAAATAAAAATACTTTTAAATTTTTTTTTGAGGATATTAATGTTAAAAATTAAATTTATTTTTTTAATATATTTTTAAAATATAAGAATATTATTGAAATTAATTGGGAAATAAATTGCAAAAATCAGGGATATTTTAATTAATTTAATTTTTTTAGACTTTGATTGTTATTTTATTTGCATTTTATTTATTTATTTTTTTATTCTAAGGTTCCTCAAATGTTGAATATTTTCTTAATATATTGTTTTTATGAAAGTGAAATAAATAAATATTTAGAAAAGACAAATATTTGAGGTAATATGTTATAAAATTTGGTGATGGGGTTTCCCAATAATTTTGAATTTTGTTTTGTTTTATTTTATTTGTCATATTTTGTAATTTATAATTTAAAAAATATGACATGACTATTTGCAATAATTAATTTGACATTTGGGTTGTCATTATATATGTCACCCATTTATATACTATAATCATTTTGATTTGAATCATATATATATATATATGTATATATATTGTATGTATATATATATTGTATGTATATATATGTATGTATATATATGATATATATATGTATGTATATATTGTATATATATGATATATATATGTATATATATATATGTATGTATATATTGTATATATATGATATATATATATATACATATAAATCATTGACCGATTCTCGAAAAAACAAAAACCTCATAATAATATTATTATTAAGTTTGTTCTTGATATGCAGGTTCATGAATCCATTGACGTTTGGAGATTATCCAAAGAGCATGAAATCTCTCGTAGGGAAGAGACTCCCAAACTTCACAAAAGAACAATCCGAGTTAGTGAAAGGGTCGTTCGATTTTCTTGGATTCAACTACTACACTACCAATTACGCCCAATACACCCCACCCCCCAATGCTAATCGTGCAACCTACTTCTCCGATGCTCGTACCATTCTCTCAACCAAGCGCAACGGAGTTCCCATTGGCCCAATTGCCGCTTCCCCTTGGCTCGCAGTTTACCCTAGAGGCATTCACGATGCGCTTCTATATATAAAAGCAAAGTACAACAATCCCGTCATCTACATCACAGAAAACGGTACGTTAACGACGAGATTTTCATATAAGTTTTGCTTAAGATAAGAACTACATCCAAAATGCTTTTTTTTTTTTTTTTTTTGGAGTTGACGAGTTTAACAATGCCACTCTCTCCCTAAAGGAAGCACTTATAGACAACTTTAGAATCGATTACCATCGAGCTCATCTCTATTTCCTACACAAAGCCATCGAGTAAGCCTTTCTCAGCTCAAATCTCTCTCATTTTTCCCCGTTTATGTACTATCGCTAACAAAAATGGTGCAAATTTGTGAAGGGGTGGCTCGAGAGTCAAAGGGTATTTTGCTTGGTCGTTGTTGGATAACTTCGAATGGGCGGATGGCTATACAGTCAGATTTGGCATCAACTTTGTTGACTATAAAGATGGGATGAAAAGATACCCTAAAACGTCAGCTCACTGGTTCGAGACTTTCCTCAAACGTTAGAGCTGCTGACTATGGCTACTACTCTTTTAGTGAAGAAGATGAGCTATTAACCGCTCAAAAAGCTTTCTAATAATTTCATTCTTCAACATGCTCGATCAACAAAATATCGATGTTGATAAAATGGAGCTATGAAAAACTCGAACTACTACTCTTTTAGTGAAGAAGATGAGCTATTAACCGCTCAAAAAGCTTTCTAATAATTTCATTTTTCAACATGCTCGATCATCAAAATATCGATGTTGATAAAATGGAGCTCTGAAAAATTCGAAAGATGTGTCGAGACACTAAATATATATTTATATATCTAATTATTTAAAAAATTTAAGTTGGTTAACTATTTTATTTTATTTTTATCTAATTTATAAAAAAATATTAAAGAATTTTTTTAATAAATAATATAAATTGTAAAATAAAAGTAAAAAAAAAAAAAAAAAAAAAAACGTNTCATATTTATTTAGAACGTCAAAACAAATATTGAACTCAACATGGCGAAATGCAGGGCCGCCATTGCTGCTCTTAGGGGACTGTTCTTCAAGCTTCTTCAGTAAGTCCGGGCCTTTAGAAAAATGATACGATACGATTTCACCTCTAAGCTCTTCTTTTTGCTCGATTTCTGCAAATCAATCCACCAAATCAAACAAACCCATGCTCAACTGATCACTACTGGTCTTGTTCTACACCCAATTGCCACTAATAAACTCCTCAAACTTCTTTCCTTCTCAAGATTTGCTTCCATTTCTTATGCCCAAATGGTGTTCGATCATTTTCCCCAACCAGATCTCTTCCTCTACAACACCATCATCAAAGCCCACGCGATTTCAGCCACTTCCTCTGCAGATTCCTTCACGAGGTTTCGTTCTCTGATCCGCGATGGAAGGTTAGTGCCCAATCAGTATTCTTTTGCATTTGCCTTCAAGGGGTGTGGCAATGCTGTTGGGGTTTTGGAAGGGGAGCAAGTTCGTGTTCATGCTGTTAAACTTGGTTTGGAGAATAATTTGTTTGTGATGAATGCGTTGATTGGGATGTATGTGAATTTGGGGTTTGTTGGGTATGCTAGAAAGGTGTTTGATTGGAGCACAATTAGAGATATGTACTCGTGGAATATCATGCTTAGTGGGTATGCGAAATTGGGGAAAATGGATGATGCTCGGGAACTGTTTGATGAAATGCCTGAAAGAGATGTTGTGTCGTGGACAACAATGATTGCTGGATGTGTCCAGGTAATTTGATAAAAACACAACTGCATTCAGTTTTTTTTTAGCTTTTTAATTAAAAGGATAAGTTATAAGTTCTGTCTTTTCACTTCGGATTTCTGTCTTGACCAATTGAGATATGTTCATATTGGAGTTTGTGGCTGTAAATTAGTCGTGAAACTAGATAAAATACAACCACAGTGTAGGAACTTGATGGTCACAATGTTTGGGATTTTAGCAAACCATTAACGCTCTATGATTTTAATTACTTCTTGGCACAGTAATACTATGCTCCTACGGTATACGCTATGCCATAATGAGAAGCCATTTTTACTGTCTTTGCGGACAGAAGCATGTTTCTGTCTGGTTTCCTCAAACATGCCTCTGCGGGGAAATCAAATGGTAAGCAATTACTCAGTGTAATATGAGTTGGGTTTAGTTCTAGCAGGGATATTTATGCTTCATAAAGGCTGAAATATGATCTTCATCCGTAGGTTGGTCATTTCATGGAGGCTTTGGATATCTTCCACAAGATGCTGCAAAAAGGGGTGAACCCAAATGAGTACACACTGGCCAGTGCCCTTGCAGCCTGTGCTAATCTTGTGGCGTTGGACCAAGGAAGATGGATGCATGTCTATATTCGAAAGAATGAGATACCGTTGAATGATCGGTTGCTAGCCGGACTCATTGACATGTATGTAAAATGTGGAGAGTTAGAGTTTGCCTCGAAGCTTTTCAACAGTGAACGGATGTCGATTCGGAAGGTTTGGCCTTGGAATGCCATGATTGGTGGGTTTGCAATGCATGGGAAATCTAAGGAAGCAATTGAGGTTTTTGAACAAATGAAGGTAGAAAAAGTTTCTCCCAACAAAGTTACATTTGTTGCTTTGTTAAATGCTTGCAGTCATGGCAATAGAGTTGAAGAAGGAAGACGCTATTTTAAATCAATGGCTGGTCGCTATGGAGTCGAGCCTGAGTTAGAGCATTATGGATGCATGGTGGATCTACTGGGACGTTCGGGACGCTTGAAGGAAGCCGAAGAGATCATATCAAGTATGCCTATGACACCAGATGTAGCTATCTGGGGCGCATTGCTTAGTGCTTGCAAAACCCATAAGGATATTGAAATGGGAGAGAGAATTGGGAAAATTGTTAGAGAGCTGGATTCTGACCATCTGGGTTGCCATGTTTTATTAGCAAATATGTATTCCTTGACTGGGAATTGGAATGAAGCCAGGACATTAAGGGAGAAGATTGCAGTAAGTGGGAAAAAGAAGACTCCTGGTTGCAGCTCCATCGAGTTGAACGGGACGTTCCATCAATTTCTCGTAGGTGATCGGTCCCATCCTCAAACTAAAGAGCTGTATATGTTCTTGGATGAGATGACCACCAAGTTGAAGATGGCTGGTTACATCCCTGAATCCGGAGAAGTTTTGCTGGATATCGATGACAATGAGGACAGAGAAACAGCTCTGTTGAAGCACAGTGAGAAGTTGGCTATTGCCTTTGGGTTGATGAACACCGCACCTAAAACTCCAATTCGCATTGTGAAGAACTTGAGAGTATGTGGAGATTGTCATCTAGCTATAAAGTTCATTTCCAAGGTATACGATAGGGAGATTGTTGTAAGGGACAGAATTAGATATCACCACTTTAAAGATGGAGCTTGTTCGTGCAACGATTACTGGTAGCGTTTGTTGTTTATCTGCTAATCTGCATAGCTACACCTTCAAACTCTGGTGATCTGGACTGTTTTCCTCTCGACGATGAAGCTTATCCCCCATCGTCTCACTGGTCGACCTTAACCCCGATTATTTTGAGATCTTATTTAGTATTCAGAATTTGTCTCGATTTAGAACCACTCTCGCGGCCCACACCAAAACCGTGCTTTACCCCTAGATGTCCAGTCAACTGCTGCCATTTCCCTCTTTCTTGGGGATCAAACTCCAGGGAAAGCCTTCATCGTTCAGGTACATAAACTCTCAACTTCATTGCCAATATTTGAATAGAAAGTCATTTTTCATATTTGTTCATGTGAATTAGCTTAGCATTTAAAGGATCAAGCATAGTTAGCAGATTTCTGCTACCTCTTTGAGATCACATGATAAGATTTTTCAGTATTCATCATCGCTTCATCCTGTTGCCTTCTCTTCTCTTGCTGCGAATTTCATCTTTTTTTCATGGCTGTACAAGTTGTTGAGGGAGCTTGAATGTAACGCCCGCTCATCGGGAAGCCCGTTTCACTGTCGTTATTGTTTTATGTTTAAACCACCATCATTAAGTTTCAAAATAAGACAAAACTAGATGAGTATAGCTGACAACTTCAAAATCATTCTAGTATATCTTACGTCTTACATGCAATAGGTTGTTCATAGTTTATGTTTAAACCACCTCTGATGACTCTGTTTATGCTTATTACAAATTTTGGACTCGTATGTATGACTCGCTCTTGATTAAATACGACATGTCTACTAAACTCTCTGAAGAAGCACACAACTCGACATCTTCTTATTCTACCATTAATATCTCAAGTCTAAGACAATGCATCAAACAAATCCCTTCATATCCACCGCCTGAAAACATTTAAGGTATTATATCCTACGAAAAGGTTGAGTTCAAATCTTCCCTTGGTCTCTACTCCTCCCTCATCCTATTTAAATAGAATTATGACAAAACGTTTTTTTTTATGAAAGAACTTGATCAACCTGTTCTCTTACAGTTGTGAACGTATGGACTAGTTTGCATGCAATTCGACCATCATTATGGCACAAATCGAATGGTATTCACTAGCGCCTCACCCTATGGTTGAAAGGAAGTATTCCTTTTACTCCATCCACTTTTCTACTTTTACGCAATTGTGATAAAGGTGATAAATTGTACCTTCGTTGTTGAGTTTTATCACATAATAAGTTTGGGTTGTTTAGTAAAGTTCATTTTAAGAAATTGAGACCATTCCTAATTCCATTACTCTTATTACTCTTATTGTAATTGTTTTATAAGCTTTTTACTAAAAGAAGATCATGATTAGTGCTTTTCGTGTCTTAAAAGTTAAATAGACAATGTGGTCATGTTGTGCAGGGATGTTGGGCTATTAGGTGCTAAATTCGTATTCCAAGTCTCTGACTCAAATATTGAATTAAATTATTTGTTATGACTGTGCTTGACCATCTATTCCCTCAAAGGTTTAATTCTCCACTTTCGCATTTATTTATTGCAATGAAGTTATTATTGTTCAAAAGGGATAGTCGCCAAATTAAAATGAAATTTGAAAGTCAATTACTAATTTAACCTCATCAAATCACATTTTAAATTCACAAATTAATGTTTATATATTCTTAAAAAACACAAACACCCACTAAATGTGAAAATTATTTTCTTATTTTCATTACATGTTATTATTACTATAAAATGATTAGATCATGTAATGCAGTACACCTGGAATTCATTCATGGCACTAAATAATTTACCGGTCTGAGTGTGACGTGTTCTACTTTTTTTTCTTTTTTATTTATTTTTACCATAAAACCAATTTTAAGTTTTATAATTTTTTTTTTTTTTTTTATTTTTTTTGTTCTTCCCAATGTGATTGTTGATTTGATGAAAAAGCTTGAGAATTTGGGTTCTTCGAGAGTTAAAAGAAAATGAAGAGAAAAAAAAAAAACAAGTTGGCAACTTAATCGCAGCTCCTTGACCATTCATCCATATCTGGCTGCGTAGAATCTCTCTCTCGCTCCTCCCTTTTTCGTTCATTTGATCTATTTACTTCTTTTTGTTCTAAAACCCCTTTTCGTTTTGTTCTTCCCCACTCCCCTTTTCTCTCTCAATTTGCATCCGATTTCCAGTAATTCTGTACCCTTTTCATCTTTAATCCCTCTTTTTCACGTCTTATTCCATTTCTTTTGCGCCCATCTGCTCGTTCTCGCCTTCTTTCCAGCATTCAAGGGCTTATGAGACCCTATTGTTCTCGTTAATCCATTTTCGCTTTCTGGGGTTTCGATTTCTATGTCTGTTCATCCTTAGGTTTCGCTATTGGACTCGATATTTGGTAAGATTTTGAACTTTCCCACTTGCCCTGTGATTCAATCGGTTTGTTTTCCTGTTTCTTTCCTGAGTATGTTGAGAATCTGTTGGATTTTTTTATCTGGGTCGTGTTGATTTGGCTGTAATTTGATGGAAATTCTAATCTGCTGATTGTTGAGATTTGGGAAGTTCTTGTTTCGCGATTTTTGTTTTTCATCTTTGTAATAGTTTAATCTTTTGAGGCTGCTGGAGATATCGATTGATGTGATTAAAGGGTCTTTCTGATTGATGGACGTTTGATTCTGCTAATTGAGATGCGTTTACAGATTGAAATTTTGTAGGAGAATGCTTATTGAATCGATATAGCCAATAAAATTCTGAGTTTGTTGCGTTCTTTCTGTGATCTCTTACTAGCAGTAAAACAGATATCTGATCTTAAATGGAGAATCTTATGATGGTTGATGATGCGTTGGGAGATTGTTCGGATATGGAAGTTGATGATATAAGGTGTGACAATATTGCAGAGAAAGATGTTAGTGATGAAGAAATCGAACCCGAGGATTTGGAGAAGCGTATGTGGAAGGATAGGATCAAGCTTAAAAGGATTAAGGAACGACAGAAGATTGCGGCACAACAGGCTGCGGAGAAGCAGAAGCCAAAGCATACGTCTGACCAGGCGAGGAGGAAGAAGATGTCTAGAGCTCAAGATGGGATTCTCAAGTACATGTTAAAACTTATGGAAGTATGTAAAGCTCGGGGATTCGTATATGGCATTATTCCAGAAAAGGGGAAACCGGTTAGCGGTGCTTCTGATAACATTCGAGCGTGGTGGAAAGAAAAGGTTAAATTTGATAAGAACGGACCGGCGGCTATAGCCAAGTATGAAGCAGAATGTCTTGCTAAGGGAGAGACAGATGGAAATGGAAATAGGAATTCACAGAGCGTTCTTCAAGATCTTCAGGATGCGACACTCGGGTCTCTTTTGTCTTCGTTGATGCAACATTGTGATCCCCCTCAACGGAAGTACCCTTTAGAAAAAGGGGTCCCTCCACCTTGGTGGCCCTCTGGAAATGAAGCTTGGTGGGAAAAACTCGGGCTATCCCATGGCGTTAGTCCTCCTTATAAGAAGCCACATGATTTGAAGAAGATGTGGAAGGTCGGGGTCTTAACGGCTGTGATAAAACATATGTCTCCTGATATTGCAAAGATAAGGAGGCATGTACGTCAGTCGAAGTGCTTACAAGACAAGATGACAGCAAAGGAGAGTGCAATATGGTTGGGAGTTTTAAGCCGAGAGGAATCTCTAATTCGACAACCGAGCAGCGATAATGGGGCATCTGAAATTACAGAGACACCGGTCGGTGGTCGTGGTGGAAAGCAAGCTGCCATTAGCAGTGACAGTGACTATGATGTTGATCTTGCAGATGATGGTGGGTCAGTTTCTCGTAAAGATGACAGGAGAAATCGATTGGTGGATGCCGAGCCATCCAGTAATCTACGCAACAATGCTCCTCAACCTGCTCAAGTAAAGGAGCAAGGTGAACAGCATCGGAGAAAAAGACATCGTGGTGGCAGGTCAAAACCTGCCGATGAAACACTGAACGAGGAAGAATTAAACGTCGAGCCAAGAAATACTCATCTAGATATAAATCATTCTGATGTACCATTAGGTAGACATGAAATTCCAGGAAACCTACCAGAAAAGGATACTGTCACAGCTTTGAGGCCACTGGAGAAAGATATGGATGTCCGATCAGACGTACCAGCTCCCCAGTTCGACATGTTCTCCACGAGTGCCACGGATAATATCAACATAATTTCCACTCAGAGCATGTATGTTGATGGAAGGCCTTTGTTGTATCCCGTTATGCAGAATGTCGATGTGCAACAGGAAAACGCTTACGATATCTATAATCCACCAGTGGAATATACTTCCAACTATGATGTACAGCATTCTCAATTTGTTAACGAGCCTCAATTGAGATCGGAGGAAGGAGCACACGTGCCAACACAAAATAGAAACGACGAGACGATTGGAGGAGATTTCAACTATATAAAAGAAACGTTCGACAACAAACAAGATAGGCCTGTTGATTCACAGTTTGGATCACCAATCAATAGTCTCTCATTAGATTATGGAGCATTTAACAGTCCGTTCCATCTTGGAATCGACGTTTCAAGCTCGTTCGATGACTTCTTGGTTGACGATGATTTGATCCAATACTTCGGAGCTTAGGTTTGCTAATTCTGTATATTCTGAGCCTTGGATTCTACAAAATGCTTCCTTGTAATGTGCCATTCCTCCTGTTGTAGTTTGCTTTTGTCTGAACTAATTCTATACTGATGCTTCAATTCTAATAAAGTTTCTATGCCAGGGATTGACTGCAAGAACGCAGCTCATCGACGTCTACGCTCGACAGGGTTCTTTTACCCGATCAGCTGAGAAACGTTCCTGTTTGGTCTTATCTAATGCCATCAGGACTGTAGGTCATATGATTTTGCAAGTAAAATGACTACTTTCTATGCATAACGTTCGTTTTTTTCGGTATTTTGGTCGATTTGCAGGAGAATTCATGGCATTATTCTCATGTTCTGGTAGATCATATGTTAAAAACAGCATCATTGTCTTATACTGATTAGCATCTCTGGTTGTTCAATTCTCTAAAGCCTTTTTGTATGATCCATTTGTCAATCTTTCGTATATCCTTTCATAACGGATCCAGCTCTTGAACTCTTCTAGTCTCGTCCGAGTTTCACCCGAATGCATTTCCTTTCGTAACGGATTAGAAAAACGTCTAGTTTTCTCTGTTTTAGTCAATGGTCTCTTTATTCACCTAACTACTTTTCCATCTCTATTTCATCAAGAGAGTATGCAAGGGATTCGCGTTTTCTTGATCAGGCAGACGAATTACGGTTGTGCATCTAAAAGTTCGTATTAGACATTTTGATTGAGAAAGAGAATCGAGGTGATTATTGATGAGAATATGACTGTCAAAGGTGTGTGCAGTTGAACCAAAGCAACTGCCAGGGTCGGGGTCGGGGTCGGGGTCGGTGTCGGTGTCAGGGCCGGAGATGATTTCATATCATTTGCACCTGGTAACATCTATCATCTCCCTTACTTCTAAACTGTCAATATAGCAAAGTTACTAGCTAGTTTCGATCCGGTTTAGGTGTTATCTCTAGATCATATGTTTCGTCACATAAACGCTTTTCTTGGTTCTTCTCTCCCGCCTTGTTCGAAAAATAGGGAAGAAATCAGCAGAGGAATCCATCTTCTGTGGAATCTGATGAAAGTGATAACTACATGGTTAGACCATTTATAGAATCAAATTTCATGAATGTCTAGAGCTATGATGAATCACACAACCATCCCTCCCATTCTAGTGATCTTCATAGATAGATGACTAAAACTAATGTTTATATGAATATGGATATATATTTGCAAATGACTAAACATTTCGAGTTTATATGGGTTATGAGTAGAAGGTTTGAATCTTCGTTCGACGCTTAATCTTTCTTGTGGAATTCTCTTTTCAAATTAGGGTATAAAGGAGAGAAACTTGAATAGATTGTCGAATCAAAATTGATTGACCTAATAAGTACTGACTCAACCAGTATCGAGCGAATCGACTATCTTTTTGAAACCCATTTGATCATAATGTTCTGTGCAAATTTATTGTGTTTGTTATAGAGACAAAGACGAAGATTCCAATATTTTAGTTAAAGTTACATATGTTATATCTGTTGAACTATGCTCATATTGGTTGAGATCTCGAGATTATTGGACGTCTGAATTTTCTTTTCGTTAGATATTAACTATACTATTTGCTCAATTTATATTAATATAGAAACTATATCTTCATTTGTGACATTATAAAAATTAGCAACTATCCAAATAAATTTCTAATTTCTTTTATTTTAATAATCTAAGTCAAATGATTTTTTTTATTTTTGATATTTACCTTAAACAAATGTTAGCTAATTAGAAAATAATATATTTTAAAGGTCAAAATATCATTTGGGTGTTGACTTTAAACAAATTTATTCAATAGAGTTTGACTAAAATTCGGAGGAGTTTTGTTTTGAAAATTTTAAAAATATATATTATCATTTATTTTTAGTGAATTTAAAATACACGTATGAAAAAAAAAATTGTGGAAATTATTAAAAATAAAATCTATTTAAATTTTAAGCTAAAAAAATATTTGAAATTTTAGAACACAAATAAAATGCAAATAAAATTTATTTATTTTTCTATTTGTTTCTTCTGATTTTAACTTTAAACTTCATTTTATGTTATAAGTTATATTTTTTTTTATTTTACCATTGGATTGAGTTGGAGAAATCTTTTGGATCAACCCGAAAGTTTGAGTTGGTTGGGTTGGTGACTCGAACAACTCAAATGGAGCTCAACCGATCCAACACTCTATTTTCAAGTTAGTCGGGACCTAACAAAAAAAAAATGTCAATCTACCACCGACCCAAAATTTTCCATTTTCCAAAAATTCAACCCAAATTAAATAGAAAAAAATCCAATCCAACCTAACTTTTATATTTTGAATTAGACGGTCTAGATTGATCGGATTCTAGAGTTATATGAACACCTCCAAATTTTTTGATATATGGTTAATTGCATTCTTATTTAGGTAATAAATAATATAAGGACAAAATGCAATTATTTAAGTATAGCATATGATTTTTTTATTGATATTAAAGATAGTGACTATATTCCTAATTAAATTTTGAATTTTAAAGAAAATAGAAATATGGTCAATTATTGTTTTTTCTTTTTCACATTTTATTTTTATTTTTATTTAGTGAAAGATAGAAATATTAGTTTAGTTTGTAAAATACACCTCGGATTTTGACTTCTTAAAAATAATATTTTCTTTTTGTCCTCTCTGACGTGTAGCTCTCTCAATCACCCAATGATTTCACACGTGGCATTTATTTGTGTCATGCTAAATTACCACGTGGCAACCTCAAATTACTTCATAACTTGCATGATATTTTTGTCATCTCTGACGTGGAGCTCTCTTAGTCACCCAACTACCTGTCATGTACGTATGTCATTTTATATTGCCACGTGGACACGTCATATTATTTGATGATTTTTTTATAATTTTTTTTAGCTTCTTTGAAAATGTAGGCATAGATTTTTTTGTTATAAAAATTAATTTTCATTATTTTCTTTAAAAAATAATAATAAATAACCCTTCTAATATATATATATATTAATTTATAAAATTTTAAAACATAACTATTATTTATTAAAAAAATTATTATATTTTAAATATATTTTAGTAAAAAAATACGTAAATTATTATTGCAAAAGTTAATAATTTAAAATCGAACAAAAATAGCATTTCATCTCATAATTTTTTAATGTATAAAAAATTTTAAAATAGAAAATACTAAGAAAGTAGTAACCAATCATTGTTTTATTTATTTATTTATTTATATTTTTAGTATGTAGCCAATCATTATCGAAATAATAATAATAAATAGAAAAAAAAATGAGAGAATATTGTTTGGGAGTTGATGTTGATGGTTAAAATAAATAAATAAATAAATAGTGGAATTTATTTATTTTGCTTTCCCCACCAATTAAAATCTCTCTCTCTCTCCTCTCTCTCTCTCTCTTCAATTACTCTGAAGAAGAAGCCCTTTCCTCCTCCGTCCACTCGCCGTCGCCGCTCAATCTCCGCCGTGTCGACCGCCGTTAAGGTCTTAGATTTGCCACAAAAGCATGGTCCATCAACCTCCACCGCTACCCTAACATGGAGGTGACCTTTATTTTCGTGTTCTAATTTGTTTTAACGATGCATACGTCGTGTCTGTACATTAAAATTCCAGACGACTTTCTTTTTAAATTTTATTTTAAAATTATTAGAATATAATTTTTTATTTCTTCCATATATTTTTGTTTATTTATATTTTGTTATTTTGGTAAATTTTTGAAACGATAATAAATTTATTTAGGTGATTACGAGCTAACGTAAATAATTATAAATCACAAACTTTATAACATAATTTGATACGATTATTTATTTATTTGAATTCTAAGTAATACAAATATCAAACTTTAGGTTATAATTGAAGGTTTTGAAAGGGATTTTTTATTTATTTATTTATTTATTTTTTATTTGGTGAAGCTATGATGGGTCCCCATAGACATTGATTTACTTATTTCTTCTTGACGTGGAGCTCTCTTAGTCACCCAACCATTGCATGCGTGTCATTTTGTGCCACGTGGCAATATAAATATATTTTATTCGTCCGCTTGATATTTTGTGCTTCTAGAAGCTACGGCCGTACCATTTTTATTCTTTTTTTTTTCTTTTCCTAATTTATTTAACTAATTGGATTATATTTAAATTACCACATTTTTTATTTTAAATAAATTATAAATATTATTTTAATTTGAATAAAAGCAAATAATTATATAAAAAAGGTAAAAAAATACTTAAAAAAGAAAATGCATTTATCTTAAGCTTATAATATTAATTTGTTCGTTTAATTTATATAAATTTTATGATACGTTTCAGCTCATAAAAAAATTACAGTTTTGTCTGTGATAGTTGGTAAATATTTTAAAAATATTGAAAAAATAAATAAATATATGATTTTTTTTTTATTTTTAAATATTATATAAATCATTTTATTACATAAATTATATGAATTCAATAATTGATTTCAACCCAAAAATAGAAAAATAAAATATTCCTAATTTTGGGTATTTATTTAAAAATTAAAAAAAAAATGATATTGAAAAAGTGACATTTTTCAATTGCGTTACCCCACCAACCAAAATATCTTTGCAATTTCAACTGCTAAATATCAACTGCTTCTCCCTCGGTTCAATCAATTTCATTCAATTCTCTTCTTCTTCTTCTTCTTCTTCTTCTTCCTTGGATTCTGCAACTGTAGCCCTTTTTCCGGCAGCCATGTCTTCGTCGGGAGCTAAAGACGGTCCTTCTTCATACCATTTTGAAACCCCTCTTCTCGACGCTGAGTTGCCGTCGCTGCTACACTCAATCTGTGAGCACGGTGGCTATGCCTACATCAGTATGGCGACTCTCGCGGCTGCCGGAGACTCACATGCTGCCGAGGCAGCTAGTGAGATGGCTTGGGAGCAGCTTCATTCTGGCCCTTGGCACTCTGTTCTCCCTATATGGCGTGATGCCTACTCCATGGCTTGCCTCTACTTGGCCAGGTTCCATTTTGCTGGCGGCGACTTTAAGGAGGCTCTTAGGGTTTTGGATATGGGAGTGATCATGGGTGGTCCGCTTTTGAGGAGTGATTTGGATTCTGCCATTGCGAAAGTATCTGCTGCGGCGAGGGTTGTTAGGGTTTTGGATGTTGCGGAGAAGGATGATCAATTGGAGCCTCCGTTGGGTTGTGAGGAGCGGAATAACGAGGTGAGATTCGTTTCTTTTAATTGATTTTTATTTGATTTGAGTTTCTTAACTTCTTCCTGTTGGTGATTCGTGATTCTAATGTTTTGAAGAACTTGGTTGCTGATTCTTTCTTAGTTCATTTCTGTCAAACTCACTGTTCTAAATCTTCTAATGGGATTTTTGTTTTTCATTTTTCATTCACTCATTTGTGAAACGTTAGTGTTCTAGTCTTACATTTCAGAAACGAAGATCAAATGGATTCATCTTGTAAATCGTGGTGGATTTTATTCTTCGTTTGGTGATGAAAATTCTGCAGTTACTTGAAGTTTTTTCCTGTAAATGTTTGCTAATGTCATTGTGGGATTACCACGAGGAAGCCCAGAGCTACCCTGGATTTAAACAACTAACTAGTTTACTTGCTAGAAGCGTTCTTGTTCAAGTTAAATTTCGTGATGAGGGAAGCGTTGGCGTAGACGAACGCTCGTGTTCTATTTGATTCATTTTCACTGGCAGTGCTTAATGATGGATTTCATTACTGTTGTTTAGAATGATGTTATTCTGAAACTTATTTCTTTTGAGCTAAATATATGCTAGAAGGTGAAAGTCACTTCGAGATCGTCTGAGAACTTTAGGAAGAAATGATAGTGTTCTATCTGATGAACTTACAATAGTACCTGGACTGAATAAGTTTTATATAACCAATTAGTTCCCTAAGCTCAAGATTTCCTATCAAGCCCTTCAAAGAGTCTCCCATTCCATTTTAGCCAAAGCTTAGAGTAGTAGTCTTATTAGTATTTAGTGACAATGTGACGAGATTCGTGTGCGTTGAACAGATGGCTATAGAGCATCTGAAGTAAGAACTCCTTTACACATCTAGGGGGAATCACTTGAAACCCAAAACAGTTGAGAAGCTTCCACCACGAATTAATGGAAAATGTGCACCAAAGAGAGATGATTTTGATTCACATCCTACTGTTGTCAACGAAACACGCATACAACCCCAAACTTAAGAAAGATATCTAGGATTCCTTGTCGCAATTCTATCACAAGTATTAATGCCACGGAGGAATCATGTCCGAACAAAATCTTAACTTCCTTTCAACATTGGGTCTCCATATCACCTTACTCGACCTGAAAGAATAGCATCGTCCACAACCGAGAGAATTTGAGAAAGGGAATTGCAGGAGAACTGCCCTGAAATTCAAATAATATTGAATTTCTGATTTATTAACTATTTTGATCGTATGCCCCTGCCTTTTTAAATTTTTCTCTCTTCCATCATTTCTTATTATGATTGTGCTAATGTTTTGTTTTCCTACGTGGTGTTGATAATATCATATAATCCATGTTTCCAAGTCTACCAAAATCTGTTCTAACAAGTATCATTGGATGCCTTCGACGTATAGGTTTCTTGGAATTTACCAGTAAAGGCTCTCACTAATAAGATAGTAGCAAAGACGTCTGCTTTATCTCTAGAGGGATTCTTGCGTGAATATTTCCAACCAGGTTTCCCAGTTATTATTAGTGATGGTATGGCTCATTGGCCAGCTAGGACAAAGTGGAAGAGCATGGATTACTTACAAAAGGTTGCTGGCGGCCGTACGATCCCAGTTGAGGTGATTTATTTATCTGTTCATTTGTTTATTATCGATACGTGAACAGTCTTGGATCTTGAGAATGTGTTTGTGTACCAAATTGTATAAAGTATTTCTTGACTATTATTCTTTACAACCCTTTTGAGAGGTTTGTTTCCTTTCTTGTTTCTTTATATAATTTTTCTTCCTATTGTAGCTTAACTCCTGCTGACTTGATATTGGAACTGATAGATTTTCCACCCCTGAACTGAAGGCTTGTAAAGCTTTTATGCTTTTCAGGTTGGGAAGAACTATTTACGTCCAGAATGGAAACAAGAGCTTATTACGTTTTCCGAATTTCTTGTCAGGATTCAGTCCAATAACCGTTCTGATGATATAACGTATCTCGCTCAACATCCATTATTTGACCAGGCACGTATCCATACATAACTTTATCTGCTTAGCATTGTATGTGCATGCATATCTGTGTGCATCTTATTATCTGGTAGATTCTTTGAAGAACATAATGGTAACCTATGGCATTTATACTGCAAATATTATTAAATATTTTTCTTTCTTTCTTTCTTCAAAGACAGATAGATGAGCTCCGGAAGGACATTTGTATTCCTGATTACTGTTTTGTTGGTGGCGGAGAGTTAAGATCTCTTAATGCTTGGTTTGGCCCACCTGGGACAGTAACACCTTTACACCATGATCCTCATCACAATATATTAGCTCAGGTTTGTATTAACAGATGATTGCTTGAAATGATTACACTGGAAAGCATTGTAACTTTTGTGAGCTAATTCTCATTTTTATTTTTCCTTTTTTTTTCTTTGCATCTTTTCATTTGGCACTTCCAACCCTACATTTTGAACTATAGGATGGAGTCGTGCTTCGACAATTGAATAAGTCACATCTTAAGGCTGAATATAAAAAGGGTCGTGTCATTTAGCATTCAGATTTTCAGAATATTGATTCACTGAGTAGTAAAACTGCAAATTTTTCTTAAATGAACCTGTTGACTTGTGAACTGTTGGCAAACTGGATAGAGTCTGGAGACAGGAAGTAAAAGCATCCTCTGTTGCGAGGAAAAATGAGGCGGGGATCGAGTGAATGTGATAGTTCTCTTAAGAGGAATTGTGTTGCTGCTTTGGAAATTGGTAGAGGTCTTGGAGATAAAAGATTTTAATAGAAACAATGTCTGTGAGATCTCACATCGATTGGGGAAGAGAACGAAGTATTCTTTATAAGGGTGTGAAAACCTCTCCCTAGCAGACACGTTTTTGAGGGGGGACCCCGAAAGGGAAAATCCAAAGAGGGCAATATCTGCTGGCGGTGGGCTTGGGCTGTTACAAATGGTATTAGAGCCAGAGGCACAGCGAGGAAGCTAAGCCCTGAAGGGGGGGCGGACATGAGGTGGTGTGCCAACAAGGACGCTGGACCCGAAGAAGGGTGGATTTGGGGATCCCATATTGATTAGAGAAGGGAACGAGTGTCAGCGAGGACGTTGGGCCCCGAAGAGGGGTGGATTGTGAGATTCCACATCGGTTGGAGAGGAGAACGAAATATTCTTTATAAGGGTGTAGAAACCTCTCCCTAGCAGACGCGTTTTAAAAACCTTGAGTGGAAGCCTAAGGAGGACAATATCTGCTAGCGGGTGGGCTTGAGTAAGCTGAAAAAATCTCAAACTCTTGCATTGCATTCAGGTTGCCCTATGCACTTTTTTGTGACCGTCCTATATTTTTTTCTCTACTGGCATGTGTTCATATATTTACATAATCACGTTTATCTTAATGAGGGTGTGGATAGTGATGCTTTGCACGCATAGTAGAAGATGCTGCAAGCAAACAACAAAGAAATTGCTGTTAGTTTAATACTTTGATACTTAACTGTTTCCTTTTGTACAGGTTGTAGGCAAAAAGTACATTAGGCTTTATGATGCTTCATTGTGTGAGGAACTTTACCCATACACTGAAACTATGCTTTGCAATTCCAGCCAGGTAATCACTGTAATAAATCTTATGTGTGATGAAAAACTGACATGATTATGGTTTAAAATTCTGGAGCATAGCCATGAGAATTATGTTTTCTTCATTAGTTATCTATCACCTTATCATTGTTTCTTAAATTTGCTTCATTGATCTGTCGAGCGCTATTCGTTCCACTGTTTTTGTGTTTTTACTCTTTACAACGATCACCGTGTTTCGAGCTTACATTGTTCGTAAATATTACTTTGAAGGTCGATCTAGACAACATAGACGAAAAAGAGTTTCCAAAGGTGGTGGACTTGGATTTTGTGGACTGCATTCTAGAGGAAGGTGAGATGCTATATATCCCACCAAAATGGTGGCACTATGTTCGATCCCTAACAACTAGCTTTTCTGTTAGCTTTTGGTGGAACAATTGTGATGAAAATTGAACCGCTTCCTGATATTAATGCCATTTTTTTTTTTCTTGCCCTCTCATTCTTTGTTTTGATATAGAACATTGAGAAAACTATATTATTAGCCTCTGCTTCTAATGATTTGGTATACCCCTTACCCACACAAGATGGTGCCTTCGTCATAATGTCAATACAGATGGTGTACCAATTATTATTGCACTTTTGAAACCCATTGTCGCTCTTGATACAATGCATTATTGTTTTGGCCTCAATCATTCATGTTCTATGGTGTCACTGTTGATGATGGGTTTTACTTCTGTTGGCATTTGTTCGTGGTGTTCCTTTTAAGTTCATCGCACCAATTTTTAATGTTCTTTTGTACAATGTATTGTGACATGAACTGAAAACGCAAACACGTTTATGGAAAATATGAATCCAAGCTTAAAAGTATTTGCGTTTTGAACTGTAAATTTGCAATCTTTTGTTCAAAAGTTGCAATCGTGAAATATGAATCCGAGCTTAAAATTACACATTCCATTGATCAATGATGATTCAAAGAGTGTAATTAAATCAGTAATTTTGATTAATGTAGAATAATGTTGGCATAACAATCTTTTGAACAAAAGATTCTCGGAAGACCTAATGTGTATGATAGTATGATATTATCGAGTAGTGATTTTAGACTCAATGCTTTATAAGATATGATGCGTATTCTTACTTGAAACTTAACAACCATAAATTAGCTTCATATTAGATTCGTTCATGATCTAAACAACATATTGATATAACGAACGAGGCGTTAATGATATAACGAACGAGGCGTTAAAAAAACACAAGAAAATATACCACTAAATTTGTTATGATCAGGTGTAAATAGACATGATATTCATATACACTGAGTTTGCAAGAGCATAAAAAGCAAAGCAACGGACCATCACTAACCCACCTGAGTTCCCAAGCCATTTTTTGATTACTCGATAGCAACGGCCTTTACCACTTTTTCCATTGAACTTAAAAGCGGCTTCAAATTGGAACTCTGGCTTCTAACATGATCGGTTCTTCTGGGAAATCATGATCAAAGATGAATTCTGTAACCAATCCTCCCAAAAGTCAGGATTTCATCGAAGAGAAAGGGCTATTTATGTAAAAAGGGAAAGATGAGCACTACTGCAATAAATAGTAAAGATAAGATATAAACAAACCTTGGTTCCAGCTATGATGGTGCCATTGAGGGGGTGAGCAGCACAAGAAGTAACTCCTTCAGACAACTTCACAAACCTGTTCTGTCGTCTTTTGTTTTCGCCTCCAGCACCATATATCTCATCACTGGAACATGAAAAGGATTCAATAAACGGCACAAAAGAATATCAATCTCTTCTCTATAACAAATGTTGATTAATAGATTCGAAGTCGTAGAATGTTAAGGATTAATGATACTTATATTGCCATTTTATTGTTTTTCTTTCACCACCTATTGGTGTCTATAGCTGCCCATTTTGTATCGTATTCTTACAAAACCTACAAGTTAGTTCATTAAATTCTTACTTAAAGTTCACGTGGCTGGGAGAGCGGACGTCGGGATGAAAATCCAAAAGATGAATGCCTTCATCAGAAGGAGACCCAACTGAATAGATCTACAATATACCATTGCAAAATTGATTAGAAACTTGACTGAACAAAACTCCAGGTACATGTACCAGTAACTCGCTATGAACAGCTGCACATGCTACGAATCCGCATATCATCACAGTATGTTACTATACTAAATAACTTCCGCGCTAATATTTACTAGACCGAAACATCTTTTCATCTTCTATGAACCAGAAATTAACAGGTTATGGCAGGCCAATATAACTTTCAATTGCTTAGACAGACGTCCTTGTTTGTACAGCACCCGTGCAAGGAGATTTGCTAACTGGATAGCCCCTTCTTTCTATTTAGTTTTACTATTATTATTATTATTTCTGACTGAGCCTCTACCAAGTAAGAGCCTAAATGCAAGAGAATTCCTAAATCAAAATTCGCACATAAGAAAATTATTGGACTTTGCAATTTACTTTAATAGCATAGCGTAGACTTTTCTTCACATGGTCTACAAACTAAAGTGTTAGGACTATTTTCACGATCCACTCAAACCTCATACATGAGATATCTGGAAATTTGAAAGTTGCCAACGAAACAAATAGAAAAAGAAACGGTTACAAATAGTCGAGGATAAATTGATGGCCACATATTGTTATTATCCTATATGATTGAAGAGATTAACAGAACTACTTTGGTCGTGCAAATGTTCATACATAACGCCAGGTTTCTACTTGAGTAAAAAAAAATGATGGAACAAAATAGAAGCATGGGTTAAGATAACTTACAGAATCTGTAGGCAGCCATGATGGTTTTCTCAAAAATAATTGATCTGTGGGCATGTTGGAATCATTTCTACTCTTTCCAAACAAAAAGAAACAGGGTTACAAAAGTACCTGATTCTTCACATAACGAATATCTTCAATAAGTTTAAATTTACTTACAACCATGCTGGGGGCGGGCAATGAATATGTGTGACCTGAAAATTATAAACATCTAAAATGCCTGACCTGAAGAAGCATAGGAAAATTATAATCCTGGATAATCTTTTGTGAACATATAAAATGGCCAAAATTTAACGAAACCTAAGAGGTTAAGCTTATAGATGCAAACATCTCACATAGTATCAAAGCAATAAAAGTTCTAGAGTTCAAGTGTTTGTAATGTTATTCCTCTTTTAACTCATTAATAGTCCACAAGTTAGATGAGAGTCAAAATTATTATCTTGAGTCCACATGTAGGAGCAAGTGCTGAAACAATATCAAATGATTCCGCAAGGGAAAGGGTAATCTCAACGCAATTTTAGCTAAATCCATTTTGTAATCTAGGTAGCAGAGTCCCAAAATACAAAAATACCAGACATGAGAGACAGATTTATGCTCCAGTAATCTGAAAGGCTAGAGGGTGGGATGGTAAATGAGGTTTACACTCCTCGAATAGATACATTCTTCTCTATAATTTGTTACCTTTCAAGTTTAAATTGAGTTTTTATCTGAACTTATGGTAGGAAAATAGTTAAATGGTGATTAAGTAGTTTGAAGACTAAAATAGAGAAATATCAAGCTCAAAAGCGAATAATACATTTCTCAATAATGATCTTAAAGAGGAGGTGTTTATGGCTTATCACCAGGTTTTGGAGTGGATCTTGGAGTTAACAAAATATGCAGGTTTAAGAAATCTCTATATGGCCTTAAACAATCTCTTAGAACGTGGTTCAAACGGTTTTTGGGAAAGTTGTTACAAATTATAGTTTTCGTCATAATCAAGTAGATCATACATTTTTTATACACGCTGGAAATGACAAGATAGTTATCCTAATTGGGTATGCTGATGATATAGTTCTTACAAGTAATGATGAGGCTAGACTAGGGAGTTTGAAGGAAAAACTAGCAAATGAATTCTAAATCAAAGATATGAGAATTTTGAAGTATGTCCTAGTGATGAAAATTTTCAGGTCAAAAAAGGGTATCCTTGTCAATAAAGAAAATATATAATGGATTTGCTTGAAGAAAAAAGTTTACTTGGTTGTAGATCAACAAAAACTCCTATTGAACCAAATTTAAAATTGCAAGTTGCAATAGAGGAAGAAGTAAAAGATAAGGAAAAATACCAAAGACGAGGCCAGTTTGAGGAAGTTTACAGGATTCTAAGATATCTAAAAGGAACCCCAAGAAAAGGCATACTTTTTAGGAACATGACCACTTATATTGTTGAAATTTATAGTGATGTTGACGGGGTAGGTAGCACCACTGATAGAAGATCTACTTCTAATTATTACTCCTTTGTTGGAGGGCATCTAGTTGCCGGACGAAGTGAAAAAACAAAGGCGGTAGCCAGAAGTAGTGCTGAAGAAGAATTCAGAGATTTAGCTCATGACACTTATGAAGGTATTTGGATAAATAAAATAAAAAACTACTAGAAGAATTGAAATTCGTCCAGAAGGCGTCTATATGTGTTAGTGAGACAATAAGTCATCTCCATAGCTCACAATCCAGTCCTTAAAAGGACAAAACATATCCAAGTTGATAAATACTTTATAAAGTAGAAGATTGATATGTATTCTCTATCTTCCTACAACAAAGCAAATTATTAAGGTACTAACTAAGGGACTTCCAAAACTACGATTTGACAAGTTGGCATGGAAGATATCTTCAAACCAGCTTGTCACATTATAGTTATACCTCCTTGATTGTTAATTGGGAAGGTCTTTTGAAAACATCATAGATATTACATTCTTTTTGTAAATTTCATCAATGAAATTGTCTCTTACAAAAAAAAAAAAAAAAAAAAAAAAAAANAAGAAAACAGCTTGAAAAGAGAGTTGGTTTATGTTTGTGATATTTTCCTTCATTAGAATTATTAGGTGTATTTATATTGTAATTATTTGAGTAAGTTTTTTCTTTTGATGTATTCTCTTTACTTCTACATAAAAAAAGGTCCCTTGTAACTATTGTAAGTAAATGAGAATGACAGTTTTTCTATTCAATAGAAATTGATATTTTGCAATAATTCATCATTTAAAGTAGGAATATGAAAGTTTCTTTTAGCAACATACCATCCGTCGTCAAGATGAAAGGCCAACTGATAAGGACAAGCTGGGTTGAGATCAATAGAGTGTATTTCCTTCGGAATGATATTCGCTTGCTCCTACATTGTGATGCACAAAGGTAAACCACACCTATTGAAAATTTTGTCTTAACATACAAAGAACAAAATAACTAATCATTTTATTGCATTTTCTTCTGCATTTTTTTTGCAAATAGAATCGTCTCAAGTTCAAATTAACATTTACGTCCATTCGAAACAACATAATTGTTCTCACTGTGCAGCAAAGTTAACCTTATCACAATTTCCATCATAGAATTTAAATGTTAAAAGAAATATAATTCTTTTGACATGTGAAAAAACGTACATCACATTATGCTTTCAACTGAACAAAAATTTCCATCCCAACACGTACACGTGCTAATCCTTGGGGCACTTGGTCCAATATATATATGTCTAAGGACCTTGCACTTGATGATGTTTTACGTACCAAAACTGAGGTGCAATTTGATCCTTTGTCAGCCAACTTGCTAATAAGATATCTAACTAAACTTAGGCTTGTGAATGTGTGTTTCAGGATTTAAGTCAGGGAAGACACTTGGCATTGCTGAAGAGGACTCTGGGCTCTACATCCTTAAAACTCCTATAACTTCTCTAAACATTCTAAATGGTAAGAATTCTACTTCCTAGTCTCTAGTATTCATGCTAATTTATGTATTTACTTATTTTTATTTTTTACATCCATAAATATTTAGGTCGGCTTGCGCAACTTTGACTTTTACGAGACAACCACTTGATCTGGTTACATTTAGTAGCCAAGAAAACTTGTAGAGTCTATAGTATTCATGAAAATAATAGCCAGTTTATATTATAGCCTTATCATTTGGATCAGCCGAACTTCATGTTAGCTGAAAATAGTTTTCCTTCTATTTTTAACATATAATCTTTGTTGTTTGTATGAAATATATTAACTAGTCAAGCATGTTCGGTCTCTTTATTCCCATGCACTTACAAAACTTCCCACCGTTTTTATATACTACATAGTGATGTTCGTGGGGCAACCAGAATAAAAAACATACTTGGAGCTCAATAGTAAATATCTTTTGTTAATGATCAAAAAACAAGGACATTCATTTTCAACAATCTCATTGCAAGAGACTGTTTTTGATTAAAAGCAACAGCGGACAGGAATAAATGATAGTAAAATTTTCAGTACCTTCAAAGTCCCAATTTTCTCTATAATTGAGGCTAACTTCAATGATTTTAGAGGAGGATGGCATACCTGCGTGAAAATGCTTGAATAAATATGCATGCAATAAAAGAATATGATGCTTCGGTATAGAATCTACGGAAAATGAAACAACTAAAGAAAGAAAAAAAAACATTATGACGAAACTTGTCATCGACAGGGTATGGTGAGGGTCAAATTTGTGCGTAAGCTTAGCCAGCATTAGCTTAGTTGAGTTACAATCAGACCAACAGGCCATCGGGCAACTAAATTGTTCCCCCAGGTAGCCTACTCAGAGTAGATTATTTTAATCTACGACGGATATTCATCCGGTGCCACAAACTAATAGAGAAAAAGGTTCAGGTAATGAACCATATCTTAATTGCATACACATCCTGTTTCCTGAATAGCATCAAGCAGTCCTGCATGGTCATTTAAAAGCAAAACAGAAACAAAAATAACGTTTCTGCCTATAAAAATTGCCTTCTGATTGCTTTTTGGATTTGCAATATATATGAACAACTACGGTAATCATCCCCACATGTAAATACTGTACTCAGCTACTTTTCTTAGAGGAGGTTTTTGTTGCTTAGTTTAATATTTACTACACCCATTCCCGTTGAAGGTTCGATTCTTAAAGTACACTCCATATATTACTTGGGAGACAGCGTGCATTAGCGCTTGCCCTGATACCACAGTATTATTACTAAATGGGATGAATGTATTAAACTGCAATTTTGAAATTACAATTCATTTTTTATAGAAGAATAATTCTAAATGCACTAACTCATTTTTAATTACAGACCTTATTGAGAGAATTGGTTATACATGGAAAAATAGTGAAAAATTCTATTACTGAATCAAAATAAGGGGAACAAAATAAGAATAACCTTAGAACAAATGAGAACAACAAGATACTAGCTTTTTATCCCATTAAAAAAAAAAAAAAAAAAAAAAAAAAAAAAAAAAAAAAAAAAAAANAACCCATTCATCAATGGCATCAGCATTTTTAGACCTATTACCTTTTTTTATTTTCTTTTATTAGATCTATTAGTTCTAGTACCTCTTTATGATTTTGAAAAGCACCAGATGTTCTCCCTCCACGAAGATCCCAAATATAGATGACTCCATGCTTACCAGCGCCAAAGATAATCTATACCAAGATATCAATGTCGGAAGATGAAACCGAAGTTACTTAAATGGTGAGAAATCTAACGCAGAAAATAAAAGAATGTGATTCATGGGGAACAAAATTGTCTATATGTATTCCAACAAGTACCTGGTTTTCATCATTCAGCTGGATTCTGTTAAGGGTACTGCATGAATTACTAGTTAGCTCAAGACATGGAAGTTTTCCAATTCTTCTGTCCCACATACTGATTACACCACATGTATCAGATGCAAGTAACCTGCCAAAATGTTCGCAGAGGACAATATTTCATTGAACTTTTCTACGATGAAAATAGAGATGATTAGATTAGGTGTAAAAACATTAAGTTCCAGTGTTCAGAAGAAACCAACAGTTAGCATTATCAATAACCAATAATACCACAATGTCACTATGTCCCATGCATTTAGTATTCCATTAGGAAACACTTTACCATACTAAAAAATTTGTTTGAACACTTTAAAATTTCAATTTTTGGTCCATCAGAGATGTCTATTTAAAGAAGACACAAGTATCAATTTCTGGAAACTTTAAGTAAAGTTCAGTCCATACATCTATTCCAACACNACATGATTTTGTCCCATTTTTACCCGTTTAATTATTATTATTATTTTTTGGATGTCGATATGAAATTTTTATATTTATTAACAATTTTACACCCTCAAATATNACTCCTTTTATACTTTGTACATCAGTGACTATTTGGGACCTGTCTGCTCAAATCAAATAGAGAAAAAATGAAGACATCGATGTTATACAACATGGTATCGAAATGACTATTTGCATTGTTTCTCTTCTTGCTTCATTGACAGCCAACTCATGATTTTCTTTCTTTGATCCATCAATTATCATCTATATTAGTTCTTGCCAATCACTGAATCATTTGGCATGGTCCAAATCAGACATCATATATATCTTTCATAGGAGCTTTTTGCAGGATCTGAGTCTCTAGAGGAAGGGCGATTTGTGACTAGGTTTACATTTAATTCTAAGGAGTTTTGGAACTATATTTGGCCTACTATTCTCAACAATTGAAGCCCCTTCATGTAGTCTCAAATTTGGTTTCTTTGTTTAGGATACAACTGTAGTAAACTTTTTTCTTATTGTCCATTCATATTATTTCTTAACGAAAGCTTCATTTTTCATACATTTTTTAAAAAGAAGAAACGTTCAAGGTAAGTTCAACATTGTTCGTTAATCCTTAAATGTGAAGGGAAAAGGCAACCCAATAAGAATAGAAACAAATATGAACCAGTTGTCTTATTCAATTCTTTCTTCCCATAATTATAAATTATAATGGTTGTATATTTATTGTCCATACAAATAAAAGAATAATAAGGTAATGAGTTGTTTCACCAACCTTGCATTATTTGAAATAAATGCTATGTCAGATAAACCTTTATGATTATCAGACCCTGAATTATTAATTCTTTGTCTTACTCTCAACACCTACGAGGATAAGGAATGAAATTATCAGTTCATGGTCAAACTGACGATCAGTATATTTATCAACAATTAATTTTCAACCGTGAAAAGAAATAGAAAAAGAATTATATGGTGAATGCAACAATGGTATCAATTAAGTTTCTTAAAGCATAAATATGCTTATAACAATATCTTATTTTTCAAAAAACTAGCGCACAAACATAAAGATGGACAAACTTTCACTGATCACACTAGCAAACTTATTTATTTGCACAAGCAAGTTCCTCCATTTGAAGTGTTATGTCTATGGTGGACAAAGCATATATATTGAACATTCAATAGGACGTTATTTTACAAGTGAATTGTATTGGTTGTACTTGCCATTTCTAGAAAAATGGAAACTTGGAAAGCTAGATGGTTGTATTGGCATTTGTTGTAAAAATGGGAAACTTGAGAATTTAGCAAATCATAAAATGAACTCGGAGGCTATAAAATTCCAAATATTCATTGAAACTGACGAGTATTTTTTTTTATGTAAAGGTGAAAGAAGAACTTACTTCGACTGGTTTAGAAGAAATATAACTAATGTCAAAGATCTTTAGTTCCTTACTTTTCATGGACGTACAGACCACCTGAGTAGAGAACATATGTTAGCAGACAGCAAATATGGGAAGAAGCCACTAATAAATACATAATTCAGCATCAGAGTCAGTATAAACAACAGTGCATCCGTCGGGAATTAATTCGAAGTAGAGACAATGGTGGAGGCATTATATCATATTTGAATAATAGATACCCAATTATTTATAGGAACTTTTACATTAGCATATGACTCCTATATATTACACGACAGTCAGTCCAAACTGCAGCAAGCCCCTGAACGAAACAAAAGACCATACAAGATGCTAGGACCGTTACAGATGAGTCTTATATTTTAGTATTTGGAATCCAGAATTATTTTGTGATTTTGTACAGTTATAGCATCAAACTAGAGTGCCTCACACAAATTCATCGTAATTACTTCAAGCAAGGAAACGGCTTGCATAATGGGGCATCAGAATAGCAACCAACATTTTGTTTTTTAAACATTCAATGGACTATTCTACAGCAATCTATTGAGGAAAAAATGATTCTCATAATTACAAGGAAAACGAGTTGAACAAAAACCTCATCTTGATTGGCAGGATTCCAACGTACAAAGTCAAGCTGTTCATTTAGGGAAAGGTGCAGTAAATGTTTGGTCTCATCTTCACTCAAGCCTATTAGTCGAAGGAAGGTACTTTAGTCATCAAAATACTTAAATGCACCCTATTTAGAGATATATATACTGCGTAAAAACATGCTTCATATTTTTGTCACAAAGCTTAGAAGAAAAAGAAAAGAATCATCCACAAGAGGAACGAAGAACTTAAAAGAACAAAAGTTACCTGCTTCATTAGTCTGCAAATAAAGACTCTCAAAGTCATGCACTGTTAAACAACCTGCTTTCGTTGCTGAAACCAAGTATATTCCCTGGAATAGATTTCCATGGATGCGTATGTGGATGGGGGGGTGGGACAGGTGTTTTGTGAAAAACCAAAGAATAAAAGGTTAGGATATTGACAATGTAGGACAACAGCTGAAAGTAATGATCCAATAATTCACCTTGTTGTCAAAGTCCACAGCAGATATGCCTTGTCTGACAAAAGAATTAAAATTAGCTTCTTTTTTTTTTTTTCCTCCCTTTGTTGAGTAGAGAAGGAAAGGAAAAGCTGATAGAGAAGGAAAGGAAAAGCTGATAGAGAACACTTCATTCTTTTCTATAAAAACAAAACTAATATTTTGCCTAGGTTTTCCTTTCCTCATAATTTGCCATTTCTTAGCCATTCCAAATATTTTAAAATGAAGGCCCTTTAGAATTGGCAACAGGATCTGGATAACTGAAGAAGGTCACAAAGAATAAATTTTAAAAAAATGCACAACTGTCTCAGGTTTTCAAAAAACGCAAAGAATCGAAGACCTAAAATTTGCATATTAAAAAAGAAAAACCAAATATAGAAGAGAACATGTTGAGGATTATTGGGAGTGAGTCCCACATTGGTTAATTTAGTTGAAGATCATGGGTTTATAAGTGAGAAATACTATCTCCATTGGTATGAGACCTTTTGGGGAAGCCCAAAGCAAAACCATGAGAGCTTATGCTCAAAGTGAACAATATCATACCATTGTGGAGAGTCGTGATTTCTAACATGGTATCAAAGTCATGCTCTAAACTTAGCCATGTCAATATAGTCCTCAAATATCGAACAAAGAATTGTGAGCCTCGAAGGTGTAGTCAAAAGTGACTAAAGTGTCGAACAAAGGGTGTACTTAGTTTGAGGGCTCCAGAGAAAGGAGTTGAGCCTCGATTAAGGGGAGGCTATTCGAGAGCTCCATAAGCCTCGAGGGAGGCTTATAGTGAGCTTTGTTCGAGGGGAGGATAGTGGAAGATCATGGGTTTATAAGTGAGGAATACTATCTCCATTGGTATTAGGCCTTTTGGGGAAGTCCAAATCAAAACCATGAGAGCTTATGCTCAAAGTGGACAACATCATACCATTGTGGAGAGTCGTGATTCCTAACCGAACAGAAAAAGGAGAAGACGAAGAGATACCAACAATTCAACACCAAAGAAAAGAACACCAAGAAGAGTCGGGAATAGAATCGAACCAAACCAAACCCAAAAGGAAAAATCAATTGACATCGTAATGCTTGAATGTTAACCAAACCCAAAAGGAAAAATCAATTGACATCGTAATGCTTGAATGTTATATTATAGAGATGTACTGACTTCTTAAACGGCAGTTGATGATCCTGAGCTCCATTGGCAATTCGATTCATCTGCAGACTCTACATTCTCAGCATAAACAGAATCTAATTCTAACCACACAGTATTGAAAATGAAACCGGAAATTGAGTAGAGAACAACGTACACTCGTTGGACAAGAAACGCCGTTTATATGATATAAATGAGGAAATGCTCCAACCTTTACGGAATGAAACCAAACACGCACTGCTATTACATGATATTCAAGAGTAGAGAGAACATTTAACATACCAAAATACCAGAACAACGTCGAAAATGTACCTCGGTATAAGATTGCACAAGAAGCACGGACAAGTCCTGGCGATACTTCGGATCAAACTTCCCATTCAATTCAACGGTGCTCAATTTCCACCTATTCCTGCACAAGTTAACCAACTACGAAATTCAATAGAAAAATCTCAAAAACCAGAGAAAAGAGGGCGAGGCAATGGAATCAGAGACAAAACCTCCTCAACGGTTTAGGAACTTGAGATATTGATTCGGAAGGCACCAAGTATTTGTCCATGGCGACTTCCTGAAACTGAGGATGCTCGAATGAGATGCTGTACTCGTTCTTCGGCACCAGACCTTTTCTCCACCTCCTTTGCGGTTTACAGGTTCATCTTTTCCTTTGGCCGGGTAATAGTGACGACGGCGACCAGAAATGGCTCCTTCTGCTCGTTCGTCGGCTTAGAATTCCGGCGAATGAAGTCTGCGAATTGTGATTGGCTATTAGTTGGTTCTGAGGAAGGTCGGAACTTTGTGAGCCGTTTTCCCGCCATTCGGCATTTTGCTAAACTGCGCGGGTGCCAGGTATATATCCTACATACGATCGTATAATGTGAAGTTACGCTTATCCTCCGGATCGTTAAACCTAAATAGATATACTCAATTTATGAATATATTGAACAAATATTTTAATAAAAATTTGTGTAATTTTTAGAGATTATTTTTTAATTACTTAAAAAAAATTATCTTTTTTATTATATATATATAGGTTATAAACTTTAGATACTTTTAATTGGGTTTGATTGAATTGTAACTCTATTTTTCTGAGTCGGTCAGGTTACCGACCAAATAATTTTTTTTTTTTTTTTTTTTTTTTTTTTTTTTTTTTTTTNCTTTTAATTGGGTTTGATTGAATTGTAACTCTATTTTTCTGAGTCGGTCAGGTTACCGACCAAATAATTTTTTTTTTTTTTTTTTTATTTATCATAAACAACGCATATATACCATTAATCTGATGAACACGTCAATAAATGAACCAAAACAAATTGATTAATTTACACTTTTTTTTTTTATTGTAGATAATCATTAATAAGTACTTGATAAATGTATAATAAAGAAAATGGAGATGTCAATATTTAATTTTAGACATTAATTATATTGAAAACTATTATGGCAGGGTACAAGGTAAAATGGACCGAGTAGCTAACCCATCACAAAGAATATATGGGCCTCGAAACAGCCCAATGGGCCTAAAACACTATCTGATAAGTCAAGCAAGCCCAATCTTCCATAAATAATCATGGACTTGTTGGATGTCCTTTAATTTGTTGATTTGGTTTAACACATCCAATACTTAGTCGAATACAATATTTTAATCTTAACACACACATACACGCGCCCCAAACATTATAGATAACTTTAAAAGTGTTCTAGATTAATTATTATAATCCCGTTGAACTACAATTTCAAGTAGATAAATATTCGAAGAAATTCATCCACTTATATAAAATTAGAGATGTTCAATTAAGTGTTAGACAGAGTCTTACAAAGACATGTCCTGAACAAGGTGAAAATCCTCACTTATGCGTAGCCTGAATAAATGTAAGATTTGTAGATGCCCAATCCTAACAGATAAATACATTTCAAAACGAAAACCAATTTACAAGGAATGGTTAGATAGATACATTAAAATTTCCAAATATAAAAGAAAAACAAATTGCCTTCAAGAACTCCCTCCAATAAAGGATTCAAAACTCTCTCTCTCTGGAAAGTTAAATGCGTCCATCTAGAAATGATGAAGATGAAAATAGAGAACACATTTATGAAGAATTGACTCAGAAAGCTCCGTGCAGATGGGGGCAGTTGTATTCCTTAATTACTCGCACCCATCCTTTTTCCCTCCCTCTCCCTCCAATTATAGAATGAATACTTCCAAAACAGACTAGGGGAAGCTACCTCTTTCCACCTAACTTTCCCCTACTTTTCTTCTTCTCAAACTTCCCCCTTACAAGCTCATTGAAGTTGCCAATAAAGTCTTAATTTCACAGATTTAACAGTTGTGCCTAATGGGAAAGCCTTTGGGACCCAGAAAGAAAGAAAAAAATATATACAGAAATCATACAGAAAACCATTTTTCATACATTCTATGAAAGAAACACTGAACTGAAACCCACTTATCTTATAAAGTACTCATCTGAAAGAGAAGTGGAAGATGGTACCATTTTGATACTGATACATCCCACAATGTCGATTCCCTTTCTGTTTTTTTCCCCGGAGAGTTTGAATGAATTTGATTCGGCGTCTCTCCAACTTTTCTGAAGCAATCAAATAATATCGAGAGCATAATTAGATTACAAATCAAGCAGCTTATTCCACATTTCTTTCTAAGCCATTTATTGGGTCAGCCATTGATGCCAATTTCCCTTCTTAATTCCTCTACCCAGATATGCAGTCAAATGAAAGATTAGATGCAGTGGAAGATCTACTAATCATGCATGATTATTTAATTTACACAGTGGTGGGCAGTACCAGCAGGTCTTTGAACTCACATGCACAGCCAGCTTTCAGCAGTCCTTTGTCTTCATTTTTTTGTTCTGCAAACTTTCTTCACAGCAAATCATGTTGACTCACTATTTCTTCTTAATTAATACACAAATAAGTTGCTCAGAGAGTTTCCTGTTCTACCCTAAATTTACAAATTGCAAGGCTCTGTACATAAGAATTTCCACGCCAAAGACTTTTTTTGGCTATTGATGCTGCCTATGTGAGCACTTACATTTTGCACGATTATCTGTAAGCGTCTGGACCAAAAATCAACAAAGGATAAGGAAAAGAATGGTGGTGGTAACTTTTATCATACACGAGTCAAGTCAGTCATAAATTTATTATTACCTGGACCTGTTTCTGAAGGCCTTTTATGTACTCAACTGCCAAATCTAACATGTCTGATGTGTTGGTTTGCTGTGGTGAGAAAGAGAGAGATACTTTAGCTCAACCTTTACCAACTTTTGTAAGAGTAAAGTGAAAAGAAAGTTACCTTGTCCATGTTGGGCACCAGCTCTTGAAGCTTCCTCATTCGTTCACTGATTTTAGTTCGTCTGACCTGAAAGTTATCAGTAAAGGGAATGACTTCGTTTAGTATCTAGGTGCATATCCGGGTTTGGATCTTAATTTATACGCTCAAGGACATGGACATTCCTAAAAGATGTTATGTTTTTAGTTAATGCAGTAAAGGATTCTTTCCAATTTCCTCGAGTCACGTACGTCAGTTATAACAGCTCAATCTCACCACTAGTGGATATTGTCTACTTTAAGTATTCTTTTTCCGGCTTTCCAGCAAGCTTTTAAAACGTGTCTGCTAGGGAGAGGTTTCAACACCCTCATAAAAAATGTTTTGTTCTCCTCCCAACCAATAAAGGATGGCTTGACAGATCCGAGAATCCCAACCCAAGTTGCAAATTATATTCTAAATGCAGTGGGTTTTGGAAATAAAATGCATACAGCTAATGGTTAAGAATAAGAGAAAATATGATTAACTGTTCAATATATCCTGACTTACTCTCTCTGCAATGCTTCTGGGATGAGTAGCACAGCCGCGCTTGGCTCGAAGTTTACAAGGAACAGAATCTGAAAACTGCAAGATCTTTTCAACAGCATTCATTTCTGCTGCAGTACTTGGCAAAGTAAGATGACGAGCAAGCATGGGAGGGCGATTTCTGGGATCCACTTTCTGAGTTTTCAAGCAAAACAATAAAGATGAGACCAATCAGAATCAGATATCAAGAAGAACAATCACAATGAACTTGAAATAGCTAATACCTGAGTGTCTGAAATGTTCAAATTTGAGTACTTCTCCTTGTCGTCCTCATTTTCAAGTGCTTTTCGACTAACAATGTTATCAGACATGACAGCAGATTCATCCCAAGAACCAACTGGGAAGCTAGTACTACCATAATCGCTGGTTTGGCTTCCGGCAAAGCCTTTAGTATCTTGATTGGTTTCTCTGATATTTTTTTTCTCAATTCCAGCCATGGGACTCATCAACCCTGAAGAGTGCGGTGGTAAGGCCCTTGGTGAGAAATTCTTCAACCTGCTTGGAGAAGAAAAAGATGTTTCTTCATTAAAGCTACTACCAGTTCCAGAATTTCCCATATCCGTCAATGCAGCATATCCTGCCAGTTGCTAAGAATCTTCAGCATCATGTGGGAGTATAGGAAACTAAATTCTAGTATGAGAAACAGACCAGAGATCATAGAAAATCAATATGGTTATTATAGCAACAAAGTCTCAGTTGAATAAATCAATTTTGTTTTAAACCCTAATCAGAATCTGAGACCAGAGAAGAAAACTTCAATTTTACTAGAATTTTCCATTCATTAAGGTGAAAAGATTACACTACCGCTAGCATTGATATTTATGTAGTCGAATAGTCCAGCAGGAGAGCTACTTTGCCGAATGAGATTCGAAGATCTTCCACCATCTGTTCTTATCTGAGGCTTCAGATCAACTCCCATCGAACCAGATCCCTCCGCTTCTGGAATCAAATTCTGATTTGGAAGTGGAGGTTTCATCAAATTCTGATGGTAACTTGATGGAGTTGATGAAGCCGGGAGGAAATTGCTGTTGACAATGCTCGGCTGCTGGTGGATAGCTCTTGTTTCGTTATTCACATAAGGTGTTTGTTGATTTGCTTCAGTAGTTATAAACACTTCTCCAGCCTGAGCGTTCTTCTGAGACTCGTCCAGGTTCTGAGATGAACATACTGGACCGCCGCCTCCTTCACCAGCGCTGCCGCTTGTCATAAACTGCGCGAAAATCTGTTCAGTTTCGGGGCTCGAAGGTCGATTGAAAAACTGATCACAGAATTCTCTATCCGTCAGTCTTCTGAAATACGAACTCGGCGCAGAACGGTATCGCGTCAATCCAGAACTCATCTGCGGTTGCTGCGGATGATGTTCATGGAGAATATGCTGCTGCTGCTGCTGAAAATCCGCCTCCATTTTTCGTCCTCCTTCCTCCAGCTCGCCTTCAACTACACTAACAGTAACAGACCTTAAAACAATACGAACCTTTCGGAAACAACTTCTAATTCTTCTTCTTCAGTTCTTCAATTATGCCAAATTTTCAGTCGGCACCAACCAAAACAAAATGCCAAAAAAGCACCAATGCAATCAAATCCACAAAAAAACTCTGTTTCATCCGACACAAAATAACGTCACAAACCATCAAATTCCCTCACTAACGAAGCGTATAGAAACACAACTTCAAGTGGACCACCTGATCCATAAACAACGAAACAAACAGAACTCGATTCAACTCAAATCCAATCAAGAACACATGACCGTAAAAAGAAAAGCAGAGAGCAGAGCACCGCAAAAAAAGTCCGAGCCTCATTCACGTGCAAATCATCTTATAAAAAATAAAAAAAAGAAAAAAAGAAAACTCACTCACTCCATTCGTGAACGTTAAGCAAAAACAACAACTATCAAATCAAACCGCACCAAATCTTTCCACGGGTGAACACGAAAAAAAAAACATCAAATCAACACCGAACAAAAAAGATTCACAAATCAAAATGAAACAACAACAAACACAACATACCAAAATCTCATAATTTCCTGTCTAGCAATAAAAACACACACCTCTCTCCACAGCTACAGCGGCGGCCGGGAAAACCAATCACAAATTCCCCGGCACGGCGGGGAGATTCGATAGAGAGAGAGAGAAACGAAATGAAAATCAAATGGCGTTTTTGCTTTATTTTCTGTTCACTAAAACTAAACCAATGGTTAGTAAAGAGAGCGTCCAAGAATATAGGCCCTCAGATTGTGTATGTTTGTGGAGTGATAAAATTACAAAAATACCCTTCCTTCTCAGGGGTATTTACGGGAAGGGAACTTATTGGATAAAAAGGAATGACTGGATTGGATCCACGTCAGCAAGTATGTGAGAGTGGTCCACGTGGGGCTCCGTGAATGGACCACAAGATCGATTCCGTTTTTGGTCATAATATCAAATAAAACTCGACGTGGAATTATATTAAGAAATTTATTTCCTACAAAAATCATTTAATATCTATGTTTTAATCTCCATTAATATCTGTCGTTTTTTTATTCCTTTTATCTGATAAATAATAATTTTTAAAAATTGGATTTATTTTAAATACTATCTCAATCAAAAAGATTAAAATCATTTAAAGTTTATATTGCAAATCAATTAGTAAATATAATAGAAAAATTAATTTATTATTATTTTCAAAATACTATGGTGACAAAAAAAAAAAATTAAGATACAAACCGTTCAACTAATACTGGTATGGAACTTGTTAAAGATGACATCATAAAACGTGTATGAACATCATTCTTTTCAATTAATACATAAAAAAGTTTATATAATTGGAATTACGAGTATAAGGGTAGGTGATATGAGTGGAAGTAATTTATTATGAGATAAGTCGTGACACCCGAATAAAGAAAAGATACATGAATGAACCGATACTATATTCAAATGAGAGTGATCCTAAGAATATCGTCGTTAAAAAGTGCTTAAAATAATTAATAGCTACTATCAATACCAATAACCAATAACGTGCAATTTTTTTTTTCAGTAGCTCAATCGTAGGAATTCTAAAGTTAAAAGTGTTGGACTCGAAGTTTTGACACCCGAGTAAAGGTGAGGTACATGAATTGTAACGGCCTAGATCCACCGCTAGCAGATATTGTTCTCTTTGGGCTTTCCCTTTCAGGCTTTCTCTCAAGGCTTTAAAACACGTCTGCTACGGGAAGATTTCCACACCCTTAGGGTGTTTTGTTCTCTTCCCTAACCAACATGGGACATCACAATCCACCCCCCTTCAAGGCCCAGCGTCCTCGCTGGCATTCTTTCCTTCCTCCCATCGACGTGGGACCCCCACCAAATCCATCCCCTTTGGGGCCAACGTCCTTACTGGCACATTGCCTCATGTCTACCCTCGCTGGGAACAGCCTCCTTGCTAGCACATGGTCCGTTGTCTGGTTCTAATACCATTTGTAACGGCCCAGATCCACCACTAGCATATATTGTCCTATTTAGACTTTCTCTCTCGAGCTTCCCCTCAAGGCTTTAAAACGCGTCTGCTCGGAGAAGGTTTCCACACCCTTATGGAGAGTGTTTTGTTCTCCTCCTCAACCAACATCGGACATCACACGAATGAACCAAGATCACATCTAAATGAGAGCGATCACGAGGATAAAATGACTAGATGCACATTTCTTTCCGGTAACTATTTAAATCTTAACCAAATTTCAACGACATTTGTTTCCCACTTGGACAAGGCATGTGAGTACCAGCCTTCAACCTTTTGTTTCTTTTGTCCTCTTAGTTAATCTAATTTAAAATATTATAAAGTCTTTTTTAAATATATAAATACTTTTTAGTAAATCACGCAACTCAAAAAAATAATATTTAATTACAAATTCTAGATATTTATATATTTAAAAATAGTTATATTTTTATATTGTACTAGAATTTCATAAATGAAAAGTCATAATTATAACATATGATAAATAAATCATCTAATATAAAACAAAGTTTATTTAGATACGACCTTGGGGAATGTGACAATGCCAGCTGGCCCTATATATTAGGAGTAAACCCTAATTAATTAAATTAATGAGGGTGCATAATTCAAAGAAAAAAATAATTAATTAAATATAATCAAGCACTCCCCACATTAAAATATTAGATAATGTTGTTTATTCAAAGCAAAATAATATTCAATAATTGAGTCCACCAATCCTCCAATGTCTATGCACTAAGAAGTGTAGTTTCCTCATGCTTTTATTTTTTATTTATTTTTATTTTATTTTTCCTTTTCCAATATTATAATGTGATGAAATTTTTAGATCACAATATAATTGTTTGATTCTTCCTTAAATAAATAAATAAATAATAAACTTTGCTCGTTCGAACATAAAATTCATCATAGATTCTCCCTATTACATAAACGGGACTGGAGATAGAGATTATATTCTCTGTCAATATGATGGTTGTAGAAGAAAATTCATGACCCTTCAATTCGTTATGATTCTATATGACAGTAATTGTGAGATTCGTGAGGTTGACGACGATACGTAATGAGCAAAAGTAGACAATATCGACCAACGGTAGGCTTGAGCGGTTACAAATAGTTTAGAGCCAGTCACTACGTAACGACTCAGATCCACCGCTAGCAGATATTGTCCTCTTTGGGCTTTCCCTTTCGGGCTTCCCCTCAAGGCTTTAAAACGCGTCTGCTAGTGGAAGGTTTCCACACCACCCTTATACATGGTGGTTTGTTCTCCTCCCCAACTAATGTGAGACATCACAATCCACCACCCTTCGGGGCCCAACGTCTTCGCTGGCACTCTTTCTTTCCTCCAATCGATATGAGACCGCCCTCAAATCCACCCCCCTTCGGGGCCAGCGTCCTTACTGGCACATCGCCTCTTGTCTACCCCCCTTCGGGGAACAACGAGAAGGCTGGCACATCGTCCGGAACCTGGCTCTAATATCATTTGTAACGACCCAGATCCACCGCTAGCAGATATTGTCCTCTTTGGGCTTCCCTTTCGGGCTTCCCCTCAAGGATTTAAAACGCGCCTGCTAGGGGAAGATTTCCACACCCTTATAAACGATGGTTTGTTCTCCTCCCCAACCAATGTGGGACATCACACATTAGATGGTGTGTGACATTGGTTAGAGTAGGACTAGACTCTCTACATAAAAGACATATTTTTAAAATCGTGAGGTTGATGACGATATGTAACGAGCCAAATAAGACAATATCTACTAGTGGTGGATTTGAGTTATTATAAATGGTATCAGAGCCAGCCACCGGGCGATGTACCAGCGAGGATGGTGGGCCCCCAAAGGAGGTAGATTGTGAGATCCCACATCGGTTGGAGAGGAGAACGAAGCATTCCTTATAAGGGTGTGGAAACCTCTTCCCAAAAGACGCGTTTTAAATTCGTGAAGCTGTTGTTTGGGTTTTGTTTGCTTTGTCCATGTTCGTGTATCAGCTCTCCCGCTCAAATTATCGAATTCTTTAGAGGAAAATGCAAAAAAATGGACCACCCATAATAATAATTATTTTTTTTTTCCATTTTTATATAGTTGGTGTAGAAGAAATGGAATATATTGCTTCTTAAATAGGAAAATCCAAAATTTCTAAGTTTGTATTTTTGGTATGTTTTTTTATTTGCATATATTTGTTGCCACTCATGTTTGGTCTTTTTGTTACTACAAATCTATGTATTGGAATGTTTTTGACATCAATTCTTTTCTCTATATGTTTTTTTTTGTCTTGGGACAATATTTTTAAGTCAAATGGATAAATGTGGAAAAAAAAAGGTACAACAAAGGTAGCTCGAGTTTGGTGGGTAAGGCATCTCGTGCTTAAACACAAATCCAAGTCGTTAGAGGCTCGTGGCCCCCGAGCACTAGTACGAGAAAGTGCAAATATTCTAATTTAATTAGGAAGATTTAAGTATTGGTAGTCTGAAGATCGAAGACTTAATTTCTATTATGTAGGGGCAAACCATAAAAATTCAATTTGGTCGTTGACATTTTTTTTGTTGGTTTTGTTGGGGTCAACCAATATTTAATTGTCCCGTAACCAACCCAACTAATCGGTTTTATTGGGTCAACCAATATTTGTTTGCTCCCGTAATCAACCTAACCAACATAAAATTAAATTTTAGATTGGTCCAAAAAAAATTTCTAGAGAGTATAGAGAGATTTCTTCGAAGATTATATTACTCCTGCCCTAAATATAAAAACTATACTGTAACATTAAAATTTAAATTTTTAAAAATTAAATTTAATATATATTATATTTGAACGTTTAAAACTTTCTATATAGAAATTATACTAGAAATAAAAATTATTTGAAATAAATACTTTTAAAAAATAAGAAAAAACTTCGATCCTGGCAAGAATAAATAGGAAATTTTGTGAGGATGGGGATTGAAAATAAGAGGCGGGGCTGAGGACGAGAATGAAAAAGACTGTTTTGTCCTTGCCCCGCCCAATGAATATCTCTAACTTATATAGGATAAAAGGTTAGAGGATCGAATCCAAAAGGCATAACCGGGAATGATTGAGTATAAGAAATGCAATATTTTTAAAAAGGGGACTATGAATTACAAAATTCCTATAAAATATAGAGAGTTATTTCCATTTCTAAACTTAGAAACAAACCCTTTCCCATTTTGCCCCTGCTCTTGAGGGCGCCAAGGATTCATAACACATCCAGACACCAAACACTGACACAAGCTAGCTAATACAAGCAAGCAACTGATGTTTTATTCACTACTGAAGTGCCCAAATTTATGAGACAAAATCAAGTGATTACGCACTCCATTTAACAATTAACTTACAAACACCATTATGTTCTTCTTCTTCTTCTTCTTCTTCTTCTTCTTCTTCTTTCCTCTAACAATCAACACACTCACTCAGTGTTTTGAAGTATCACCAAACACCTCTGTGTAACATATGGGGCAAGCCTGCAAAACCATAACGTTATTACTCGCTCACTCGCTCATTCATAACACGGGTATTCGATGCTACACTTCTTGTTATGTTAAACGACACCTAAAAGTCTACCATTGAATACCCGTTTTAGCTATGGAATGAACGTGGTTATTATGCGAAGATTGTGTAGATGAAGGAGAAGGCTTTCCACTTTAGGATTTTTTATAACGGCTAACCGACAAAACAAGGAAATGAAAAAAGGAGGCCCTTTAAGGAAGGTTGAGTGAATAGGCTAGCTATTAGTTGTTACGACTACACAACGTTAACTCTTATTTGGTCGGTTTTGAGATGCATATGAATTAGAAAAGAGTGGGGTGCTATGTTTTAAAAGGAGGATGGGAATTGGGTTCGAAGTCTACGAGTAAAAGCTTTGGAAGTTCTAGGTAAAGCTGTAACGGAACAGAGGTCTCGAGTTATATCAGTCAACAATGGCAGCACACATTCAGTCTTACTAAACTAATAGATGAAGGAGAAGACTTTCCACTTTGAGATTTTTTTTATAGCTACTCGTAATATGGGAAACCTAACAGACAAAACAAGGAAATGAAAAAAGGGAAGCCCTTCGGTTGAGTGAATAGGCTAGCTATTAGCCGTTACCACTCTATTTCTGACTACACAACGTTAACCCTTGCTTGGTCGGTTTTGAGATGCACATGAATGAGAAAAGAGCGGGGTAAAAGGAGGATGGCAATTGGGTTCAAAGACTACGTGTAAAAGCTGTAACAGAACAGAGGTCTCGAGTTATATCAGTCAACAATGGCAGCACACATTCAGTCTTACTAAACTAATAGTAATACCTTGTTGATGCTGAGCCATTTGGTTCCACAACCAGCATGGTAGATATGTTTGCATGGCAGAGTGATCCGTCGATCGCCTCGTTTATATTCCATTTGGCATATCACACATCTACATCCAGAAAAGTATATGAGATTCAAAGAAGTAGACAGGAACAAACTGGACTCTCAATCAGGTGCAGCTATGAAATAATAGAAAAGCATTGAATCCAAAACGTTCATTCAGCGTTCTTCGTAACTCCGCGACATAATGAGGATAGCACGATTACGAGTCAATCTCAGAGACAAATAAACGTCAAGGAAAGAAACATCATGAACTATCACATACCTCTCTCCACGAGATTTTTTCCTCGAGAAGAAACTATATTTGTACTTCGATATCGGAAGCAAAGCGATCAATTCTTGTGAAAGACCTCGACTTTGAGTTCCAACTGTCTCACCCAACTCTAGTAATTCCTGAACTCGAAATATTATAGATTTTTATCCAAGTATTGTAAAAAATTGCAGATAGTTCAAGAGAATCAGAGGCCATATAGGATGAAATTTGTTAAATATTACTTAGAAAAATGTTCAGCAGGCCTATATAGTGGCCCCTATAACTTTATCAAACTAGTTACCCAAAAGACAACTTTTTTCAGCTTATGTAGCTATAGATATTGTAATACATTGTGTCGGTTTCGGGTGTCGGTACCCTTTTGTTGAAGCAAGTTCCGTAAAACAAGTAATTTTTTCCAAACGAACTAACCTCGTAAGTCATATTATCAGGATCGACATTGTCTTGCCAAACAACCTACACTTAGATAAAGCATCCGTTCGTCAATGATCGAGAACAAAACACCAGGCCAAACAAGTTTTATAAACACGATTCAGGTAGAAAGTTGATCTGCAAACCATATAAAAGCCACAAACCTGAAAATCATGTGAATTATGGCGTCCTCTTGGACCTGAGAGAAAGCGAAAGAGAATTGTTCGAGTCGACCGTTAGAGCTATCAGAGAGAGGAAAACTATGAACCATTTAAGGTGAAGTAATAACTAAATTCAAGGGAAATCTATATTTTAAGAACCGTATTCTTTTTTGGTGTTCAATTGAACAACTTATAAGAATCATCTACAAGAGTTATTAAGTTCATCCTTGTATGCAGTGTTTTCTCAAGATATAGCCTTAAGCACACGAGCTCTTGAGAAACGAAGTACGGATATGAACACCGGTATTCCTCAACAATATATATCTAATTGTATCTGTTCATCTCAATTATGTTCAATGAAGTAGTATATGTCATACTCTATGCCAATGAATCTTAAACTTAAAATATAAATAAACAAATAAACCTCAAAAGCAATGAAAAATGTAATTGATGTGTGTATCTTTTGATGTTTCACTCCTGCTGTGAACATTGGTTTTGTAACAGCCCAAGCCCACCGCTAGCAGATATTGTCCGCTTTGACCCGTTACGTATTGCCATCAGCCTCACGGTTTTAAAATGCGTTTGCTAGGGAGAGATTTCCTCACCTTATGAGAAATGTTTCATTCCCCCTTCCAATCGATGTGGAATCTCACAATTCACCCCTTTCCTCGCTGGCACACCGCCCAATGTCTACCTCTAACACCATTTGTAATAGCCCAAGCTCACCGCTAGTAGATATTATCCACTTTGGCCAGCCTCACAGTTTTAAAACGCGTTTGCTAGGGAGAGGTTTCCACACCTTTATAAAGAATGTTTCATTCCCCTCCCAACCGATGTGGGATCTCACAATCCACCCCCCTTGGAGGCCAGCGTCCTAGTTGACACACCACCCGGTATCTAACTCTAATACCATTTGTAACAGCCCAACCCCACCGCTAGTAGATATTGTCTGCTTTGATCCGTTACGTATCGCCGTCAGCCTCACGGTTTTAAAACGAATTCGCTAGGGAGAGGTTTCCACACCCTTATAAGGAATGTTTCATTCCCCTCTCCAACCGAACCGCTGTGGGATCTCAGAGTTTCAGAAGTAAATATTTTGCATACCTCCACGAAACCTCAATGGTGAACCAAACAGATAGAGAACAATTGGAAAAACCTTTTTACAGGGATGGAACAGTTGGAAAAGCTATCACTTACATTCTACATGGTTGTCAAATGCTGTAGTATTTGCAAATTCTTCCAATTCAAGATTTGCTGTACTCTGTACATCAGGCTGAGTTGCTGAGTTTTCTAGCCTCCTATGTTCATAAATTATGGGCTCTTGATCATGCACCCTATAAGCTTGAGGTGGGTTGTAATAGGTCGGACTCCCAAAATCTGAAAACCCAAACTTGTAAAAGTTTGAATTCAGAGGAGGATAAACAGTCTCCTGCAAATGTGAAACTTAAATGAGTTACATTGTCATTCTCCATTTACAGTTCAAATTAATTGAAGAAACTCGAGAGCGAAGCACTACGGTTCAGTGCGAAACTTCTTTTGCTAGCATATCGGTTATAAACAGGGTAAGGCATCTTTTGCTAGCATATCGGTTATAAACAGGGTAAGGCAACTTTCAACTTGAAAGTAGATTCGACTCGAAAACGGAGGTCAGAAGAAGAAAAAACAAAGAAATGCAAAGAGACTTCTCCAATACATTAAATCCTTCATTTCACAAACAAAGAACATAATCTTCCATGAAGTAAGAACGACGAAAGAACAGCATATCGAAAAAAAAAAAAGAAAAACGACTTCCGATTGCATAGGTTAACAAATCAAGTACAACTGTTTGGAACAAAGAAGCAAGCGGATCGAAAGTACCTGAGAATGTGAAGCGCCCGAAAATATGAAATTTACATGTTCGTAGGTAAGACCTTCAAAATATTCCAGGAAACTCCCAGCAGTGTTATAAGGATAAGGGGTATTAACATGATGAACTTCTGTATGCGTGTTGTTCCAACTCATTTCATATACAAATGAATCCACCAAAGCTTCTGTACATTGCAGAAACATCATAAAACCAAAAGAACATTGCATGAAAGAAATCAAAACAGCAAAAAGCCACTCCAAAGCCTACAGCACAGCTAAACTAAACTGTTCCAACACAAGTAAACCCAGTTTCATTTTGCCCTTAAATGTGAGAACCAGGGCAAGAACAACCAGACCCAAGAGTTTAGTATCTCCTAGATTAAAGAAGCAGCTGTAATTCAGTAAAACACAGCACAAATTACACAAATCAGTCGAGACATTATCTGTCGCAGCCAAATCCGTCTCTCAGCAAATCTTCGAGCTAACACAACCCAGATCCCATGAGAAACGAATTAACAATGAACAAAGAAAAACAATCAAAGAGCATCATCGGAATTGGACACCCTCATTGTTGATAATTAAGAACATACATCAAACCCAACACTAAACCACAAAAGGGAAATCAAGCAAGCAATTACCCATACTCAAATTTCCCTTGTTCCATCCAAATTACCCACAAACAACCGCACAAACAGAAACAAAAAGAAAAACAGAGTGAATCAAAATGTAGGTTCTCAAAACTCACATTCAAACGCCGGAGCGATGCGCACAACACAACCAAGCAGCTCCGACGCCGAAACCCAACAAACCAAAAGCTCAGCAGAAGAACCCAGTTGGTGGAACAAGTGAAGGGGGGAATGTAGAAGAACAGAAACAGAGAGAAGAAGAGGGAAGCGGATGAAAGAGACGAAGAAAGATAAAGGGTCGGCCTCGGAAACAAAAACAAAGTGAAATCGGAAAAGAAAAGGGATTGATTCCAAAGGAAGAGGGAAGAGATTAAAGAAGCCGACAATGATCGCTTTTGATGGCGAAAAGAGAGAGAGAGAGAGAGAGGGTCTATGGTTGAATGATTGATTGTGGTTGGTTTGGGTATGGTTCTATAGATTTCTCGGCGAATTTGGGGATTGAAGGCTACGAGAATTTCTCTCGCTCGTTTTGTTGTTGTTGTTGTTGGTGAGAATTCAGAGCCTCCTCCCCGTTTGAGTTTGCCTCCCACAACAGATTCCATTTTCATTTTCTTCCCTAATACTCTATGATTTAATCAAATCTAACCTTTTTCTTTAGTTAATTAAAAAAAAAAAAAACTATTTTTTTTCAAATATATTATTTTAATTATTAAATCCGCGTCTCACCACGAGAAATATTTCAATTGAATCACTCGGGTTGGTGATTTCTTACATTCTAGGTCTTCTCGTTCTTTATGTACGTGAGATCCCACATTAATTTGTGACATCGAACATTACTTTTAAGAGTGTGGAAATCTTTTTTTATAAGACACGTTTTAAAATCTTGAAGAGAAGTGCAAAAGAGAAAGCCTAAAGAGAACAATATCTACTAGCGGTTGGACTGTGACAAATGGTATCAGAGTCAGACACTAGACAGTGTACCAATGAGGACGTTGGGCTCCCTATAAGATGGATTGTAAGATCCCACATCGGTCGAAAAATCTCAAGGAGAAGCCTGAGAGGGAAAGCCTACTAGTGGGTTTGAGTGTTAGTAGAGAATGTTTACTTAATCCACCACGGCTGGTGCGTGGATTTTTTTATATATTTATAATCAAATAAATTACAAGCATATAAAAAATAGTAATAAATAAAAATAACAATAAACCGAAAGATACGTATGGTAAGAAGGCAAATATCTAGATATTTGCCCTATAATAAAATATCAAATATAATATAATAGTAAACTATAATCCAGTACTAAATATAACATTAGCACTAAAATCAAATGATGTAACGCAGGAGACATCTTTATTTTTGCCCTCGATAATCCTTAGAATTACCATCGATCATCTTTCAATTTTACTCCGATCATGAAATAAAATATAATCGTTTTTAATTCAAATTTGAAACTTTTATATTAACAATATAATGGTTTAACCGGTCGAATTATATATTCAAAATAAACTAATTAAAAAATAATAATTAAGTTTTATATGATTTAACTCGATTATAGAAATTAATTTTAAAATTTTAAAATTATACAAAATTAAAATTATATGATCTAAATTAAATTTATAAAGACTAAATTCAATAACTTTGATTGATTGATTTATTTATTATTTAATTTTATTACTTTATTTTTTGTGCATATTTTGTATTGGCTGTTTGTCTTTTTGTGGGAGGCGACTGAGGGCCACGCGTTGAATGACAGGTGATCGCGTGGGCGTTATAAGGGCTTCCTTCCATATTTGGACAAAATATAAGGGCTTCTTTGCAAATTTTGGCTTAAACTTTGTTTTTTTAAAAGAATAAAAATTTCATTAATATTGATAATTTTTTATTTTTCTATTTGGTTATATAAAATATTTACATAGAAATGTTGGGGTTAAAATGGAATTAATTATGAATTGAGGGGTTGGATTGCAAAATGAATAGATGAAAACCAAGAAAATAGGTTTTAAAAAGGACCAAATTGCAAATATTTTTGGAAGTGGTTGGGCTTCATTTGGAAAGAAAATAGTTGAAGAAGGATCACCAACCAACACCACATCTCAAAGGTGAGTTGGTAATTGTTGGAAGCTTTGTTGAGAATCATTCTCCTAACACATTTTCTCGGTTCGTTCACAACCGAAAAATCCCGCTCAACTGTTTAGGTTAGAAGACGGAGATGAATATTAATAAACATCGATGGGCGGTTTCTCCAACTCGCTTCCAACCTACTAATAAATCTCGTTCCACGATAAATATTTATAGGCATCGATGAACGGTTTCTCCGACTCGATTCCAACCTAGTAATTTCTTTACCCAGTTGACGATGTATGTAGATCAAAAGATATACATACATACAGTCTCCAAACTCGAAGGGCGTTGGCGGTTCGTGTTAAAGACATTGATTTGAAGTGCTCGTTTTTTTTTCTCAGGTATTTTTACTCGTTACACGTCATCATCGTCATCAGATGACATGACAAAGTTTAGTCTCTTTAAAAATATATATATATTTTTTTTACATCGAATCGTTTTTTTATTCCACCCCATCTTTATATGTTTTTCTTCGATGTAATCATGCTCGATGACTTTTTCGATATTCAACAAATTCAATAATTTTATTTTTGAAGATCTAAGAATAGGGAGGCAAAGTTTATGGAAGTACATTAAAAAAAGTGTTTTTTTTTCTTTAAATTTAAATTTATATAGAAATATTGGTTTAAATATGAATATTATTATATTTTAAATTCAAATTTAAATATTGTTTTCATGCATAAAGAACTTTGGATATGAGATTAAAGAGAATAATAATAATTTTAATTTAATTTATCATAAACTAAATTTAAAAAAAAAACTCATTTAATCCGTTGATTATTATATAATTTTTTGTTTTTATTTTTTAAAAATTAAACTCGTTCTTCTTAAATGTTTTCAAAGAAACATCAGACCTGAACGAAGTTAAGTGGTTCACGAATGCAGTGATTTTGTCATCTTAATGAATCTCAGCTGACTAAGGTGCAAAACGAGCTCTAATGTTCACAACGTACCAACTAGATAAAAGCTATATTTTGACTATAAATTGACATTAAGCGTCGTGACCCAGTTGTATATGGGATCTCTAGGGCCTACGTATCGACTCATTGGATTCCATAAGACATAATGAATGAACATAGGTTGATAGACACATTGGAATAAGTATATGCTTGCATACCTCAAAGCAATTCTTAATGCTCATTACCTCATTGGTCCTCTTTTCTACTTTTGAATCAAGATTGCTTTAAAATATGGACCCAAATTCTACAAGTAACTAAAAAGAATATGGATATCATATTGAAATAGAGATTAAAGTAAAGGGTATATCTAAAAAGGCCAATTGGTTGAGTGAAATAAAAGTAAGTCTATGCTTTAGTTCTTGATGTTTTTGGTGCTTTTTCAAGATGGTTTAGAAAGTTCATATCGAGCTCTTCACGTTTTAAATTTGGCTTGTGGTGAACTCATTGTAGGCAATCACAATGTAACGGTTCAAGCCCACTGTCAGTAGATATTGTCCTCTTTAGGCTTTCTCTTTCGGGCTTCCCCTCAAGGTTTTTAAAAGCGTATGCTAGGAAGAGGTTTTCGTTCTCCTCCCCAACCGATATGTGATTTAACAATCCACCCTCCTTCGAGGCCCAACGTCCTTACTGGCACACTGCCTCGTGTCTACCCTCCTTCGGGGAACAACCTCCTCGCTGGCATATCGCCCGGTGTCTGGCTCTGATACTATTTATAACGGCCCAAGCCCATTGCTAGCAAATATTGTCCTCTTTGAACTTTCCCTTTCGAGCTTCCCCTCAAGGTTTTTAAAACGCGTATGCTAGGAAGAGGTTTTCACACCCTTATAAAGGGCGTTTCGTTCTCCTCCCCAACCGATGTGGGATCTAACAATCCACCCCCCATCGAGGCCCAACGTCCTTACTGACACACCGCCTCGTGTCTACCCCCTTCGGGGAACAGCCTCCTCGCTGACACATCGCTCGGTGTCTGGCTCTGATACCATTTGTAACGGTTCAAGCCCACTGCTAGCAGATATTGTTCTTTTTAGGCTTTTCCTTTCGAGCTTCCCCTCAAGGTTTTTAAAACGTGTCTGCTAGGGAGAGCTTTTGATATGAACCAAGAGACATGAATCATACAATATACTTCAATGTGTGAAGAAAAGGTTGTCAAAATTATCAAAAGATGTTTCAATTCATGCTACATTGAAGTATATTGTATGATTGATGTCTCTTGGTTCATATCAGGTTTCCACACTCTTATAAAGGGTGTTTCGTTCTCCTCCCCAACCGATATGAGATCTAACACACAACGAAAACTTTAAATGTCAGGGCCTCGACCTCTAGACAACTTATCAATCTATATACATAAGAGACTCCGCTAGACATTACCCGTATTTGCAACATAAACTAAATCATTACAAAGATTAAACTACCCAGACGAAATGGTTATGTACCAAAGTTCATAGACTAGATCGTTAAACATTTAGAAACACGAGCTAAATCTAGCAGGACCAGAAAAGATAATGAACAGCGGAAAATAATAATAATAGAATGATGATTCAATACTAGTTGGGCAATTGAGTGTGATTATGGGTGTCAATCCAATCAATTTGGATGATGGTGTCTGGCATGGGAGAAAGCAATCACAAAACTCCTAGCAAATGGGACATAAGACACTGCTTTTTCAGTCAGAGTTGAGAGACTTAGACATGTGAAACTGGAACAGAAAGAGAAAGACCAAACCCTGAGGCGGAGGCAAAGGACAACCACTGAATATTATTCTTTATTCCTTCTGTTCCCTAATCTGCTACAACTGCATCGCACATCCACTCTCTTCTCTCATTACTATTTCTCTTCCCTTTAACAAATCAATCATGTTACAGTTTTTCACCTTTCAATGCTTCAATCCTTTGGAAACTCTAGTGGTTGTGACAATTACTCGTTCAGTGATCTAATTTTATTGACTTCACTCGAAATCTAAAGATCTACATTTGAAATGTTTTCTGGGTTAAGAGATAGGAAGTANCCAAAGGGGGGCGGATTTGGGGGGGGAGGGGGGGTCCCACATCGATTGGAGAAGGGAAGGAGTGCCATCAAGGACGCTGGGCCCCAAAGGGCAGATTATAGGGTGGGGGGTCCCACATCGATTGGAGAAGGGAACGAGTGCCAGCANGGTTCAAGCCCACTGCTAGCAGATATTGTTCTTTTTAGGCTTTTCCTTTCGAGCTTCCCCTCAAGGTTTTTAAAACGTGTCTGCTAGGNGGGCCCCAAAGAGGGGTGGATCGTGAGATCCCACATCGGTTGGGTAGGAGAACAAAACATTATTTATAAGGGTGTGGAAACCTTCCCCTAACAGACGCGTTTTNAACACACAACGAAAACTTTAAATGTCAGGGCCTCGACCTCTAGACAACTTATCAATCTATATACATAAGAGACTCCGCTAGACATTACCCGTATTTGCAACATAAACTAAATCATTACAAAGATTAAACTACCCAGACGAAATGGTTATGTACCAAAGTTCATAGACTAGATCGTTAAACATTTAGAAACACGAGCTAAATCTAGCAGGACCAGAAAAGATAATGAACAGCGGAAAATAATAATAATAGAATGATGATTCAATACTAGTTGGGCAATTGAGTGTGATTATGGGTGTCAATCCAATCAATTTGGATGATGGTGTCTGGCATGGGAGAAAGCAATCACAAAACTCCTAGCAAATGGGACATAAGACACTGCTTTTTCAGTCAGAGTTGAGAGACTTAGACATGTGAAACTGGAACAGAAAGAGAAAGACCAAACCCTGAGGCGGAGGCAAAGGACAACCACTGAATATTATTCTTTATTCCTTCTGTTCCCTAATCTGCTACAACTGCATCGCACATCCACTCTCTTCTCTCATTACTATTTCTCTTCCCTTTAACAAATCAATCATGTTACAGTTTTTCACCTTTCAATGCTTCAATCCTTTGGAAACTCTAGTGGTTGTGACAATTACTCGTTCAGTGATCTAATTTTATTGACTTCACTCGAAATCTAAAGATCTACATTTGAAATGTTTTCTGGGTTAAGAGATAGGAAGTAGTTTGGCCAACTATCTTGTACAACAACACTAAAGTAATCCACATCGAGGCCTCATTCATATTTCAAGGAGTGCATTAGTCTTTCAACGGAGGGATAAGTTAGTGTACTTTACGAACTTGGTGAGTACTCGATCGAGCATTGGAGGGTGTCTTCTTCAAAGAGTTTGAATGACCTTTAGTAAAAGAGTATTATGTACTTGAAAGTGATATAGGTGGATGGGTAGAAAATAAGGGCACGAGGTACTCGCCCACTTTAAACTCAATCTTTATTCAAGCCTAAGCTTTACTAAAAATTACTACAATGAATACCACATCCTTGACTTTGATCCTAAATTTTTTGGTTGTTAGTTTATAGTTTGTTTCGTGTCTTAGATCCCAATTGTAAGATCTCACATCGGTTGAGAGGAGAACGACGCATTCTTTATAAGGGTGTAGAAACCTCTCCATAGCAGACGTGTTTTAAAAAGCTTGAGGGGAAGCCTGAAAGGGAAAGCCCAAAGAGGATAATATCTGCTAGTGGTGGACTTGAGCCGTTACAAATGATATCAGAGCCAAAAACTGGGCGATGTGCTAGCGAGGAGGCTGAGTCCCAAAGTGGGGTGGACACGAGATAGTGTGCCAACAAGGACATTAGGCCCTAAAGGGGNAAGGGTGTGGAAACCTTCCCCTAACAGACGCGTTTTAAAAACCTTGAGGAGAAACCCGAAAAGAAAATGGCTCAAAGAAGATAATATCTACTAGCGGCGGGCTTGAGTTGTTACACCAATACTTGTCTCGACTGTCAAACGTTTTGTAATTATTCTTACATGTTACCCTTCTCTAACTCTCTCCAACCTTAGTCCCAACTTTATTTTAAGAAAAAGTTACTTGTGAACTTTTATTAGGTATTATGTGTCCTTGTTCTTGAAATCCTTTATAATTATGAGGTCCCAACCCCCAACTCTGGCATTGACTTTGAATTTCTTTAATTGATTATATATTCTGCATTCCTTTTCCAAATAGGATCTTCACCCTAGACTTATCCTCCGCCTTTTTAATCGTTATAGTGTACAACACATCTCCATCCTAATCTCCATCTCAACCCTAACCTTTAACTTTTCTAAAATTCAAACAACTATGTTCATTGTCGTTCTTTCTTAATGGAACATAAAAGAATTTCTTCACTGCCAACCCAGAAATCCCTTAAATATAATACAAAATGACTTCTACTTTGATCATCAGTAACTTGTATCACAAAAAGGGACTGTAAATATATGATGAAAAATCACGTAAACAACCTGGAATATATGGTTCCATGAATCATGACACTTGATTTGCAAGAAATAACATACCTCATGTCAATGGGTTATGGGCTGACCACGATTTTTTCATCTTCTTCCTGAGATATCTCAGATGAGACTTCACACGTTCCCCACTAATGTGATACTCTAAGTATTGCACAAAAGTCGATATGCACAATACCTAATATCCATTCGCTCCTCGTCTTTCACCTCTCAATGTCAGTGTCGGGCCAATTTTGTCGGTGGCAATCTTTGTGTCTTCCCTCTGACCCAGTTACACAGAACACATGGATTGAGCTTTATTTCTTTTGAAGTGCGATCCCTACCACAAGGTCATTTTTCAGAACATGATTCTAAAGAGCCTTTCCTTCCTGTGGGCACTTTAACACTCGGCAGGCCAGTTCCAAAATCTGGGGAAGGAGAATAGAATCACTTTGATGATCAAACAGATAATGTACATAAGACAAAAGTCAGAGGAGAGCAAATAAGGTCCTTAACAATTTCGAGCACACGAAGTCAACATAATGAGTTCCCCACACGACCATAACCATATGATACTATAGATTAAACTTTAATATATGGTGTAAATCTTATTTTGGTGTTAAAACTTTTAATAGTTTTATTTAGTCTTTTATTTAACTTCAAATGTTCTATTTTCATCTCTAGACTTAGAAGATAACATTTGAATTTTCGAGGACATGAAAGATTTGAGCACAAAATAAGATGTACATGAACGTTTTGAGACCAAAATAAGATTAAACCTATTTATGTTCTACCTCCATTTCAAAATTGCTTCATCCAAAGGAATCGAAGGGACATGGTTTACACGTATAAAATGGTTTAAAAAATCGAGATGCTACTAGCGTTGAGCACATAAACTTGAATCATCATACCCACCAACCACCATTACATATGCTTCAATGAAGCATATCGACAAAAACCCGCTGGTGACTTGTTATAGAATGGGTGAGGCAAGAATAAATGAGCTGAATATGGACCTGTTTAGCTTTCATTTCAATTATTGGAAGCTTTTTCCAAGATGCCATGCTTCAACTATAACTGGACAAGAGAATGCAAAAGGTCAAGAAACTGAAAAGGCTTGAAAGGAGCTCATTGCTTACAGTACAGAACAAACTCTTACCATTCAGAAGATTCAAGTGATTATCCTTCTGAAGAAGCTTTGTGGGCTTTGAGAGGTAGACCTTCATCATCTCAATGTAACAAAGGCTCTTCAGAATCACTTCTAGACTAGAAAGCAGTCTTTTATTAAATATTCTTTTTTGAACCGAGGTGTCGGAGAGCCCCACTCTTTGTAATATATTCATAATTGATCTCTCACTAATCATCGAAAGACTTCACCGACTCAAGGCTAGCTGTGGGAGATGGAGCTTGGTCGAGCATATTTTAGAGCCCTACTCTTTGTCAACTCAAATATGACAACCTCAGAATTCTTTCAATGAAGATGTTTCGTCCTCAACAAGTTCAAGTTGTCTTGTTAACCAAGTTAAACACTCGTAAATTTTCTCCGATTGAGGATGTGACTTATCACGAATTATAAACTCATAAACTAAACCATTAATCTCAATTGAACTACAACCAGGTGTTTTCTCGACCCCTCTTTCTTCCATCATCTTTCTTACCTTCCTTGCCTTCTCCCACATATTAGCATCACCATACATATTTGCAAGCAAAACATAAATTCCACTATCATGAGGATCCAACTCAAGAAGCTTAAAAGCAGCTCGTTCTCCTATATGAACATTTCCATGCATACGGCTGCCAAAGAACAATGCTCCCCACACTACGGCATCTGCCTCAAAAGGCATGCTCCTAATAATCTCTTCTGCCTCTTCCAAGAAGCCAGCCCTACCTAGAAGGTCCACCATGCAAGAATAATGCTTAAGTTTTGGGGAGATACCATATTTGGAGCTCATTTGATAAAAATAGTCTCGACCTTGATCAACCAATCCACCGTGACAACAAGCCGATAAGACCCCAATGAAGGTGATCTCATCAGGCACCAGTCCAATGCTAACCATCTCCGAGAAGTAAGATATGGCAGCATGTGCTTGTCCATGAAGTGCTAGACCACAAATTATAGCTGTCCATGTCAATGAGTTTCTTCCTGGCATCTCCTCAAAAACCTGTAGAGCCTTTTTTATGTTCCCACACTTAGCATACATGTCAACTAGAGCAGTTCCTAAGGCAACGTTCATAGTAAGATTTTGTTTATCAACGAAATGATGCATCCAAATTCCAACATCTAGGGCTCCAAGTTGAGAGCATGCAGATAAACAACTAACGACAGTAACCTCATCTGGGTCAACATTGCTGGCTTGCATTTCATGAAACAGAGCCAAAGCCTCCTTACTACGTTTGGCTTGAACAAAGCCACCAATTAGAGCATTCCATGGCACGACATCCTTCTCTGGCATCTCATTGAACAGCCTCACAGCACTTTCCAACATCCCACATTTGGCATATCCAACAACCATTGTAGTCCATGAAACAATGGTTTTCTTTGTCATGTTCTCAAATAGTGTTTCTGCAGCCTCAATATTCTTACACTTAATGTACATATCCATCAATGCATTGACAAGTGGAATGGTCAAATTCAAACCCATTTCTTCAATGAATTGATGAAGCTTTCTTCCAAGAGCTACATTTTCAAGCTGGGCAGAAGCTGAAACGAGTCCAATCATTGTGACCTCATCTGGCTTCACTTTCAGCTCCTCCATCTTGTAATAAAGATTCAATGCCTCGTCTGCCAACCCACACCTAACATACCCATTGATTATCGAGTTCCAAGAAACCAAATCTCTCACGCAACTTTCGTCGAACACCTTACGTGCAGCCAACAATTCTCCACAAGAAACCAGCACATGAATAATCGCATTGTGCACAAACAAATCCGAATCAAAACCCAAATGTACTACATGCCCAAGAATCTCATTAGCCGTGAAACTCAACGACAAACCAGCACAAGCTTTAAACAACAGAGGATAAGAATAATTATCAGGAATAGACCCACCTTTTCTCAGCATTTTCCTGTACAAAAAAACAGCATATCTGGGATTCTCACTCTCTAAATAACCCCTAATCGCTACATTCCAAGAAAAAACATTCGGGTTAGGAGCATTGTCGAGAAGTTTGTCACAATAGTCAAGATTTCGCCACTCAGAAATCGCACAGAACGCAACAAGGCGACTCAGAGCAAACCCATCTGAGATCAAGCCAGTTGAAACCATTTGGGCATGAATTTGCCTCATCTGCGTCATGGAAGTGCACTTTTCCAAGAGGGATAGAAGTGGATTTGATTGAATCAGGGCGTGAGAAGTATTCCAATTGGTGGGTTTATCTTTGTGATGTGGAAGAGAGTGAGTGTGGAGTAGAAAAATTATGGGGATTTGGAACGATGATCTTGGGACCAAATGTGGATACCTGAAGAACAGATTACTGACATTAAGATTGATCATGGAGCTCAAGCTGAAGCGTGAATGATGAATGATGCAAATGGCGGCAAAGGCTGCTTTGAAGGACTTCCATTTGAATCCACTTTACCCCAAATTTATTCTACCCACAGTAATAATAATAATTCTAAATTAATTAAAATATCTCTAATTTCTTTAAATTTTTAAAATTTTAAATAATATAATTAAATTAAGACTTTTAAAATAATTTTAAAAATAATTTTTTAATTTTAAAAAGTATTTCACCTTTAAACTTTTTTAAAAAATTATTAATTTTCTTTAAAAATTTTAAAAACACTTTCAAACTAAAAAATACTTATAAATTTATTTTAAAATTTTAAAAATTACCCTATTATTATTACCAAGTTTCAAATATATTTTTGAATTTTTAAAAATAAATTTAATATCTTTAAATTTTAGGAAAAAAAAAAGTTTAGTTTTTTAAATTTTTTATTTTTAATAAATGTGGTGTTAATAATATTTTATAATTTTATTAATATTTTTTAAATATGGTGTTTTTGAACTTAATTGGGATGCCCGGTGAGAAGTATACGCGGGCGGAGGTTGCGGCAGCAATCGAGAAGAACAAGAAGATTGAGGAACGAGAATTTGGGGTGAACCACGCTTGATTCAATGGGTACATTTGCTCTAAATTGTTTGTCTGATATTTGTTCCAGTATACATACGCCATTTGCTTGAGAAAACGTGATGAGTTGTTTGAATTTGCTTGATCAAACCCTGCGTGTAGGGTTATAGCGATTGATTTTGATTAGATTTGAGGCATTTGTGATCGACATCTCAACTTCGTCTTGCAATAACAAAATCTTTGGTGATTCCTTACTATTTTCGATGAAATGAAATTGCCGATGGATGTTCTGTCTTGTTCATACGACTCCTCTTTCATTTTTTGGTCATTTAGGAACTGGTTTCTTTAGCTTTAAATTCGGATCAGATGTAAGTATCCTTGTATTCAGACAAACAACCGTTGAGATTGAAGAGTTTTTCTTTTATCATTCTATTGAGCTTTCTTGATGTTTGGTTTATTCTCCTTCGATATTGCCACATAAGGAACTGAACTGTCTGCACTGTGCAGCTTGGTTATTGTAACAAGCTCACCGCCGGTAGATATTAGCTTCTTTGGACTTTTCTTTTCGAATTTCTCCTTCATATTTTTAAAATGCGTCTGCTAGGGAGAGTTTTCCACAACCTTATAAAGAATGCTTCGTTCTCCTCCCAACCGATGTGAGATCTCACAATCCACCTCCCTTCAGGGCTCAGCGTCCTTGCTGGTACTCGTTCTCCTCTTCGGTCAATGTAGGATCTCACAATCTACTCCCTTTTGGGGCCAGCGTCTTTGCTTGTACACCCCCAAAGGGGGATGGACACCAGGCAGTGTGCCAGCGAGAACACTAAGCTTCAAAGGGAGTAGACATCAGGCGGTGTATCAGCGAGGACGTTGGGCCCCGAAGGGGGTTGATTGTTAGATCCCACATTAATTGGAGAGGAGAAAGAGTGCCGCCAGCAAAGATGCTAGGCCCCAAAGGATGGTAGATTATGAAATTCCACATCGATTGGAGAGGGAAATGAAGTATTCTTTATAAGATTGTGGAAACCTCTTCTATGCAGACACGTTTTAAAAACTTTGAGGGGAAGTCTAAAAGGGAAAGCCCAAAGAAGACAATATATGCTTGCGGTAGCTTGGACATGGTTGTTACGGTTATGCTAACTTAATATATGCGTAATTGTTCCTATTTGAGTGTTCTCCTCTGATACTTTGATACTTTGTCATCACGTTTAGCTGTTCCTATCTGAGTTGTTATACTTTGTCATCACGTAGTTGTTACAGCTATGCTAACATAATATATGCGTAATTGTTCCTATCTGAGTGTTCTCTTCTGATACTTTGATACTTTGTCATCACGTTTAGCTGTTCCTATCTGAGTTGTTATACTTTGTCATCACGTAGTTGTTACAGTTATGCTAACATAATATATGCGTAATTGTTCCTATCTGAGTGTTCTCTTCTGATACTTTGATACTTTGTCATCACGTTTAGCTGTTCCTATCTGAGTTGTTATACTTTGTCATCACGTAGTTGTTACAGTTATGCTAACTTAATATATGCTAGCGGTAGCTTGGACATGATCTCCTCTGATACTTTGTCATCACGTTTAGCTGTTCCTATCTGAGTGTTCTAACTTTCTAAAGCATTTTCTATGTTCATCCATATCAAAAACCATTCTTTATTGATAATACCTCTGAGATTACATATCAAAAGCATGTAGAATCAAGTTCCAAATATATAGTATCATGACCAAAAAGGAAGAAAAAGTAGTGCCACAATCATTACATCAACGTATACATACAAACCATCAATGAGAAAGCAGGAAAATCTGACATCTAATGGCAAAGAAGCGCAACGAGGCAGACGAAAGTCGATAGCAGAACTCGACCACTGGAAAATGTCACCTGAAATCCAGCCCCAGCATCCATAGCAGGCAACGGTGCAAGCCCTCCGCTGTCTTGAGCTCTTGCCACTGCAAACAGAAGCACCACAGCCACCGTGAACCACCTCGTCGCCCTGTGGACACTGAATCTTGCCATTAATGTCTGCACAGAAAGCTCAAAAGGCAAGAAAGGAGAGGAAGGAGGAATGTTATGGAGGTGTAATATCAAATTTGGGAGGCAATATTTATAGAGATGAACTGAATATTGAGTTTAGTGATCGTGATGTTGCTTCTTTACATGGCTTTACAGCTCCTTTTGAGGATGACAGGTTAGCTTACTTTGCTGCTCACTGGGCCCTGTAATGCCTCTCCCGCATCTAACTTTGAGTAATATTGTGGTGTCAGGCAAGCATTTTTGTGTTTCTTGTGTCTTGCTCCTCATTCAAAGCCACTCTACCGTACTACTACTTGCCTTTTAATAGAGCATTACTGTCGGTCAGGTCGGATTGCTTTGTTCCTCTCCCTTACTTTACATTCGAGCAATTCCATTGCCTGAACTTGTCGGAGTGGAATTTATATTCGTCATTTTTAATGCACTAGTTTGAAACCATGTGCCTTGTCTTTTGTTGAATGATTTTGTTGAATGAACAGTGCAGTTCAGTTTAAAAAATTCGAAATAGAAAACTTTTTAGGTAAAGTCAGGAGCAACCCAGACAGCTCAAGAAGTTCGCTAAAAAGGTCATAGCAAGTTCGTTTTTGCATTAATCTTTTTTTTTTTTTGTTCTTGTATTATTTTTGCAAGCATCTTTCTGTGATACTTATGATCCTCGTGTTCTCGAACACGAAATCTTGCTTTGTTTAGAATTTTTTCCGTTCGTCCTAAGCCAATTTTGATATAATTAGAGATGTCCATGTAGAAGGATATGTATAGAGAAGCCTTCCTTATCTTCTTGTCTCCGATTTCAGTCATCGTCACCACCAAAATTTTCAAGAATTTCTCCCATTTTTAAGCATATTTTTTTAAAATAAAAGAGTATTTGTTTCAATTTTTTTTAATGGACAATTTCAATTTTTTAATATAATTTCTATTAAAAAATCTAAAATACCTTAATAAATTTAATAAAACAAAATATAATATAATATACTAAAAAAAGAAATATATATAAAGTGAATCGGGTGTCATGTTATGCTTGTCCAAGACGTGTTGTCGCCGTATGTCGGATGTCTCAGTCATGCTTGTCCAATACGTGTTATCCATATCTGCATACCCGTTCCAAACTTCCTTTTACATGCCTTCATCTTAGATATGTCTTTACCATTTTATGTTGTGTCAATATGAGGGTACGAATGTTTAAGCCCATTAGGATTAAAATGGTCCAAAATGTATTACAGGAGAATGCGACTATATTGAAGTCGTGGTGTTTCTTTCTTTGCCTATAGTCATATAGCGTTGATTTCTCAATTCTTTCAGATTATTTTCAAACGTGACCCGTGGCTAAAGCATACGTGGATATTGTCCACGAAGACCAAATTTCTTACGGTTGACTTGTTTGCTAGGTTAAAACAAGTGTTGCATAACCGCTGTTCCGCTACCGCAAAAATGCGATTGTGATATCGAGCAAGATTGGAGGTAAAGACGAGTAGGTTGAATATAACCTCGTCTCCAATCTCATTTAAGTGTACATTTTGTGATTAAAAGGGGAAGGGGAAAAAAAAAAAAAAAAAAAAAAAAAGAAAAGGGAAAATGAGAGAATGCTGATGAAAATGCACAGCTAATAAAGTTCTTTCCCCTCGTCGCCATCAATCAGTGCCTACAGTTCTTCCTTCCGGAGAAATTTTGCCTTCGGAAATGGAGATCACACATTGCACATAATTCTCTCTTTCTTCCTTTTACTTTTCTTTCTCTATTTCTCATCGCCCATTCCCTTCCTTCCAGGGTTAGGGTTGCTAATCCCCCTTTCTGTTTATTTTTTCAATTTCTCCAATGGATCGTTATCTTTGAGGATTTGCCTTCTGTTCCTTGTGTTTTTAGATGAATTTTCGTTTAGTTTAATCTAATTTTTCATTGTTCCGTTTGATTACGCAGGGGTTTTGCTTGGACGCGAATTTTATCCGGAGATCGGTTGAAAACCCTTGTTTCTAAGGGTTTTTCGTCCCAGAAAAAAGGGTACGGTGAATTTCCATGTGTTTCTTATGCGTGTGTATTAATGTTTCTCCTGATGATTGTTGTTGTAAGGATCTTACTGGCTTGTAGATATTATGATTGTTTCAGTCTGGAATTTTCAATGTTTAGTACAGGGACTCCGAGAATTTTGAATGTTCATTGAGATGATTTACACTTTACTTTTCGAATTGGTTTGTCAAAATCATAGTTGGGCAGTGTCAAATGTATGTAATGAGTTTATGCTTTATAATTCCTATCAAAGGTTCAATACTGGGTTCTAGCGTCCAGCTAGAGTACATGTTTTGAGTTCAAAGGTAGATTTGGTGTTTGAGGTGGGAAAGATTATGGCCATGTTTCTCATTGATGGCGTGTGGATTGCAACTATAGTTTTATAATGAAGGAACATATCTTTTCACTCTAGCGACTTAACTATTAAATCCTTTGATTCTTTTGGTCCTCTTTACCTATCTTGTGTTTCTGCTGATAATGTAGGAATATGTGCATATGAATCCTCTGTTAGAATAACCTTGTATGGAAACTTGTTCTTTCTTTTTTTCTCTTCTATAGTTTATGTTTTTAATCTTGTTGCAAGTTCTTTTCTTCATCTAATTCCAATTTATAATGTGTTAACTTTTCATTTTTTGACTTATAGTTAACGTATTCTAAGACATGGGAATTGACCTACGAATCACACTTAACCTTTTCACGTCCCTAAACGTACACGAATAACATTTTTTGTTCATCGGCACCTGTATGGTTATCAAATTTGAAGTATTCAAGCTCTTCACTTGTTAGTAGTTGGTAGTAGTAGTTGTATTGTATTTGGTGAACAAGTATTTGCCAGCAAATGCTCGGCTTCTATTTCTAATTCTTGACAGCATCATCCTGGTTCCTTGTGTAGTCTGCTGTTGAGTGAAATTTATGTGTTTCCCACCCAAAAAGAAAAGAAACAAATTCACGTGAATGTGTTGCAGGAGATTGAGAACATGGAACATGACGAGGCAAGCTGTCAAGCTCCCCCTGAGGGTCCCTTTCTGTGCATTAACAACTGTGGCTTTTTCGGAAGTGCTGCTACTATGAATATGTGTTCCAAGTGCCACAAGGATTTGATGTTGAAACAAGATCATGCTCAATTGAGTGCTTCAACTATTGGAAGTATCATGAATGGATCGTCTACTTCTAACCAAAATGAACCCTTTGTCACCGCCAGTGTTGATGTGCAAGTTAGTTTGGCGGAACCTAAGATCATCTCAATGCAGGCATCTCCTATGGTTTCTGAAGGGAGCAGTGAAGTGAAGCCTAAGGACAGACCTAGACGTTGCAACAGTTGCAACAAGCGAGTCGGATTAATGGGATTCGACTGTCGGTGTGGTAATATCTTCTGTGCCATTCATCGTTACTCCGACAAACACGATTGCCCATTTGATTATCGCACCTCTGCACAGGATGCAATTGCTAAAGCCAACCCGATTGTGAAGGCGGAGAAGCTCGATAAGATCTAGGGAAAATCGGGTCAGTGGTTGGCTGGAAACTTGTATTGTGTTGTTGATCATTGTCATGATCACCCAGATGATTTCTGCTTTGCTGCATGCATATCTTGTAAACCCGTTGTGTATTGTTCTATTTGGAGGAGGTAATGGCAATCGTTGCATCTCTGCAGTCTGAAAAAAATGTAGGAAGCAATATGTCGGTTTCAGTGTTTTTCTCGTTGTTCGTTGTTCGTTGTTCTAATGGTTTAACGTTATCATCAGAAGCGTGTTACACAACTGTATTGTGTCATAAAGCGTTCTGAGGAATGCATATATGAACGAATGCTGCCTATGTTTGATTTGTTTGTAAGCATCAGTTCTTCTTGAATTTATTCTTGGACCTTTTTACATAGTATCCATCAGAATAAGTTGTTTGATCAATGAAATCAGGAAAAAGTTTGTTTGATTTGGCTTTTAATTTTTAGAACTTTAAGTTTTCAAACACCACCGGAAGTTTTGCAACACTAAAAAATTTCTAAAAGTTGTGTGAGATCCCGTTTTGCAACACTAAAAAATTTCTAAAAGTTGTGTGAAATCTCACGGAGAATGAAACATTCTTTATAATGATGTGGAAACATCTCCCTAATGTTTTAAAACCTTGAGTAAATAAGATAATATCTCCTATAAGCTTAGACTGTTACAAATGATATCAGAGCTAGACACTGAGAGGACGCTGGCCCCCAAGAGAGGTGGGATTGGACACTGAGAGGACGTTGGCCCCCAAGAGAGGTGGGATTGTGAATCCCACATTGGTTAGAGAGAACGAAACACTTTTTATAACGGGTATAGAAACCTCTCCTTGCAGATGCATTTTAAAATCTTGAAGAAATGAGAGGAAGCCTTAAGGGAAAGCCGGTAAACACGTTTCTCCATGAGAATTATTTCGTTAAAAACAGCTTGGAAAACAGACCATGATCTCACTGACCCCTTTGAAGAACCGGTACATAATCAATGAGAGGAAGCAAAAGTTAGACAGTGAGTCCGCTAGATCCAGCTTCAAGATACTTACAAATTCTCTCCATCACTTCTCTACCCTTAACACTGTTTTGCATGAACCTCTCAGCACACCGTTGCTCCACTTTTTCGGCCATCGACGCCAACGCTGACAACGGCTTGATACGAATACTCGTCTCCTGTCTGCACATTGTCCATCCGTTCGGATTATCAGGGTGAGGTTCATATCTAATCTTCTCCACCACTTCTATGAACTTCTGAAAGCTAATATTCTGAGTGGTCAGTTGCATCGAGCGTGACCGAGCATCTACAACCGTGGATTCGACACAATGGCAGGTATCTTGACCAACAATTTTACGAACAAACCATGGTCCAGGCGCATGGATCGTAATAGCACGGGTTGTATATAGCTTCCCAGATTCAATGTCAACCTTTCTGTTTAAGGTGTCGACTTCAAGAATATGGGACAACGTACGCCTGTTTTCAGAGTCCACAAATTTACGCCAAGATGCAGAAGTTACCCGTTCCCACGGGTGCTCGTACGTGTACTCCTGAGCGTATGCTTTAACCATCACACTATTCTCAGATATCCTGAGCATCACACATACATACATCAAATCAGATAAGAAACAGTAAAAGGTTCGTTTTATCAAGTCAATAGGTCCTGCCCAACCCAGGAGTTCTTCATAATTCATAATAGTTCATTTACAAGAACAAATTTTCTCTCCAACAATCTTGCAGTTCTTTCACCTATTGTTCAATAAATTCATTCAAGTTATTTAGAGAATGAATACTATTCTAGATCCATCCAAATCACAAATCACAATGGTACAAGAATGTTCTACCTTTCATCACAAGATGCTACGATTTAAGAATATGCAGAATAAACTAAATATATTGCAATCCATCAGTTTGAACTTCAAAGATTTTGTGATTTTAACGTGGTATCATATAACTAGAACTCCTATTAATGTCATTTTCTCCCAAATCGATATTGATCGTTGTTTGTTGGGCTTGTGCAAATATATCATAACTTTATCAACTTAGTGTTGGGAACTACGGACCTCCACAATGGTATGATCTTGTCCCCTTTGAACATAAGTTATTATGACTTTGTTTTTGGTTTCCCCAAAAGGCTACATTCTAATGGAGATGTGTTCCTTACTTATAAACCCATGATTAACCCCTTAATTAGCCGATGTGAGACTCCTCTCTAAACAATCCTCCCTTCGAATAAAGTACACCATAGAGCCTCTCCTTAATCGAGGCTCGACTCCTTCTCTAGAGCCCTCGAACAAAGTTCACCTTTTGTTCGACACTTGAGTCACTTTTGACTACACCTTCGAGACTCACAACATCTTTGTTCGACATTTGAGGATTCTATTGACATGGTTAAGTTAAGGGCATGACTCTGATACCATGTTAGGAACCACGGACCTCCACAATGGTATGATATTGTCCACTTTGAGTATACGCTCTCATGACTTTAGTTTTGGTTTTTCTAAAAGACCTCACTCCAATGGAGATGTATTTGTTACATATAAATCCATGATCAACTCCTTAATTAGCCGATGTGAGACACCTCTCCCAACCATCCTCAACAGCAGTTAAAACAAAAGCTGAAGTAGGAAAGGGGAAACGATGAATGTTCACAATCAGCACAACACACATACTTTCGGGTCAAGCATTTGCAAGCAAAAAAAGAAAAGAGTCCCATCATTACAAATAATGATCCATCAAAAGAACTGGCAGCAAAACATATGCTAGTTTTAACCATTCCCAACAATCTCAATTTCTTCCCTGGATTTGAAGATAAAGATGAAAAACACAGCTGAGTCACTTTCCACAGGCATCTAGAGCAGGTAGTTTGGAATTTAACCTATTTTAGGAGCATTTCTCAACCACAATCCCACAGCAAACCCACAGAAATCCAACAGATAGTGCAAATAATGGTGAAAAACAAAACCCCTAAGGAAGCGCCCAGCAAAATGGAATCAAAACGCATGTAAAAGAAAGAGCTAAAGATAGAAAAAGTTCACCTGAGAGATGAAAGAAGACGGGGTTCGCAGGCGGCGGAAGAAGGCGGTTCCGATAGGTCAAGATCTCAATCTCAAAATAGAAACTCACAGAAAAATATAGAAAATTTTCGGCAAATCAGAGCTTCAGGAAGAGGAAAGACCATTTCCATAGGACCGAGGTGTGGTTAAATAGAGGTGTAGTTTTCTGACGAAATTGCCCATCGCCATTGCAGCTGAAGACGGAGACATCGAACTGTAATGGGTAATCCAATCCCCAAAGCTTCCATTTTCAGGTCTCGTTTGCATTTTCTTTAGAAATAATGAAATAATGAATAAAAATCTTATTTTTCTTTATTAAGTATAATAGAAAACATATTGCTATTTATTAGTAACCAATTGTAAAGGAAAGAAAGAAAGAATTGAAAAAAAAAAACCATAATTTGTTTTCTCACAATAAAAATAAAATAGTTGTCCTAGTTATTTGAGCCAGACACGGGGCAGTGTGCCAGGAGGTTAAGTCCTGAAAGGGGTGGACACGAGGCGGTGTGCCAGCAAGGACAATTGACCCCCAAAGGGGGTGGAGGCATCAGGCGGTGTGCCAACGAGGAGGCTGAGTCCCAAAAGGGGTGGACACAGGGCAGTGTACCAACGAGGACGTTGAGTCCTAAAGGGAGGTAGATACCGAGCAGTGTGCCAGCAAGAACAATGAGCCTCTAAAGGGGGTGGATTGTGAGATCCCACATCGTTGGAAAGAAAAACGAAGCATTCTTTATAAGAGTGTGAAAACTCTCCCTAACATACTTAAAAAGCTTGAGAGAAAGTCCGAGAAAGAAAGCTCGAACAAGCTCAAAAAGAATAATATCCGCTAGCGATAGGGTTGGACCATTACAACCACTATTTTGTAGTAATAAGTTCAAATAAACTAACGGGACTATATCACTCTTTTAATATATATAATCCTTGTTATTAGAAAAACGTAAGTCTATGAATATCATTAAACCATATCTTATTAAAGTTGAGCTATGATCACATTGATATTGATATTGTATACTTTTTTATTTGAAAGAACAAATTATTGAAATATTGAAACGAGAGTACGTTAAATAGAATAGAATAGAACTTAAACAAGCCAAATAGCTCGTAATTTATCTAGACTTAAACACTCGTGATATTTGTAGTATGGCTCGAACACTCACGAATAAAAAAACCGAAAAAAAGTTACAATTGCAGCATCAGAAACATGGCTATACAGACAGTAACTTGTAATACAGCTACACATGACTTGAAGTGCCTGAAGTGGAATGATGCTTTAGACAGACACACATACTACACTTCGGTGTTGAAAGAATCACTAAACACTGCACAAAGAATGGAATGAATATGAATGAGTACTGTGATGATAATGCATTTTGTATAGCCACATGACAGGCTTAGTATCTTATCTCATTTTTGAAGTAGCCGTTCCTCGGCTGGATCTTGGGACGACAGATTGACGGGTGTCGAACGTGTCGACTTTGAAGAATGAACGAGCAATTGCATAACGAGGATTATGAGAACCAAGAGGGCAGCTAGGAATGCGATGCCTTCCCATGAGGAGAGGAGTGCAGACCATTGGAAGAATTTAACAATGCCAAAAGCCAGGATACATAACCAACAAAGAACAACCTGTTGAGACAAGAAGAGATATCTTGGGTTGATAAGGAGAGCGGAGAATGTATATAGGATGATGTGTGGTTTACCAGTCTTGATGTCGAGAAAACGTACCAATAACGACTTTTTTGGTCGGCCTATGTTGATAGGTTGTTGATCGCTGAACGAATTCTTGGTCATATACTTCTCCAGTAATGTGTCCTGAAAAGTTGCATGAGGAAATAGATATCAGAGATATAGAGAGAGCACTGAGAGAGTTAGAGGGAAATTGAGCAGTGACAGAATGCAAGATGAGTTTGGGGAAGCAAGCCGAAAGTATGCTCGCTTAAATACTCATTTCTGAACGTATGAGAGATTCTTTTTAGTTTTCAAATTTGAAGAAATAGCGTTTTTGTGAGATCCCACATCGGTTAGGAGGAGAACGAAGCATTCTTTATAAGGGTGTGGAAACTTTTCACTAGCAGACGCGTTTTAAAAATTTTGAGGGGAAGCCCGAAAGGGAAAGCTCAAAAAGGACAATATCTGCTAGCGGTGGGCTTGGGCTGTTACAAATGGTATCAGAGCTAGACACCGGGCGATGTGTCAACGAGGGCGTTGAGCCCCGAAGGAGGGTGGACATCAGGTGGTGTGCCAGCGAGAATGCTGGGCACCAAAGGGGTGTGTATTGTGAGATCCCACATTGGTTGGAGAGAGGAACGAAACATTCTTTATAATGGTATGGAAACCTCTCCCCAATAGACACGTTTTAAAAACCTTTAGGGGAAGCCTGAAAGGGAAAGCCCAAAGAAGGCAATTTCGGCTAGCAGTGAACTTGGGCTATTACAGTTTTATAAGCTTAATTTTTAAAAACTAAAAATTGAAAAGTCAAATGATTATCAAACGGGACCTAAACAATTGATTATCGACGAAACGAGGTAATAGCTCAGCAGATTACTTGCATCTATTTCTCAAGATAGGAAGAACGATAAAAAAAACGTGTCCAATCGCTTCTAATATCTGTTATTGTTCCTCATACCTTGGTAACGAATAGATCTTTGCACCACTGTGAGATCCCATCTGCAGTTACTGGCAATTCCTGCATTTCGTGTCGCTTGACTTGCAGTTTTACCTGTGCAATAGGACACATTAGATGTATACTTATAACTTTATATTTTTGTAGAAGATACAAAGCCTATCTGTTTGTTCATACAAAATAAGGATTGATTACAATCAGACTCAAGTTTTAATATGTTCTTATTCAAGCCCCAAAATAATCAGCCAGTTTAGGATCAGTTCATTTTTAAGTTGGGACACTATTAATGACACAACCCTCAAGTTAGCTTAAATTTTTTATTCACTTGTAATGAATCTTTTAATGCTTTAGTCCCACAGATCAACTGTGTGCGATCCCACATCGGAGAACGAAGCATTCCTTATACGAGTGTGGAAACCTCTCTCTAGCGTGTTTTCAAACCTTGAAGAGAAGCCCAAAGAAAACAATATCTACTAACGGTGAGTTTGAGCTGTTACAAATGGTATCAGAGCCAGACACCGGGTGGTGTGCCAGCGAGGACTTTGGGCCCTCAAGGAGGTGGATTGTGAGATCCCACATCGGTTAGAGAGGAGAATGAAGCATTCCCTGTAAGGTGTGAAAACCTCTCCCTAGCAGACGCGGTTTAAAACCTTAAGGAGAAGCCTAGAAGGAAAAACCCAAAAAGACAATATCTACTAGCAGTGGACTTAGACTGTTACAAATTGTCTCCACCCCCACCCCACGTAGAAATAGACTGTTACAAATTGTCTCCACCCCCACATAGAAACGGCCACTCTGACCATGTCCAAAGATTCAGGAACTAATAGACATCCATTTAAACCGTGTCTTTTAAAACAGCACATATCTTTTTCAGGCAAGTTCTAACAGGAATGCAAAAACTAACAACACAACACAAGCCCCAAAGAAGCAGTCATTCATTCATGAAGCAGATGAATTTATAGATGACTGTTATCTTCATGAACAAGGATGGACATTATCTTGAACTATTATATTAAATAATGAGAGATAATGTAGTGTTCAAGCAATATCATATGGATCATCAATCAGTCAATTATTATTCTTCAAGGGTTTGTTGGACTACCACAAAAGATTGGCCTCTAAATAGCTTCAACAATGTAGGAGGGTTGTCTTTTGGGGAAGTGGCCACTGTACAATCATAAATAGCAGGAACAAACGAACGCATATGGCTCACAGCAGAAACAAAGCCCTGCAAAGACCAGGCTGATGGTAAGGAAAGGATAGAGTTCATGAATTTACCCGTTTCGATTCTAATGGTAAAGGAATATTCAATTCACCTTCGTACGAGGAATTAAAACGTTTCTAGGGACAGGTAATCCTCTAGATGCAGCATATTCCTGAGAAGCTAGAAGTTTTTGTTGTGTAAAACGAGTTCCCTCAACAAAAAGTGCCAACCAAAATGGCATGGGAAAATCCATGAGTGACTGAAAGCTTGACTGCCATTGAATGTTAGAAAAGAAAGGGAAAAGGTGAGATGACATGCTTAAGTGTAACTTTTATTGCACGTATATGAACTCACCTCCAGAGTGCTTTCATCCTTTGCCCAGCTTCTTTCTAGAAAAATATAGTCAGAGTACCACATTGACCAGCCAATGACCTGAAACAGTAGCATGATATCTTTTGTCAATTAGTAAATAAATCCTAAGAGAAACTCGATTCGTTCAACTGAAAGAAAGTAATTTCTTTTAGTGATTTTGGTCATTCCGAAATCACTCCCAAAGTATATCCTAAAGACTAAAAAAGTTGATTTGAGTTGTATTGGCTTAATTTTTAAAAAACCAAATGGTTATCTAATGGGGCTTAAGAAAATGTGAGATCCCACATCGGTTGAAGAGGGGAACGAAACATTCCTTATAAGGGTGTGGAAACCTCTCCTTAGTAGATGCGTTTTAAAACCTGGAGGAGAAGTCCGGAAGGGAAAGCCCAAAAAGGACAATATCTGCTAGCAGTGGGCTTGGGCTGTTACAAATGGTATCAGAGCTAGACAGTGAGCAGTGTGCCAGCGAGGACGCTGGGACCCCAAGAGGGGTGGATTGTGAGATCCCACATCGGCTGGAGAGGGGAACGAAACATTTCTTATAAGGGTGTGGAAACCTCTCCTTAGTAGATGCGTTTTAAAACCTGGAGGAGAAGTCCGGAAGGGAAAGCCCAAAAAGGACAATATCTGCTAGCAGTGGGCTTGGGCTGTTACAAATGGTATCAGAGCTAGACAGTGAGCAGTGTGCCAGCGAGGACGCTGGGACCCCAAGAGGGGTGGATTGTGAGATCCCACATCGGCTGGAGAGGGGAACGAAACATTTCTTATAAGGGTGTGGAAACCTCTCCTTAGTAGATGCGTTTTAAAACCTTGAGGGAAGTCCAGAAGGGAAAGTCCAAAGAGAACAATATCTGCTAGCGGTGGGCTTATCCTGACGAGGTAAATTGAGTCAAATATGTTGGTTATGACCAACTCAATAAAAACCACAAAGTCAAAGATAGGATGGATTCTTATTAGAAAAGAAAACAATGGGCTTTTGAATTCAACAATTCTAGAGTAACAACACAACCAGCATTCTTCTTATTATTCCCAGAATTTTCATGATGCGAGAACATACTTAGCTTTACTTCAATTTGTTCATTCATAATATTGACGGCTGCAATACCATACAGTTAATACTTACTGGGAGGAATTTTGCCTCTTTCTTCATAATGGCTAAGGCACTACCAAGACAACCTGCACGCTGCATTAAGAAGGCTTAATTTCGAAACAGTCGAAGAACAATACAACAGTTTTAGCATGTATTGCTGAAGTAATATATGGTAGACTTGGCCTAATCTATTTAAGTTGATTACTCAAGGAACTCCTGTGAAGATGGTTGGAAGATAACAAACAATAAGTATGGGATAGCTGCTCCGCTAGGCTTCCCCGCGACGAAATTTGTAATTTAACAAACTCAAAACGATAGCATAAACTGATGGCCATAAATTTAAAGTACCTGAGCTAGGACCCATCCAACAAGCCAGTCAATGTCGCTTCGATGATTGCATAAAACAAGTGCGTGTTCTTGGCCTGTAGTTTTGCACGTATGAGATTACGTTTGAGTTGCAACACATATATGTTTTCGACATTTAATTTCTAATATCATACCCAACAATTGGAAGGTTGCTTGATCTGTATACAGCTCAACCTGCAATGAGCAAAAATTACCAACTCACAAGAAATGGCCTGATTAGAAAAATGATCTTTCATCTAGGTTAATATTAGTTGTTTCTGAAAAGAGGTTCATAGCAAAAGAGTAACTGTTTGAGGAAAATGGTAACTAGTATCAGACTTATATCAGTAATAGCAAAGCAAAAATGTATGTTTAACCAAAACATATTTTAACGAAACCGTGACACCTTGGCACCTGCCCACCAATCGATTAGCCAAATGAGTTCCAACCATAGCAATTCAGCAACCAGTTTGTTGATTCTCCTGTACCAACACTTCGAAATGGGACGAACAAGAACAAAGACAAGTGCCTGAAAGTTGAATTCATGAATTACATGAGATAACTAAATATATATAAATATAGATATAGATATAGATAGATATATCCTTTTAAGTTGAGGGTTTAAAATGAGGCTTAGCAAACCTATTTTCTACCAAATCCAAACAAAGGCTTCACAAGTTTTTTCTGAACAATTCAAACATAGGTTTTACAACCCCAAATTGGATAAACCCAAGCTTAATGAACCCCCAAATCTGTGAACCAAACAGCTCCTAAACGAGTAAAAGACCTAGTTGACCGATGAATACGCAAATCAGAATGTTAAGTTCAGAAAAACCAACTCTACAGCTTCGATTGGCAGAATGTGAGATCCCACATCGGTTGGAAAGGGAAACGAAACAATCCTTATAAGAGTGTGGAAACCTCTCCCTAGCAAACGCGTTTTAAAAACCTCAAGGGGAAGCCCGAAAAGGAAAGCCCAAGAGGACAATATATGCTAGCGGTGGGCTTGGCTGTTACAAATGGTATTAGAGTCACACCCCGGGCGGTGTGCCAACGAGGACGCTGGGCTCCCAAGGAGGTGGATTGTGAGATCCCACATCGGTTGGAGAGGGGAACGAAGCATTCCTTATAAGAGTGTGGAAACCTCTCCCTAGAAAACGCGTTTTAAAAACCTTGAGGGGAAGCTCGAAAGGGAAAGCGCAAAGAGGACAATATTTGCTAGCGGTGGGCTTGGACGGAAGAATAAAAACCATGATTGCCCTTAGGAATGGTAATAATTAATTCAATCTCATTCATATAATGCCAGTAGCCTGTATACCTTTAATTTTCAGAAGTAAACATTGTTCAAACACTACGATCTCGTTGCCAAATTATGCAAAATGGCTAACCATACAACAAACTATATTATAGCTGCACGAATCAGGATAGAGCAGTTTAATATTTAGGCGTTATTGCTTCAACACCATTTACAAATACAGAAGGTGCAAAGAGCAGGCACAGATTCAAACAATCTAGATTCATAACTGGTTTGCAAATTAACGCCCATTAATCAATACATCAGGATTGCAGAAAGATCAAGTACCCATCCGAAAAGAATTCAACTCTTTTCATCGCATAGACAAGGGTTTGAAAAATGCAACTCAACCAGAATCAGACAAGGCGATTACACCCACAATAAAGGGATAAAGAGAGGAAATAACAAAAGAGGAATCTCCAAAAACCTGAAGAACATTGACGATGAGGCCGGAGAGGATGAAAAGCAGACCAAGAGGAACGATGACGAGCACAGCACGGATCGCCATTGGCAATGTGCATAGAAACGGAGAGAGAAACGGGTTGAAAGATGGAAAAATGGGAGATTAAAGGGTACGAATTGCGGGAATTGGTGTTGTTAAGATACAAAAATTATACGAGGCGATGGATGCCGGAAGAAGCTCCAAATTATGAACATGGTGATGCTGTTCGCAAATTGGTAACAATAACTTCTCTGTCTTTTTCTTCCTTTTTTTTTTTTTTTTTTTTTTTTTTTTTTTTTTTTTTTTTTTTTTTNAAACAAAAAATTGAATAGTTGGCCATTTTGTTAATTTTTTTTTTCTAAATGTTGTATTATTATTTTTTAAATAATTATACAATTAATATTATACAAACTAATCACTAACTATATATATATATATATATATATATATATATATATATATATATATATATATATATATATATATA